>NW_016812390.1:1746822-1782072 GCF_001698545.2 Rhinopithecus bieti | reverse complement strand
GATGATGATGATGATGATGATGATGATGATGATGATGATGATGAAGAAGAAGAAGAAGAAGATAGCAAACACTTCTAATGCTTGTATAGTGCTTTTTGTTTTGTTTTGTTTTACTGCCAGGAACTGTTCTACGTACTCCACAAATTTTATCTCCTCTAAACCCTCATAAGCACACCATGAGGAAGTGTTACTTCACATCATGAGAAGTTCAGAGGAGCCACTTGAAGTCAATTCTGCATCTCAAGAAAGTTCAAGAAGATTGCCCTCACCCAATGTGAACAGGCACCATCCAATCAGCCAAGGACCTAGCTAGAACAAGAAGGCAGAGGAAAGGTGGGCAAATTTTCTGTCTTTTCTGGAGCTGGGATACCCTTCTCACACCCTTGGACATTAGAACTGCATTAGAACTCATTTTACAGATAAGAACACTATGGCACAGAGGAACTGGTTTGCCCAAGGTCATATGAGTTGTGGGCAGTGGCACTGGGGTTTGATCCCAGTGCTCTGGCTCAGAGTCAGTGGCAGCAGGTTGAAGCTGTGGAGAGCATAGCAGGCGCTCACTAGTGGTTTATCTTGTGCAAAGTAACTCACTCACCCAGGCCCTTGGACTCGTCTGCCCCCGTGTCCACCAGAAACAGCAAGCTTGGGAGCCCTGGCTGAGTCACCGGCTTCAGGAATCTGGGGCATTTGGGACCTTGGTCATTGGCGTGGATGTGTGGTTCTGGTCAGAACCACCTCTGCACCCTGGGAATGGTGCAGGAGTGGCAGGCCTCCCCTCCTTGGCCCCACCTCACTCTAAGGGCAGGAATACAGCCTTCCCACCACCAGCCTCCGAGTTTTGGGGTGGTGTGTTACTTTGCATTTTTGTGGCATGGCTGATTGGTACATCCTCTCCAGATAGACCGATGTTCAGAAATGACAGCCATGGAACCATGGGAGGTGCCCACTGGCTCCTCAGCCCCCAGCCTGGCTGTATTGACAGGTGACATCTAGACTCTGGGCTTGGTGCCCAGGCAGAGTGGGCAGCCAGAAGTGGCCACTGGGGCCAAGAGGACTGAGGTCAATTGCCTGGCACCTCATGGCTACTCATTGGTGGAGTCCGGATTTGAACCCACATCTGCCAACCTGAAGGCCCCTGTGGTGTAGCCAAAAGGAGCATGTGGCATCTGTTAGGCTCACGTCTGGCTGATAGTGGCTGTTTTGTGCACTGTTTTTAATTTTAAAAACTATTTTAAAAACCAATCTCTGACATTTATGGAGTGTCAGTTACAGAGAGCCAGACCCTTACATGTGTGACATCATTGAATCCCTCAGCTGCCCTGAAGGGCTGCGCCACACTCAGCCTTGTTTACAAAGGGGAAACCAAGGCACTGGAGGTAAGGGGCCTGGTGCACATTTGTGTTCCTTGCCTGTCTAGCATTCTTCACCCCTTTTTTTAGGAAGGGCATCCCCGTTTCCCTTTGGGAAATCTCCCACCCTCATTGCTGCAGTCAGGTCAAGGCTGTCAGTCAAGGTGCCCTACTCTCCTCTGACAAGGGGTAGGCACATGACCAGGGCTTGGCCAATCAGATGCTCTCTCCTGGGCTGGCCCCACTCAAATCACATGACATGAACAGGCCACATCCGAGGCTGCTTCACATTGAAGACTGTCTTCTGGTCCTTGCTGCCTAGGTCCACTCATAGATTTTGAGATGCTGACTGCAAGAATTATATTTCATCCTTCCTATAAGGCCCCATATCTCTGGCTGAAGTTAGCTGAGCCTGTTTTCTGTCACTTGCTGGCAAGCCAGGGCCCTACTTAAATTCGAAGGAGCACCCTAGGTTCACACAGGTAACACAGGAGTCACATCCAGGAGGTCTAATGCCAGAATCCAGAGTCTAGGCTGCTGCCTGGGGTAGGAGTTCCCAAGTAAAAGACGGAATGAACATTGCCTGTGGCCCAGGGATATTGCCCACAGTAGCTGTGAATTTGCCTTCATTCCCACAATAAAGCCACATTGTTTTTATGAAAGAGTAATGTCCTAAGCTACTCAGAAGTGATTTTCATTGTCCTCACTCTTCCCGGCTCCATAGATCCCACAGAACAGCTCTCCTGGCACCCCAAGAAGCATCTCCTTTACCCACCCCCCCACATTCCCCTGCTGCTCTGGAGGCACTGGGAGGGCTTGGCCCCCTGGGACCCTCTCCGGGGGTCCAGGTGGATGGGATCCAGCGTAGCAGTGCCACTTAGAACCTTACAGGTCAGCCAGCCAGGCTTTTTCCACCTCCACATTTGTGTCATAGCCACATGCCTCCTGTACTAACATTTTCTTACTGTTGTGTGTTAAGCTGACACACATTCTTTACTGAAATTACTTAAAAATCTAGAAGACTTCATTCACTTCACTGCTGGAAAGGGCACTGGTGTCGCTGTACATAATTAGAATGCAGCCATGCACAGGAAACAACATGTGTTACCGTCCAGCTCGGCACCATGGCCTGCCCAGGGCTCGCCAGTGGCCAGGGCTTTGCCAGGGGGGTTGGCAGGGGTTAGAGAGGTATCCCAGACACAGGCACCGCCCTGAGCCTCCATGCTGGACGTGGTCAGAATCAAAGGTTCAGAAGGAACCAGGAGGGGCACATGTTATCTGTGTCATTTAAAAGAAAAAAAAGGGAAGCAGGAGAGATGCACTTTCTCCGTTAGTGAGCTGATGTTATTTAAGGCCATGGCGTGTGGCACGAACTTCACATTTCGGGAAACACTGGTCCTCACGGTGCACGTAAAAACAGAGAGTAAACGAGTCTTCTCCCAGGACACAGCACATTGGAAGAAGACAGCCCAGAACTAGGCTGTCCCGCTCACATGCCAGCTCTTCCGGCAGCACCTTGCTTTGTCTCTTTAAAGCATTTCGGATGCTCCCAGGCAACTCCTGGTGATCTAGGACCACATTAATCTCCGCAGCCACGCCCCTTCCATCTGTTGAGTTTGGGCTCTCCTCAATCGCCCCACCCCCACTGCACCCACAACACCAGTTGGTGTGGGCTCTGCGAATGCAAACTCATTTAAACGTCAGCTGGAGCAACAGAGCTCAGCAAAACAAGCAGGCAACAGAAATAGACGTGACAATCACTGGTATCCTAGACTGTCAGCAGGCCTTCCAGACTCTCTTAACCCTTCCTGGGACAGGTAGCCCTTGGAGACATAAAATAACTAGGGACCCCAGCCAGGGGAAACTCAAGCATATGCATAATTTTGTATGCAATTTTAGAGGGGTCATGAGACCCATCCCACCTCAACATGTTGTGGGGGTTTTTTTCTGTCTCAATGAACTGCGGTTCTCAGAAAGACTTTGTTTGCAAAAAGTGATCTGATTCCAAGAATTTGGAAATGACTGGTCTCACTGAGTTTTCAGGCAGCTTCCAGTTAATAAGCTGTGAAAAAATGCTCAAATTCACTCCAGAAGCAGCAGCTCAGGGTACCTCTGCTGCAACCAGAAACCTCTTCCAACTCTCGACTTATCTTTTTGGAAGGGTGAACCTTGGGGTTTATCTTAAATGTGGAGGCACTCCTGCAGCATCAGTAAAAGTCTTTGACACTTTGAAGAGGATCCAAGGTTAAATTTCAGCAGGGAGGAGACACCCCGTCTCCTTTCCTCACCTCCACAGCCATGGCTCCTACCCTCTGCATTGCACAATTCAGGCACCATCTGACAGAATACAAAAGGAGCCATGCCCTATGGATTATTTAACTCTGAGGTCCCAGCCACGGTCCTGAGTGGCCTTAATGTGTATGCTTTGCCTTTGTCATCTCAATGTCCCCCATCGTTTTTTGTTTGTTTTTGTTTTTTTGAGATGGTGTCTCATTTGGTCGCCCAGGCTAGAGTGCAGTGGTGTGATCTCGGCTCACTGCAACCTCCGCCTCCTGGGTTCAAGTGATTCTCCTGCCTCAGCCTCCCGAGTAGCTGGGATTACAGGCACCCACCACCACGCCAGGCTAATTTTTGTATTTTTAGTAGAAACAGGGTGTCTCCATGTTGGCCAGGGTGGTCTCGAACTCCTGGCCACAGGTGATCCACCCACCTTGGCCTCCCAAAGTTGGATTACAGGTATGAGCCACTGCGCCCAACAAATGTCCCCATCCTAACCAAAGGAGAGAGTGGAAGGTTGGGACAGGGACCAGCCCCATGCTATGTTCCCCTTCTTGTTCTAGGACTTTGCATGCTTAAGTTCTTGGCATTTGAAATCTTCTCTGTTCCCCTGATTGCTTTGTTTCTTAGCAAGGACTGGCGTAAAAGATCTCCCCCAGAGGAAGTTGTAAGGACAGAAGCTGAACGATAGGGCTGAGAGAGCTCTGGCACAGGAAGGATGGGACACTGATGAGAGGGAAGTAAGAAATTGTTGGAAAGTGGCCAGCAGGAAAGGAGAGAGGTACTGATGTTATCTGGCTGTGGCACTAGCAGTTTGAGACCTGGAGGGACAGGTGTCTATGTGGGGTGTCATGTGGTTGGGGAGGGGCAATTTCCACCTGCAACTGGGGGCTGCCTGAAACCCAATCAGAAGACTCATGGCATGGTGCTAATGGCCTCAGGGAGCTGGCAGGAAGCAGCTGGGCTGAGAAGCGGCTGCTGTGGCTCAAGGTGCCTGCTGGGTCCTTCTGCACTGTATTTGCTGTAGAACGTGCTCTCTGGCCAGGAAGGCTGGGCTTTCACATGCCACCAAGCACAAGATCCAAGGAAGAGAGATGGCCCATACTTGGTTGCCCCAGTTTCCTCATCTGTGCTGTAAGGATGATCATCCATGGCAGGCCCACTTCCCAGTGTTGCTGGGAGTCAGAGTTGGGTGGTGGATGGAGTGAGTGTGTCCAGGGTCAGAGAGTGGCCCATGTGTCTTCTCCTTGGGGCAGCCTTCAGATTCAGTAGATGACCTTCTGGAACCCACAGCTCAGAGGCTGAAACTCAAATGCCAACAGCATTTGCAAATGAGAGACACAGCTGGCTGGTGTATATTCAGCCCCAGCACCATTCCTCACGTCACTGAGAAGAATGGTATAGTGGCCATGAGCGTAGACTTTGAAGCCAGACTGGTCCTGGTTGGACTGGGTCCAAATCTTAACTCTTCCACTTACCAACTGCAGATCTCTGAATCTCAGTTTCCTCGTCTACAAAGGGATTAATAAACGATAAAATAAATAATTGGCAAATAGCAGATCGATACCTTCTGTTTGCTTATCCTGCAGCCATGACAGACATTGCTAATCAATCAAGATATTCTTTCTCAGTGAGCCTCAGAATCCTTCTGTATGTCCAGAGCTCCAGGCAGCCACTCCCAATAGGTAGGATTTGGCATGTGAGATGAATCTTTTTTGTCATCTCATTACAATACCTGTAGAGCACAATTTCTGGCACATAGCAGATCCTGCATAAAAGTTACCTTCAGCCTCTTCTCATTGCAGGAATCCTTATCCATTATCCCCAACTTCTGCTTACTCACCTCCAGTGACGGGAAGCTCACTGTTTCCTCAGAGTAGCCATTCCGTTGCTGGACAGTTCTGATGATTAGGAAGTTCTCAAATGTCCCTTCCTGACCCTCCCTTTTCCCTCAAACAGTCTATAATTCTATGACAAAGAGCCCCCTTCCTTTCTGCTTGAGCTGTCATTTACAGATTTAGGTGATTTATTTTTAGGTGATAAGTTTGAACCTCCTGAGGAGTAAACCCTTTCTCTCAGCTTGCATATAGTTGATCCCAGACTAGCTAAGCAGCTTCAGCATTTGATGGACATGTTTGGGGGAGTGAGTGTGTGTGTACGGGCGCGCGCGAGTGCATGCACGTGTGTGTCTGTGTCAGAATGTATGGGTGAGTAGGAGAGATTGAGAAAGAGAAAAAAGAGAGAGGAGACAGAATGAGAGAATGTATTTTAAAGCCTCCTAACACACCAGCCAATGTCACTCCTTATGTAAGCCCCATAGCTTCCCGGGGGATTGGGGTTGTATTCAGGGCCCCATCGTTAGCTGATTAAGGCTGATTATTCCAAGGGGAGGGGGTAGTGAAAAGGGACAAGAAGTTACATAACTATCCATTATTTAGATTTAATCCATGTTTCTAAATTTAGGAGCTGCGCCCCTGTCATTAGAAGTGGCGCTGGCCACACAGGGGAACGTGGGTGTGGTGAGTGTTGGAGACCAAGACCACCCAGGGTCACGGTGGGGGCTTTTTCCCAGGGCACGGTTTGGGGACTTCATCTCACAATCCCAGGAGAACTTGTAAAAGGACCCAGTATTGCTCAGCACATTTCACACCCTGGAACAGGTGCATAATGTGACTAGGAGGGGGGCAGTGTTAGAGACGGGAGGACAGCATGTTGATGTGGGAGAGGGAACCAGAACTGAATGTCCTGTGAAGGGGAGCAACTCTAGGAAAACCTGGACAGTCGTGGTCACCCCCAGGGTATGGCATGTGTTCATGCATATGTCCTAGTGTGGCCATTTCCAGATGGATTTCCTTTCTGCGTGGACTCATAACTTTTCTGTTCTAAACATTTTGTGCAGGGGTGTGGAAAATCATGAAAGTCATTCAGGTTCTGCCTTCCACAAGGTCACTGCATCTAAGTGGGTCTCTCTCATGTCAATAATAGTGTAGGTTCACATACACACAGAGGTAATTTTTTTGCAGATGGCTGCAAAGGACACTCTAACAAAATAATGATTACAACTTTTTTTTGGAAGCTAGAAGTATCCTGAGCGAAGGGAGCCGTTTTCTGATTTGCGCAGACACCACATGGGCTTGCAGCGACCTGCCTCTAACTTTCACGGATGCTGACTGTATCCAACTCCAAGTTCACATCAATAGTGATCCTGTTTAGACAGAAGCTGCTGAAAGCTGAGGATAAAGAACAGCTGCAGAGCTGTGACTCACCATTCAAGGTCTCAGAAACATTGCAAAGGCCATTGCAAAGAGGTGACAGCACTCTGTAAGAGTGTATGAGGTAAGGTGCATATAAAAGCACTTTAGTAACTGTAAGGAATCCACATTCATTTTAGGAAAGAATGTGAGGTTGTGTTATAGTAGAACATATGCCAGACTTGAACTCAGCAGCTTTCTCATTCTGTTAGCAGTAAGAATCACATGGAGAAAAGGCTGCGAGAGACCCTGTCCCAGAGCCTGGCTCACAACGAACCCTCTATGAATGATTGATTTCTCTCTCAATACTACTTTTAAAGTACCCCGGCAGTGTGTGTGGAATGTGATATTTTCTTTGAAATCCTATGTACTTAGAACAAAATTCCAGTTCCTTACCCTGACTAAAAATCCTGTGTCTGACGCCCTGCCCTCTAGTCCCACTCATGCCCTGCCACACTGTCTGGGCTCTCCCTACTCCTCCCCTTGAACACACCAAGCCCATTCCTACCCCAGGGTCTTTGCACTCACCACTCCTCTTCCTGGAACACTCTTCCCTCATCTTTCCTTGACTGGCTCTTTATCCTCATTCAGGTCTCAGCATGAATGTTGCCTCCTAGATGGAAAATAGCCCCTGGTGCCTCCAACAACCTCACTCTACTTCAACTTTCTGCATTGTCCTTACTGCTTTCATACACTTTCATCCTCTGCTTGTTTATTTTCTGTCTCCACCACCAAAATGTAAGCTCCACAAGGGCAGAGATTTTTATCTGTCTTGCTCACTACTGTAGTCCAAATGACAGGTGTCTGACAGAGGATGCTGATGAATGACTGCACTTTGTGAGAATGCAGAAGTCAGCATCTTCCACACTTAGGAGCCCCTCTCAGCTTCATCCTTCCCCACTCCCCCACTTTTTCTCTCCATGGATCGCCTCTCCTTTTGTCCACATTTCTCTCATGTTCCACTAAATGACTTCCCACTCTTTTCCTTATCCCCTTGCTTGCTCTGCAGAGGACTTTGAACATCTTGTTCTTTCTGTTTTCAAGGCTGGGGTGACTTTTAACCTTCCCCACTTCTCATCTTTTTGAATGTCTGTCTGTTGGCTTGGATCCTCTTCTCTTTGACCCTGGGAGAAAAATATGAAGGCAGCATGGGAGTCAGGGGTGGGAGAGATTTTAGATGACCAAGGAGCCACTGTCTCCAGAGGCAGGGAGTCCTCGTTCCTGAGGCTGTGAGCGGAGGCTGAATGACCACAGCTTTCTCACAGTCCACCCCCGCCTCCGGGGAGGCCTGCAGACTCTGCTGCTGCTGCAGACAAGCTTACTTCCCTTCTTCAAGCCAAGCTTTTAAAAATCTGCCATGTGAGCATCCCAATGAATTGGTTTGGCTTCTGCCGGCTGTTAGGGCTGTTAGCTGGACTAAGGAATTTGAATGGCACTTTACAGTTTACCAGCCTCTTTCATCATTCATTAATTTGGCAAATGTTTACCTAGCACCTGTGATGACAGGCATGCCTTTATTGTTTTATTGGGCTTCACTTTATAGCACTTCACAGACATTGTTTTTTACAAATGGAAGGTTTCTGGCAACCCTGTGTCGAGCAAGTCTCTCAGCGCCATTGTTTTCAATGGTGTGTGCGCGCTTTGTGTCTCTGTATCATGTCTCGGTAATTCTCACAATATTTCAAACTTTTATCAGTATTATTATATCTGTTATGGTGATCTGTGATCAGTGATCTTTGATGTTACTATTGCAATCATTTGTGGGCACCATGAACTGTGCCCATGAAAGACAATGAACTTAATCTATAGATGTGTGTGTTCTGCCTGCTCCCCACCAACAGGCAGTTCCTCCATCTCTCTCCCTCACCCAAGGCCTCCCTATTTCCTGAAACACAACAATATTGAAGTTAGGCCGATTAATAACTTCACGATGGCCTTTAAGTGTTCAAGTGAAAGAAGGAGTCATACATCTTTCACTTTAAACCAAACGGTAGAAATGATTAAGCTTAGTGAGGGAGGCACCCGAAAGCCAAGACTGACTAAAAGTGAGGCCTTTGTGCCAAACAGCCAACTGTGAACGCAAAGGAAAAGTCTTCAAAAGAAATTAAAAGTGTTACTCTAGTGAATTCACAAACAAAGAGACAGTAAAGCAGCCTTGTTGCTAATATGGAGTAAGTTTGAGTGGTCTGGATGGAAGATCAAACCAGCCGCAGCATTCCCTTACACCAAAGCCTAATCCAGAGCAAGGCTGTAACTCATCCTTTTTTTTTTTTTAAGATGGAGTCTCACTCTGTTGCCCAGGCTGGAGTGCAATGACACAATCTCAGCTCACCTCAACCTCCATCTCCCGGTTCAAGTGATTCTCCTCCCTCAGCCTCCCAAGTAGCTGGGACTACAGGCACGTGCCACCACGCCCGGCTAATTTTTGTATTTTTATTAGAGATGGGATTTCACTATGTTGGCCAGGCTGGTCTTAAACTCCTGACCTCAAGTGATCCACCTGCCTCGGCCTCCCAAAGTGCTGGGATTACAGGCGTGAACCACCGCACCTTGCCCTTACTTGACAATTCTTTGTAGGCTCAGAGAGGTGAGAAAGCTGCAAAACAAAAGTTGGAAGCTAACAGAGGTTGATTTAGAGATTTAAGGAAAGAAGCCATTTCTGTAACATAAAAGTGCAAGGAAAAGCAGCAAGTACTGATGTAGAAACTGCATCGAGTTGTCCAGATCTACTAGCTAAGATCATTGATGAAGGTGGCGACACTAACAACAGGTTTTCGATGTAGATGAAACAGCCTTCACTGGAAGAAGATGCCATCTAGGACTTACCTAGCTAGAGAGAAGTTAATGCCTGGCTACAAAGCTTCAAAGGACAGGCTGACTCTCTTGTATAGGGGCTAGTGCAGTTGATGACTTTAAGTTGAAGCCAATGCTCATTGACCATTTCCAAAACAGTAGGGCCATGAAGAATGACGCTAACTCTACTCTGCCTGTGCACTAGAAATGGAACAACAGAGCCTGGATGACAGCACATCTGTCATACGGCATGGCTTATTGAATAATTTAAGCCCATTGTTGACCTACTGCTCAGGAAAAAAATATTCCTTTCAAATATGACTGCCCATGAACAACAGACCTGGTCACCTGAGAGCTCTGACGGAGATATGCAAGGACATGAATGCTGTTTTCATGCCTGCTAACACAACATCCATTCTGCAGCCCATGGGTCAAGAAGTCATTTTGACTTTCTTATTATTGAAGAAACACATTTCAGAAGGTTATAGCTGCCATATATAGTGTGTACTCTGGTGGATCCGGGCAAGGCACACTGAAAACCTTCTGGAAAGGAGTTATCCTTCTAGATGCCTTACAGACATGCATGATATATGGCAACAGGTCAAAATATCAACATTAGCAGGAATTTGTAAGAAGTTGATTTTAACCCTCGTGGATGACTTTGAAGGGTTCAAGAGTCCAGTGGAGGAAGTAACTGTAGATGTGGTAGAAAAAGCAAGAGAACTAGAATTAGAGGTAGAGCTTGAAGATGGGACTGAATTGCTGCAATCTCATGATAAAAGTCAAGTGGATGATGAGTTGCTTCTGAGGGATGAGAAAGTAATTTCTTAAGACGGAATCTATTCCTTGTGACGAGGCTGTGAACATTGTTGAAATGACAACAAAGAATTCAGAATATTACATAAACTTAGTCGATAAGGTAGCAGTAGAGTTTGTGAGAATTTACTACAATTTTGAAAGAAGTTCTCCTATGGGTGAAACACTACCAAACAGCATCACAGGCTACAGAGAAATCTTTCATGAAAGGAAGAGTCAACTGATTGAGCAAACTTCATTGTTGCCTTTTTTTTTTTTTTTTTTCTGAGACGGAGTCTCTCTATGTTGCCAGGCTGGTGTGCAGTGGTGTGATCTTGGCTCGCTGCAACCTCTGCCTCCCAAGTTCAAGCGATTCTCCTGCCTCAGCCTCCCAAGTAGCTGGGACTACAGGCGCCCACCACCATGCCTGGCTAATTTTGTATTTTAGTAGAGACGGGGTTTGACCATGTTAGCCAGGATGGTCTCGATCTCCTGACCTCATGATCCACCTGCCTTGGCCTCCCAAAGTGCTGTGATTACAGACATGAGCCACCATGCCCAGCCCATTGTTGTCTTTTTTTAAGAAATTGCCACAGTCACCCCAACCTTCAGCAACCACTACCCTGATAAGTCAGCAGCCATTGATGTTGAGGCAAGAGACCTTCTCCCAGCAAAAAAACTAGGACTTACTGAAGGCTCAGATGATAATTAGCATTTCTTGGCAATACAGTATTTTTACATTAAGGTCTGTATGTTTGTTAGACATAATACTATTGCACACAGTAGGGTACTGCTATTTTAGGCATAATCCTGTTTCACACAGAGTGTAATGCTGCCGCACTCTACTGATTACAGTATAATGTAAACATTAACTTTTCTATGTACTGGGACACCAAAAGACTTGTGTGAGTCACTTTATTGTGATACTAGCTTTATTGGTGGCTTTATTGCAGGAACAGAACCTTCAGTATCTCTGAGCTATGCCTGTATTTGCTAGTCATGGCTCTAAGTGTTTTGCATATAATAACTTACTTATGAAGCAGGTAATGGTATTATAATTATCCTTATTTTACAGACGAGGAACATGTGGCACAGGACCAGATTTATGATAAAGTTCAAAAACTTAAGCTTCACAGTTTCGCACACAGGCTCATCCCCAGGTATGGTCCCCCACTGTGTCGCATGTAAAATTAGCAAAAGTAATATAGTTTACCTGCAAACAGCTAAAATCACTGTCACTTTCTACTATGAATCCCATCTCTGGCTCTTTCTCTCATCCTGATCAGCACTGGAGTGGCTGTGGGCATTTTGCGGACCCAGATTAGGGTTAGTAGAGTTGAGAATACATTGAGTTTGGGTTTACTGAGCTAAATTTATGAAGTTCAAAGTCCTTCCATGCATAGTTAGGTTACCACTAGCCACCAGGTGCCGGAGATGGTTTCTAGGACCATCCTACCACTCAGTTTGCCAACTAACCTGGATCTTGATTCGAAGACGGTGACCCCTACTTCCCATCATGATATGAATTTATTCTCTGCCCCCAGCACAGAAAGTGTGCAGAAAGTGAAGGAAAACAGGTCTGAACCTGTTTTGAAGGAATTTTGAAGGAATTTTCTATACAGTAGCTCGTGGCTTGTGTTATGATTTTTAGGAGCAATAATCATCCTATTATCACCCTGCCTCCATTTCCTCACCTCTAAAATGGGGACAATAAGCAGGCTGACATCAGCTTATGTCACAGGATGATTATTGCTACTAATAGGTATGATTATTATTACTAAATAGGTAGTAACAATAGGATGATTATTGCTACTAAAAATCATAACAGGAGCCACAAGCTACTCTATAGAAAATTCCTTCAACCATTAACTAGGTAAGACTGTAAATGGAGGATTGGCTTCTCTGTGTATCATCCATATGCCTACTTCAAAACGAAGCCCTCTCTTGTCAGGAATGTACTCAGTAATGCAGGGTATATAATAAATGCACAATATGTTTTTTTTTCTTTTTGGGAAGGATTATANTTATTGCTACTAAAATCATAACAGGAGCCACAAGCTACTCTATAGAAAATTCCTTCAACCATTAACTAGGTAAGACTGTAAATGGAGGATTGGCTTCTCTGTGTATCATCCATATGCCTACTTCAAAACGAAGCCCTCTCTTGTCAGGAATGTACTCAGTAATGCAGGGTATATAATAAATGCACAATATGTTTTTTTTTCTTTTTGGGAAGGATTATACAAAATGCAATTCATCAGAATTTCTGTCTGTAGGGCACAGATTTATAGTTTTACTAAAAGCAGTGAGGATATTTGTAACCAATCAAAATATGAAAAGCTTCCTGGAGGTTTTCCAAATTTGACAATGGTGCTAAAATGTGCTTGTGTGCATGTGTGTGCATGTGTGTGCGTGTGTGTGTGTGTGTGTGTGTCTGGGTTTATAGAAAACATTTCCAAGTACAAGTTGTGAAACTGAAAGAAGCTCCTAAGCTTTATTCAATAGGCCACATTAAAGGAAAGACAGAATTATCTTTTAATTTTCTATGAATATGACAAAATTGTCATCATATAAAGGTGATCAATGACATGTTGGGGAAAAAAGGATAAAAGTATGTCAGACAACTGATAAAAATGTTATTTTTCTGGATTTTGTGATGTTCGTGACATTTGTAAGCTTTCTAAAATTTCTAATTTCGTATGATTCCTTTTATCATCTTGGTGCCTAATTTTCCATTATTTTTCTTAAGTGGGCCCCAAACTGGGCTCACCTAACTACCAGGATAAGGTATCATAGCTTCCATATGCAAATATGAGCACAAACAATCCCTCTTCTAATTTTTCTACCCTCTTTACAGTTAAGATGGCTCACAGCAGCCCGACTGCCTGCTGCAGCAGGACAACTGGCGGAGTGAGGAGGCCACTGGGTAGTCCTGGGAGAGGGTGGTAGCTGGAGGGATTCCTGGGGACTGTGGGGGGCCGTGAAGAGGTGTCTGGCTTTGCAATCAGTTTTAAATAGGGTCAACGGGGGTTGCTGAGGAAGTGAGGGTGGGGGTGGAAGAAAGAAAGGATGACTTCACAGCTCGTGTCTGCCACTCTGATTTTTCCCTGGGGGCTCTGACTCAGAGAGTCTGGATTTTGGGAGGGCTGGCGGGGGTGGCGGACAGCAATGCCTCTCACCTGGCATCCGCAGCACCTCCACGTCCCCAACACCAGCGCTCGGGCAGCCGTCCACGCAGAGCCGTGAGAACGCCCGGGAAGCCCGCAGGCTCTGGGCACCCGGGCCCCGCTGCAGCCTGCACGGACCCTCCTGGCCCCGCGTGGGCGGACACGTGCGGCCCCTCCTGGAGCGCGCCCCCACGTGCAGCCCCGCGTGCGCTCTCCGCCCGCTCCCTCCCTGGCCCGCTGCCTGGGCTGCTGCCAGCTCCTGGAGGCACCAACGCCTGCAGATGGGCAGGGGATGCGGGTGGGGGCTGCCCTTGGGGTGGAGGCCGCGGAGCGCATCCCGCTGTGTGGTCGGGCACGTGGCTTCGTTGCCCTGAACCTCTCTTTCCCACTTTAGGAGTAGGAATGCCGGCTTCCTGAGAACCTGTGCTGGCTTGTTGAGCGTTTCTAGCGCTAAGAAGACTATAACAATGATAGTAACCATAGGAATGACGGTCATTTACGGAGGGCTCATGCTGTGCCAGGCCCTGTTCTAAGCACTCAACATTCCTAGCAACACCATGATGTCAGCCCGCTTATTGTCCCCATTTTAGAGGTGAGGAAATGAAGGCAGGGTGATAATAGGATGATTATTGCTACTAAAAATCATAACACAATGGCTGTTGTCAATAGGAAGGATAGTAACAGGGCCATGGCTTACTGAGGGCTTAAATGTTCAAGCAACTGACACATAGGCTCACATCATCAGCTCCTTACATCTCTCCAGCAGGGGCACTTGTATCATCCCCATTTTACAGATGAAGACTGAGTCTCCAGGAGGGGAGGTCACTTGCCCATGATGACCCAGTTGCTCAAGTGGACAAGCCAGGACTCCAGCCCATGCCTGTTTGAACAGACTCAGCCAAGGTCACTACCAGCCATTCCTGAAGGTGTGTGTCACTCCAGGGTGGACTTCTCAGTCTTAGATGGACAGGGCACTTACTGTCTGTGACCGCAGAGTGAGGCTCCACCAGGGAAGTGCTGCACCGAAAGGCACTCAGCAGGGTAGAGGAGGAGTTGGATTAAAAGTGGGGCCAGGTCCCCACCCACCTACCACACCAAACTGGCCAGAGCCTGCTTCCTGTCTCAGGGTTCAGGTGAAGGAGCCCAGAAGAGTCACTTCCTGTAAATGTTCCTCCTCTTGTAGATTTCAGGCTAGGCAGCCTGGCAGAAGATACCTGTGTCTTGTTTTCTGTCAAGTCCTGATGGTCTTGCCATCTCCCCTGTACACCCGCTGGCTCCTCCATTCATGAGCCCCAGAGGCCTGGACCGAGAGGCTGCCAGGGAGGCTTGGAGCACATCTGAGGGGTGGGCACCTTGGCACTTGTCTGGAAGTCTCCCAGGTTTGGCCCCAGCCCACTCTGGAGACCTTTGCTCCACCTCCCTGCCATGCAGACCCCTGGCTCAGCCCAGAAAGCCCCTGGGGCTTTTCAGGATCCCAGATCAACAGAACCTGATGGGCCAGAGAGGATGCCAGCCATGCAAGGTCACACAACAATCGGGGGCAGAGGCCACTCTCTACCACCTGAGAAGGATGATGGGCATTGGTCTCCTGCCCCCTGCACCCCCATCCTGAGGTTAACTGTGAGGCCTTGGAGAAGTGCCCATCTATGTGCCCAGTAGGAGCTGTGTGGCTCTCTCTGACCCACCCTGCTGGCACATAATTGAAGGCCATCCTGGGGATCAGTTGGGGCCCGCAGGAACTGGCCCCAGGCTGGCTGGCTAGCTGGGCTCCTTTGCTCCTTTGCTCCTTTCCCCCTCCTCTACCCATGGTGTTGACCTGAGAGACCCCTCTCCCTGCTGAGGGTATAAGGGGTGCCATCTTCTTCCTACACAAGAGGGCGGTGCCCAGATCCCCTGACTGTAGAAGGGGCGGTGTGGTTCATGAGAGAGCCTAGGCCAGATAAGAAAGGCCCCAAATGTTTACGAGCACTGGCCTTGTGTCAGGTACCCAGCTGGCCAAGGTAGAAGGCCCCACACACAGTGTCCCCATCATCAACACCCACCCCCACCCCACATACAGTGTCCCCACCACCAACACCTACCCCCACCCCATACACAGTGTCCTTGCCAACAACACAGGGCACCAGCAGCTGCACTTGTTAATCAGCGAACCTACCTTAACAACATCATCATCACCCCAACTCTATGGTCTATATGAGGCTCACTCTGGGTGTTGCACATTCTATAGGTGTGAGCAAATGTGTCATGACATGTGTCTGCCATGACTAGATCACACAAGGTCGTTTCACTACCCTAAAATTCCTGTTCACTTTATGCGCTTTATTTCTTCGTTTTCAGAATGAAAACACCTTTACTGAGTTTAAAATCATGCGTGCACTCAATAGCACCCTCCTATTCCCCAGACAACCACTGCTGAGAGTGTGAGCTATGTTTCCTTCCAGGTGCTTTATGTCTGTATCAACATAGCCCACCATATGTGTATAAGAAGTACCCAAGGGTCCATAGGAGCTAATACGGGGAATTGGCATTGACTGAGTACGTATTATGTGCTTGACCTCACTGGACATTAAAAAAAAATTTGTTTTCTGAGACAAGATCTCACTCTGTCACCCAGGCTGCAATGCACTGTGGTACGATCATAGCTCACTGCAGCCTTGAACTCCTGAGCTCAAGGGATCCTCCCACCTCAGCCTCCTCAGTAGCTGGGACCACAGGTCCACACCACCATGCCCTGCTATTTTTTTTTTTTTTTTTTTTTGGTAGGGACAGGGTCTCTCTGTGTTGCCCAGACCCGATCTCCTGGCCTTAAGCGATCCTCCCACGTTGGCCGCCCAAAGCGCTGGGATTACAGGCATGAGTCACTCCACCTGTCAAACCTCATTGGACATTTAACCCTCACAGCAACACTATGCGGTGGCCATGATCTCTGCCTCCATTTCACAGATGAGAAAACTAAGGCTCAGAGAGGTGAAGGTCCTTGCCCAAGGTCCCAGGGATAGAGAGTGTCAGAGCTGTTTCTTATCAAGTGACAAAGAAAGAGTCAGGGCTGGAATTTGAGTCAGGTTAGCTCTGACTCTGTACTTGGAAAAGCAGAAAGCATCCTGGTGTGAGGAGTTCTCTCCTACCCCAACCCTGGGGACAGAGGTTCTGAGCCAACATGGGAAGAGCCTGAAGAAACAGCTTGCTGGATGACAGGCCCTTGGAAGATGGAGTGGGAAGCCTCAGCACCCTGCGGGGTGGACCTTTCTCTTCTCAGTCCTGGCTCTAGAAGACTCAGGAGCCTGAGCCTGGGAAAGAGAAGGTGATCTCTTTTCCTCAGCCTGTGTCTGTAGGACTCACATCAGCAGAAAGTACACACCCACTCAGAGGAACGCACTGCCACATTCCACACACTCATATGTGCACACCCTACCTCTCATGACATCCAGGCTCTCTCCTGTCCGCTCTCCCATTTCCGCCTCATATCTGAGCCACCTCCTCCAGTTGCCTACATTGCGCACTGCACAATTGCAAGGGGACCAGTCACATGGACTGCAATGTGAATGGCACCCCCCGGAGCTGTGTGACACTGCTCACGTTGAGCAGGGAGACTTGGCTCATTTTACACTTGGCAGAAACTGATGCTCAGAGACAGTCAGTGACTTACCCACTGGTCAAAGAGTGCGTCAGTGCTTGCAACAAAAATCTGTCATCCTTTATCTCCCTTCCCCCATGCCTTTCAAAATAATTCTTTCTAAAACTTTTATATGCTTTAAAAACAAATTGTTGTTAAACTTCCGTCTATCTAGTTATTTTTGAGGAGGTTCCATACAAAATCTTAAGGGTACCAAAGAGCATAAAGAGAAAGTCATTCCCCTCCCACCTGCGAGCCCGGGACACTGATTCCGTTGCCCAGAGGCAGCCGCTGCTGCTGGTTGTCGTGTGTCTGGTCCAGAGATACTCTAAACATCATTTACACAAATGGGAACATGTGATGCTGCCCGCACCCTGGCGAGGGCTTTGTATGTCCTGCACCGTGCCTGAACCTTGCAGCCGCCTGACTCTGTTTTACTGTCAACAGGATTCCCTTACATGGAGGCCCCGCTGGCTGTTTCGCAACACCAGCGCTGGCGTTCACTTAGGGCGCTCTGATCTCTCGCTGGAGCAAACCATGCTGGGAGAACTCCCTTGCCTGTGTGTCATTTCACATGTTGGAAAAATCACCTGAAAGGTAAAGTCTTCATTTCTTTTAAACCTAAACATTTCATTTTTGAAACAAATTGAAACAGCATAAAAGGACATACAGTAAAGTAAAAGAGAAGGTCCGAGTTGCGTCCACTCCTATTGATTCTACTCCCTGAAAGTGGCCACTGTTTCATCTCATATTATTTCACAGTTGCTTATGGGGCTTAAGATAGGTGGTTGATTTGCAAAAATGGCCATAGGCCTTTCCCAGGGCCAGCTTGGTGGAGACAGCAATCCAGGAGTTGCTTGTGTTGGGAATGGTGGTGGGATCGAGCAGGTGGAAGCCTCCTGAAATCTGGACTGAACCTCTCAACTCCAGCCCTTTCACCATGCCCATTCCCAGCAAAACCACAGTCCCTTTGTCCCTCCCAGCCTGACCCCTTCTGCCAACACCAGGGACCAAGGGTGGGAACCTAGGATCTCCACAGAGGTGAGCAGACAGGGCTAGGGGCTCAAGGCATAGGAGAAGCTGCCCGCCTGCCCAGTCAGTGTGCAGAGGGTAAAGAGTTCCCAAGTGTGTCTTAGGGAGAAAAGATGGTCACCAGTGACGATACCTCACCACCTCCCACCTGCTTCATAGGGTCACTTTTTTACCTAACACCCTTTTATTGAGCACCAACTGCATACCTGATACTAAGTGCCAGGCATACAACCAGGGTAAAACCAGCTCCCTGAGAGTTACATGTTCATTGAATGAGACAGAAAATAAGCAAATAAGACCATGAATATATGCTATGTCAGGAAGTAGTACGTACGTTCTCAGGAAAAAAGCAAAGCAGAATAAACAGGAGGTCATGGAAGTGGGGGTGGCCAAGGAAGACCCATAAGAGGAGGAGACACGAGCACAGGTGAGTGATGACTAGGAGTGAGCCCTGCAGACAATGGGAGAAGGCTTTCTAGACCAGGGGACCCTCACACACAAAGGCCTGGAGACAGGAGAGTACAGCTATGCTGGAAGGGCAGCCAGGGGACCCACATGGCTGGAGCAGTGGGGTAGGGGGCTGGCGGAGAATGGTGGGAATGAGAACAGAGGTACCTCCTGTCACCCCAATCCCCTATCCAGTCCTCAGCACCCCACTCCCAGCATCCACAAAACCAACCTTTGCCTTCTCCTTCCTTCTGCCCACCCCCATCTCCCACCTCGATGAAAAGGCACCTTTCCTCTTGCTCAGGGCGTATTCCCTCTCTCCTCTGGGCTGAGTCCCTTCTTACCTTTCCTGCCACCACAGACACTGGCTCCAGCTGCAGAGCCTTGGCCTCTGCTGTCGCCGCTCCTTCTGGGTCCTCCATACCTCTTTCCACCTACCTGGCTCCTGTTCAGCTTTTCAGATCCAGGCTAGGACCTGCATCCCCATAAAAGCACTCCTTGTGGCCCAGGCTGGGCCAGAGGCTCCCGGGCTCCTCTGCCACCCACACTTTCCCTTTTCCACCTCGAGCTATTTGACAAGGCAGTGAGCTCCCGGGGTCAGAGAAGTGCTCAATTCCTCTGTGTGTCTCCAGCTCAGAGCTTACAGTTTGGCCAGATGTGCAGGCAACACTCCTGTGGCTTCAGGCTGAGGCCTCAGGCTCCCCAGAGCCTTTTGGCACCCTGTCTCCCTGCTTGTCCCCTTGCTTGTGCTGCTATCCTAGGGACAATTGGGTCTTGACCACATTGACCTACTTGCTGCCCACAAAACTGATCTGGTGCTTCCTGTCCCTCCCTTAGGCCCCAAATTGCCACCACCACTCCCATCTTCCTAACCAAAAATCTCCTCCATCAAAACCCAACTCCAGCCTGCCTGGATAGGGGCAGAGGAAGACATGCCAGATGGGAAGGCCAGCGAGGCATATTCACTGTGTGACCTCCAGCACCTCCTCTTGTGTGGGTGACCCTCAGCTTTCTCATCCACAGTCTGAGGATGCAGCAGTCCCCAGAGCACAGGGTGGGGGTGAGCGGCAGATGGCAAGGCCCTGTCCTGGCTCCTCCCCTTGGCTTTGGGCTCCCCGAGGTGCTGTAGTCATCTCTGGCTCCCTCCCAGCGCCCAGAACTTAGAAGCTTCTCAGCAAATATTTATGAAATGTATGAAGACGCCATACTTTATGGTTTACACTGGCACTAGCGTTATTGTGCTCTGTCCTCACCGGCATCCCTCCATTACAGGCCTGCAAGCCCAGGCTGCTTGCAGGGGCAGGGGGTTGGTCATGAGCTTCGGAAAGATCCTACCAGACATTCAGGGAGGTTGTGGAACCCACCCAAGGCCACACAGTCAACAAATCACCCTGCGCTCTGCAGAATCCAGGTCCTGCGTGCATCACCTCCGTCCTCCCTGTGACTCTGCAAGGTGGGCTCTCTCGCTCTTTCCTTTGGCCTTTTGTTATTTCTGAGGGCTACGGATTCTGGAACAGCAGCCGTGCTGGGAAGAACAGGACACAGGGGACCTAGCAGGAAATGCCAGGTACTGAATGGAAGGTGGGGGCTGAGGACCAGTTAGCACCTCTGTGCCACAATGCACCCCGAAGGGTGGAGTTGCCTAGAGACCTGGCGAGGCAGGAGCCAGCTCCCCTCTGCAGTGGCCATGTGTTCACCTTGGAGCTGGATGTGGCTCTGGGCACTGCTTACAGATGGAAAGTGGCCAGAGTCCCAGGAGGGAAAACAATCACTGTGTTGGGGTCCTGCCCTCCCTCTTTGGTGTCCCTGGGCCATAAGAGAAGGTTAAGGCTGAGGGCAGAGATGTGGCCTTGGGGCTTGGTTGCTTCTTGGCACTAGGAGTAAGCTTAGGGGTGTCCTGCAGTGTTTGTCTGGCACTCACAACCAGTGAGGAAATTGTCTTCTGCTAGGAACGCTCCTGGATACTTAGTGTCCCTGCCTGCAACACACATGCACAGGCTTGGGGAACCCTGGGGCTGAGAAATCCACTTCCAAGCACATATTCGGCACCTACTCTGTACCAGGCATACCCAGCCAAAACATCAGCTGCGGATGTTACTGTGTGAGCTTGGCAAGTGCCTTCACCTCCTCGAGTCTCAGCTGCCTTAGCTGGAAGGTGGAAATAATGATCTCACCTGCCTCCCAATCCTGCGGGCAGAATGAATGTGACTGGGGGAGTCTCAAGTGGGACCATTACCACTGCAAAAGCCCTGGTCAGCAACGGAAACCCTACAGGGATTTCGTTTTGGTTTGGTTTTTTGGTTTTTGGTTGTTGTTGTTGTTTGTTTGTTTGTTTTTTCTTTCTTTTTTTTTTTTTTTTTTTTTTTTTTTTTTTTTTTTTTTGAGACAAGGTCTCACTCTGTTGCCCAGGCTGGATGCAGTAGTGCAATAATAGCTCACTGCAGCCTCAACCTCCTGGTCTCAGGTGATCCTTCCACCTCAACCTCTGGAATAGCTGGGACTACAGGCTCACCACCACATCCAGCTAATTTTTGTGTCATTTTTTGGTAGAGACAGAGTTTTGCCATGTTGCCCAGGCTGGTCTTGAACTCCTGTACTCAAGCAATCCTCCCGCCCTGGCCTTCCAAAGTGCTTGGGATTACAGGCGTGAGCCACCATGCCCAGCCTGAGACCCTGTAGTTAAATCATCTGAGTCTTCCGAATCTCAGGAGAAAAAGAAGAGGGAAAAGAGTACATGCTGAAGTACTTAGTAAATCATCCGAGAAAGATAAGCCAAGATTGCAGCCACAGAGGAAATCGTTCCCAAGTATTTCCTCCCAGCCTGAGGTGCCCTTTCACTTCCTGAAGGGCATCTTTTGATGGAGAGAAGTTGTAAATTTTAATGAAGTCCAACATATCAATTTCTTCTTTCCCAGTTAGGGATCCTTGTGTCCTGTTGAAGAAACGCTTGTCTCACAAGGCCATGCAGATTGTCTCCATGCTCCATGCGCAAGCATGGCATCCACCTCAAGTCATTTTTATGTACAGATGAATTGAGGGCCAAGGTTCGTAGCTCTCCATGTGGCAGTCCCATAGTCCCGGCACGATGCACTGAAAACCGTTTCTGTTCCCAGTGAACCTCAGCAGTGGCCTTTGGGTATGGCGTACCACACAGTCATAAAAAATGAGAAGTCACTGCCTCGTGCAACAGCATGGGTGAAGCCGGCGGACGCGATGGTAAACAGAAGGAGCACGCGCCCGGGGATCCCATTTATATGACATTCCAGGGAGGCCACGCTGACACAGGCCGGGGTTGGTTACCTTGGGTGGGTGTGGCATGCCTTCTCGGGCGTGGAAATACTCTTGATCTTGATCTAGGTGGTGTCTCCACGGGCGCGCGCAGACGAGAAAAACACGGAGGAGCTGTGCTGTTAAGATGAGCACACTGAAGGGCCTGTATGCTGTACACAAATTTAAAAGAATGTTTCTAAAGTGCAGAGGAGGAAAAGATGAAACCCTCAAACAGAGGGTGTTTGCTGTGGAAGCTTTGAAGAGGCTTCTGAAAGGTGAGGACTGAGAGAGAAAAAAAAGGGGCAGCTCCTGCCACCTGGAAGCTGGCTCATTGCTCACAGCTGGGCTGCGCCATCCTTCTGTGGGACATAAAGAATCTAACGAAACCAGCCTCTGCCAAGGGCGCTCTGAGACCAAGATAAAGGGAGACAGAGTGAGGTCACTGGACAGAAGCACGGTCTCTGCATCACCCACGGAATATGAAACAGCCCCTCTCGACTCCTTCCCTTGGCTTAAAGGGGTGACTGCTAGGCCTCCACCAATTCTAGCTCATCCTCCTTCTAGTCTCCCTCCCTGCAGGTCAGCATTCTTGAGATCCACAATCATAGGATTGCCCCCACGTTCTGACAGCAGCCAATCTAATGAACCCTCACTTCCCCCAGACTCTCCCCAAATCACCCACCCAAAGCCCCAATCCTATAATAGCTTCTTTCTAGTGCCCTCCTACTGAGACACCCACCCTTCCCCATGGGGGTGCCTTCTCCCTCTCTGACTGGAGGGCCCTGAAATCTTGCAGGATGATCAGATGAAAATGAAAGCAGTCTGAAGAGTGTGGCGCATGCAAAATATGTCAGGCCCACGGAGGTGTTTGCGTCCTTTCTTTCCTTGCAATTTCAAGACTAGCTGATTAAGTTACCTAAAATGCCATCGCAAGTTGCACAGTCAACCCTCACCTATTTTCTTCATGTTCCTGGAACTGGTGATACAAGAACAGTAGTCAATCAATTGCCTATGTTCAACTTAGAAACTGCGCCTTCTTTTTGCCTGTAAAACCCATAAGCAACTGCTGCTACTTGCAACGTATATTCAGGGCAACTTGAATCTGTATCTATGAGGCTGCCATCCTCAAATTCAGAGGGAAGGATGCTCTGAGCAAAAGCAGACACTAAGGGCAAGTGGTGCTGATGGAAGAGGGAAGAACGTGTTACCTCTGTCCAGGGCTGGGGTGGGGGATGCAGGGGAGGTGGGTTGGAGCCAGAGTGGCATGACCTCGAACGCCAAGCCACAGCTCTGAGACCTCAGTGGGAGCAGGGCGGGGCCAGGGTGAAATCAGTGAGGCTGGACCAGAACTAGTGAGTGCCTCCTTCAGTGGTGCCTCCTTTCTTTCCTCTCTCCCTAGTCCTGGGGAGGAGCCACAGCAGAACTTCTGTAACTGTCTCTAATTCAAGGCCCAGTCCTGAGCTGCTGGTGGCCACCCTGGCTTCTGGTCAGGATCAGCATTGGCAGGGCTGTCACCAGCCCCATCCATAGGGCAGCTCTGTCTCCCTCATGCGGCAGTGACCACTTCCAGCCTGGCACCCAGGCCTCCCACCTGCAGCAGGACACGGGCATGGAATCCACAGGCAGGGGTGTTATCAGTCTCTCTCCCCCAGTCACCAGCCCCGCCACGCCTCTCCCACTGAGACATCATTTCTCTTTTCTGCTTGTTTGCCACTGGGAATGTGGCTATGAACCCCTCCTCCTCGAGGCCAGCACCTAAGCTCCTCAGGGCTTCTCGGCCTCTAGCCCCTCTCTCCTCCTTCTCCAGCATCTACTCCAGCCCCTCCTCCTCCAGCACACACTGGCTTCCCACCAGAATGTAAACATGTCCCATGTGCACCCATCCCAAATAACAAACAACAAAAGCCACCCTGGACTTCAGGCCCTTTTAGCCTCTGCCTCTGCTTCTCTGTCACCTCTTTTGAAGGAGTCACCCACCCCGGCTCTTCCCTCTTCCCCGTGCTGGCCTGGTCTCCATCCCTCCTTGGGACCTCTCCTGTCTAATGCCTGGCCAGTCCAGAGCCCTCTCTAGGTCCCATCTGACTCCTGATGCCCAGAGGCGTGCTCCTCCCTTGGCCTCTGGCCACCCTGGCCAGTTCCTCCTGGACGTCTCAGGGCTCCTCCTCCCCTGGCTGGTGAGCCTTGAGTGCCAAGGCTTGAGGTATTTCTCAGCCTCTTCTCAGGCCTCAGGTTATCCTTGGGTGATCTCACCCCCTCGGCTGATTTCTACCACCTCATCGACCCCCAGATCTCTTCATCTCTGGCCCTGCCCTCTCTCCCAATTTCCAGACCTGTGCATCCTGCCACCTGCCAGATGTTTCCACTTGGGCCCCCAGAACTCCAAACACCATTCCAGCTTGGGTTCCCTGCATCACATGTTCATGTGCAAGGGATGGAAGAGGCAAAGATGTCAGAGAAGCAGGGTCGTGGAGAGGAGGAAGCTCCAGGGCTGACCCCAGGAGCTCTGCAGTGGTAATCACACCCTGCAGCAAGCCTTCCAGATGGCAGGCATTGGAGCTGTGCTTTCACATTTTTGCTCCAGGCTGGGATTGGGGGCCCAGCAGCATCTGGAAGGCAGCCTGCCCAGGAGCCCCTGGAGCCGGTGAAGGACACATCTAAGCAGGGGGTGGGAAGGACAAAGGGATCAGAGGAGACAACATCCAAGGCCACATTCACTATCTCCCTAGGTCACTTCCCCTGTGGGGTTTGCACCTCTGGGAACCAGCCAGTGAGTTGGAATCACCCTGCAGCCCAGTTGTCTTTAATTCAGATATCTTGGAGGTAGAGAGATGGCACAGAAAAGCCCCAGCTACGCCCTGCCCTCAAGGAACTTCTGGTCTAGCAAGAAAGGCACCCTTCCAAACAGACCATTAGGAGTCTATGAGACCATTAAATGGCAGAGGAAAAGGGCTACCACCACCCTTCCACCCCAGGAAGAGCAGCTCAGGGGCTGGGGAGCATCACGGAAGACAGTCGGCTTAGGATTAAGGCAGGATGGTGGGGTTGAGAAAGACGCTCACAGAATGAGGAAGATTGATCAAGTAAGGATATGGAAAGGTGATCCAGGTGGGAGGAACAGCAAGAGCAAAGACAGGGAGGTCAGAAACAGCCCGGGGGTACAGACTACAGCAAACACTATGGTTTCATTGAGAATTCCCTAAACTTTATCCACGTGCCACCTAAACTATTTTGACCTAATGGTTTTCTCTAAATACCACTTTTAACTTAAATAAATTTGTTTCAAAAGGAAACTTCATATTATTATTTATCTAGAAAGTAAATACTACTTGCTATAAAGAGATCAAGAGTAGAAGTCAAGATGATGAAACGAAGCAAAGCCATTCAGCTCTAGTTGGAAGCTATTGCCCACCTGGACTCCAAGCCTGAGTCCTGCCCACTCTTCCATGAAAAAGAGTTCAGCTACACACGCCAATTAGAATGTCCAAAATCTAGTGCACTGACATCACCAAATACTGGCAAGGATATGGAGCAACAGGAACTTTCATTCATTGCTGGTAGGAATGCAAAATGGCACAGCCACCTTGGAAGACAGTTTGGCAGTTTGTTGCAAAACCAAACATACTTTCACCATGTGACCCAGCAGTCACATTCCTTGATATCTACCCAAAGGAATGGAAAACTTATGCCTACACAAAAAGTGCATGTGGATGTCTACAGTCGCTTTTTCCATAATTGCCAAAACCTGGAAGCAACCAAGATGTCCTTCAGCAGGTGAATGGATAAATAAACTGTGGCATACCCAGACAATGGAATATTATTCAGTGCTAAAAAAAAAAATGAGCTGTCCAGCCATGAAAAGACATGGAAAATGTAAATGCATATTACTAAGGGAAAGAAGCTGCTCTGAAAAGGTTGCATACTGTATGATTCCAACTGTATGACATTCTGGAAAAGGCAGAACTATGGAGACAGGAAAAGGATCAGTGGTTGCTAGGGGTTGGGGAGAGGAAAGGATGAATAGGCTGAGCACAGAGGGTTTTTAGGACAGTGAAACTACTCTGCGTGATGCTATAATGTTGGATGCCATTATGCGTTTGTCCAGACCCACAGAAGGCAGAGCACCAAGGGTGAACACTAATCTAAACCATGGACCTTGGGTGATACTGATGTGCCCACATAGGTTCATCCCTGATAACAAATGCCCCATTCTGGTGGGGATGTTAGGCCGTTCTTGCATTGCAATAAAGAAATACCTGAGATTGAGTAATTAATATAGAAAAGAGATGTAATTGGCTCACAGTTCTGCAGGCTCTACAGTAAGCATGGTGCCGGCATCTGTTCAGCTTCTGTGGAGGCCTCAGGAAACTCAGAATCATGGTGGAAGGCAAAGTGGGAGCAGGCACATCACGTGGTGAAAGCAGGAGCAAGAGGGAGGCGGTGCTACACTCTTTTAAACTACCAGATCTAACGAGAACTCATTCACGATAGTGAGGACAGCACCAAGAGGGATGATGCTAAACCATTCATGAGAAAACTGTTCCCATGATCCAATCACCTCCCACCAGTCTCCACCTCCAACATTGGATGCTACATTTCAATATGAGATTTGGGTGGGGACACAGATCCAAGCCATATCAGATGGTGTATGGGAAATCTCTGTACTTCCCACTCAGTTTTGCCATGAACATAAAACTGCTCTAAAAAATAAATCCTATATTTTAAAAATCTATCAATTACCTGAGACACAGGTAATTGAAAGACACACCAACAACAAACGGACCCTTGTTCTAGTGCTGACTGGCAGTCAGAGTCAGGCCACGATATCCATGTGATCCCATGTCAACACATGGCCTGGCCTCACTCTATGTCTCCCCAGGAGTAATCACTTCCTTCAAATTCTGGAGAACTCTGAATTTGGCCTGGTGAGGCCACAGAGGAAGGCCAGGGTCAGGTTCTGAGGGTTCTCATGAGCCAGACTGGGATATTTGGGCTTTCTCATGAGGGCACTAGGGAGCCATGGGAGAGTTGCAAGCAAGGTAGGAATGCAAAATGGCACAGCCACTTTGGAAGACAGTTTGGCAGTTTATTACAAAACTAAACACACTCTCACCATATGATCCAGCAATCACACTCCTTCGTATCTACCCAAAGGAATGGGAAATACTGGCAAGGGTATGACATGGTCCATCATGGTGCAGTTTTTAGGCTGACTCTGTCCTGGGGTCACCTTCTTACATGGCAGGACCGTGGATGGTCTTCCCTGGAGTCCATGTGGCTGAATTTGATCCCTCCTCTTCCTACTGAATGGAGTCTGTGGCCACAGGGAACAAGGCATCCTCTCAACCTGTGAAGTTCTTGTCTATGGAGGGACCTGCAGATTAGGGGACAGGAGGTGAGCTTTCTTCAGACAGCTTTAGGTTTGCACAATTGCACATTTCCCGCATTCCCCCGGGCACATGTGCAAATTAAAGAAACTCTGGGTTATACCCCAATGCTAGAGATGGTGACAGAAATGCAATGGCCCTGTGGGATCAAACGTTCCAAAACATGACTTTCATTTCCCTTCCTTTCTGTCTTCCCTCCTTCCTCCCTTCCTTTCTTCCTCCTTCCCTCTCTTCATTCCTTCCTTCTTCTATCCCTCCCACTTTCCCCTCTCCCTTTCTTCCTTCTACTCTTTACTTTTTTCCTCCCTCCTTTCCTCCCTCCCTCCCTCCCTTTCTCTGTCCCTCCCTCCCTCCCTCCATCTCTCCCTCCCTCTCTTCCTTCATTCTTTCCATGTGGAAGTGGTGAGAAGTGATCTGATTTTGGATATGATTTGGTTGTTGGCACAGGAGAGAAATGGAGGTGTTAAAAGTGACTCTGAGGTTTTCACCCAATCAACTGAAGGAAGAGCAGGCATGGTGCAGGGTCTCACAAGGGAGCAGGGGCATATGGGCATGCTCATGTTCCATGAAATTCACCCTTTTCAAGTGGAGACATGTGAGGTTTGAGATGTCCATTAGACAACCAAGGGGCATCCAGGAGGCAGTTCCACACATAGGTCTGGAGCCTGGGGTGGGATCTGCAAGGAGATGCATGTTTGGCGTCATCAGCACATGGAGCAAGGAAACCACCAAGGGGCACGCATGGACAGAGAAGACAGAAGGGCAACAGATTTTGTTTCCGGGCACCCCAGCATTCATCAGTTGGGGAGCAGAGTGGACAATGAAGCCAGCTTGGCGTGGTCACGGTGCTAGGTGGAGCAGCAGGGAAGATTCAGTCAGGGCTGAGCTGCTCCTGGCGGTGTAGGGTGCAGGTGGGGAGGCGAGGGGCAAAGGAGGTGGGTCCCTTCGCAGGCAGCCGTGCACCTGGGGAAAAGCACGCAGCCCTTGTGCACTGCGAGGGCTGAGAGGTCAGATTCCTCCTTCTGGCACACAGACCTCAGCATTTTGCTATAAAATGCTTCTTCTGCCACTCCATCTCACCCCGTCCAAATGTAAACTACCCTTTAAAAATTTTTTTTACAAGATAAACATGTGATGATTGATATCTTTCCAAGGGATTAAGTGACTAAAAACCAGCTTTCACTTGATCCAGAAATTGATATCTTCAACGCATCCCTTTCCAAAAATAACAAAGAAAAGAACAAAAGACACACACACACACACACACACACCCCCCACACAAGTGTGGGCTATTAAACATTATGTTAGGAAAGTTTCCAGAAAGATAAAAAGAGTTTGTTGAAGATTTTAACAACTAAATGGATACTCCCTTGGCTTCCAGACTCTAATCAGAGCTGAGAAATGAAGCAAAGAAAGGTGTGTTTTCCACAGGTTGCTGGCCCGTGTCTGCAGATTAATCCATGGGTGTCTGGTCCTGTCCAGGCCTTCTAAGTTGGCTTCATGCTTCTGGGCTGCTGGGCAAAGTGATTCTGTGCTAGTCAGTTTTCTGGTTTGGGTTTATAGTGTCTGTGCCTTCTTCCACAGTGGCTCCTTGGCACAATGGCCTTAGGGCTTCAAAGCGAAGCAGGGAGCCCCCTCCTCCAGGCGACCCCTGGTTTGACTGCAAGGGACCAGTCTCAGAGTTTGGCTGAGGACTACTAACTCTTAGGTTAGCATTCAAGGCTCTTCCTAGCCTCCCAATACTCTGAGATCTTCCCAGCATGCATCTGGTACTTTTTTTTTTCCACCTCTGAGCCTTTGCACCTGCTGTTCCCTTCATTAGATATGCCCTTCCTCCCTCTCCTCCCCAATCTCTGCATATTCAAATTCTCACCAACTCTTAAGACCAGGATGACCAGAGTCTGGTATACCTGGCATTGGTTTATATCTGCTGTCCTACTGTGATGATTAGCAGTGCCCCCTTTCACTTTCAAAAATAGCCTGTTGTAGACAATTGATTCCATAGTTACCCAACAAGAAGTCCAGCTCGAATGCCTCCTCTAGGAAGCCATCCCTGATTCCCAAGGAAAGATCTCCTTTATGCTGAACTTACATAGCCCCAGCCTGTCTTCTGAGTGTATCATGCTGGCCTTCTCTGAATGTAGCCTCTCTCCCCTGCTGGGCAGATACAGTCCCTTTATGAAAAACATTTACACTGAGATACATTTGCATTGAAGGTACATTGAAGTCTTACCTCCAGGTTTCTGGGAATATGCCCTTATTTGGAAATAGGGTCTTTGCAGATTTAACCAGGTTAAGATGAGCTCATTAGGGTGGGCTCCACTCCAGTATGACGGGTGTCCTTATAAAATGGGGGAATTTGGAATAGACACTGACACACACAGGGAGAAGGTGGCTATGTGGCTGGGATGATGGGAAGCCAAGGGACACTCAGGACTGCCGACAACCACCAGGCCTGGAAGAAGCAAGGAAGGAGCCCTCCTTGAAGCAGGCAGAGGAGCAGGGCCCTGCCCACACCTTGGTAGGGGACTTCTAGCACCCAGAACTGTGAGGCAATGCCTTTCTGTTGGGGTCCCCATTTTGGTGCATTTTACAGCAGCTCTAGGAAACTAGTACATATAGTAACTACTTTTTTAAATGACTGCTTTATTGGAATACAATTCATACACCACAAAATTTTCACCTTTAAAGTGTACAGTTCAATGGCTTTTAGGATATTCACAATGGTATTTACTATATTTAGCATATTCATGAATCACTAATTTTAGAACGTTTTCACCAACCTCAAAAGAAGCCCAAGGCTGGGCACAGTGGCTCAAGCCTGTAATCCCAGCACTTTGGGAGGCCGAGACGGGCGGATCACGAGGTCGGGAGATCGAGACCATCTTGGCTAACACGGTGAAACCCCGTCTCTACTAAAAAATACAAAAGCTAGCCAGGCGAGGTGGCGGGCGCCTGTACTCCCAGCTACTCGGGAGGCTGAGGCAGGAGAATGGCGTAAACCCGAGAGGCGGAGCTTGCAGTGAGCTGAGATCCGGCCACTGCACTCCAGCCTGGGCGACAGAGCGAGACTCCGTCTCAGAAAAAAAAAAGAAAAAAAAAGAAGCCCAATATCTATTAGCAGTCACTCCCCAGCCTCCTCACCTCCAGACAACCGCAAATCTGTTTTCTGTTTTGGGGGCTCAGAAACAGATACCCAAAATATGGTAGTGTGACACACAGAACTGAAGAAGCCTCAGGGTCTCTCTGACTTCCCCCCACTCCATGCTGGCCTCTCACGTTCCCTTATCTGCGTAAAGTCTGGACTCACCAAAGAAGAAAATGATTACCACTTGTCCCTTCCCTGATTTTTCATTAACTATATTTATATCGCAGGAAGAGTGACATCTGTCAACACACCTGGACAGACTTTTGTCACAAACCATTATCTGCTCTGTGGGCCCAACAGACTTTATCCCAGGCCATTATATGTTCTTCAAGCCCAGCGAATTCCCCTAAAAGTCATTCACTGTCCTAACATCATCCATACTTCCCCATCTCCCTTTCCCCTAAGAAGTAGGGTAGAGAAGCATCCATACTCCATTGGGATATTGGATAGTCACTCTGTAATTTTTCCCCAGTGCATGCTAATAAATGTGTATTCCATTTCTCCTCTTAATCTATCTTTTGTAGGCTATCGAATGACTATGGGTGACTATGGAATCAATGGTCTAAAACAGGATATTTTTCAGCAAGCCTTCTGAGAGTGAATGGAAAGTTTTTCCTTCACCCCTACACTGTCTCTATAGGTTTGCCTATTCTGGATATTTCATACAAATGGAATTATACACTGGTCTTTTGTGACTGGCTTCTTTCACCTAGCATGATTTTTCAAGGTTCATCCATGTTGTAACATGTACCAGTGCTTCATTCCCTTTTGTGGCTGAATAATATTCTATTGTGTGGATGCACCACATTTTGTGTGTCCGTTCATCAGTTAATGAACACTTGAGTTTTCTTCAGTTTTGGGCTATTATGAATAGTGCTGCTTTGAAGAGTCATGTAGGAGTTTCTGTGTGGGTGTGCACTTTTAATCCTCTTGGATAAGGAACTCTATTTCATTGAAAAATAATGCCTGTGCATGGTAAACAAAACTGCCAGCGCCAACCCAAAGTCAGCCCCTTTCCCTCCCCTGGCAGAGCCTCCCTCCCACAGACCAGCTATTCATTTCTTTTGTGTCCTCTCAGAAATGTTTTCTGCATGTAGGCACGTAGGCACAAGGTGAGTGAGCACTCCTGTTCTCCAGGGAGAACACCAGCCCACAACTGCTGTGTCTCTCATCCTTCTCCCAGGTCGATGCTTCTGGATCTCTCAGCATTGGTGTATAGAGCTGCACTTTTTTTTCCTTTGAGTGACTGTCTCAATAAATTGTTTGAATGTGCCCCTGCTCCCTATATTATTCTTATCTTTTGAGACAAGGTCCCACTGTCACCCAGAGAGTACAGTGGCAGGATCACAGCTCACTGCAGCCTCCACTTCCTGGGCTCGAACGATCCTACCACCTCAGCCTCTTGAGTAGCTAGGACCACAGGCACGCACCACCACTCCTGGCTATTTTCTTTTTTTTTTTAAGAGATGGGATCTCCCTATGTTGCCCTGGTTGGTCTTGAACTCCTGGACTCAAGCGAGCCTCCTACCTCAGCCTCCCAAATTGCTGGGCCACAGGCTGAATGTGCCCATTTTTACTGACCTACTAAAGGACATTTAGGCTGCTTCAAATCTTGCATCACTGCAAATATGGCACCCTAAATATGGTTGTGCGCTCATACAATGATTTCTGGGAGTTTAAGTGCTACAGGTGGACTTTGGTACATAGAAAGTGAACTTTTTTGATTGGAAAAGATGGCCCTGAGTTTCCCGATGTTGACACTGAGTCATAGTCACCACTGGGCTCCTCCAAAACCCATGCACAGCATAGATGAGTGCCCAGTAGGGGGGATAGGGATGCTTGCCAGCAACCTATTTCCTCCCTTAGACCTGAGAGGTTTGACTATCACTGCCAATTCACCAACCAGTCGATGACTCCATGTGGTCATCATGGAGACCCTTTGCCAACCGGTTTCCATTAAAGTTAAGAACCAAAATAAATTATCCTCTTAAAAAATAATAACTTTTAAGAAGTTGGAAACCTACAACTTTAAAACCAGACAGATTTTAAAAAAAATCTTTCTGAATTATGAACTGGGTATCATGTTTTAGACAGTCTTCTTTTTTTTTCATCTTGCTAAGTCAAACACAGGCTTTGAAAATAAACCGCATTGAATTTGCACCCACTCAAGGAAGATTTTTTGACAAATCAATTTTATTGTGTGGTGTGCCTTCAAAACTGAGAATCTAGTGAGGCGAACTCTATCCCACCCTGATACTGAGTTAGCTGGCTGCCCTTGAGAAGAACGTTTTTTACCTTAACCAGGTGACAGTTTGCTAACAACAAACAGAGGGGTGAGATAAGGCTAAGACTCTATGATCTTAAGCTTCTAAACCAAGCTAATCTATATACTTTCATAGCCTTTACCTGCCCACTGGTGGACAGGGAGGCCTTTCTTTTAATATGGAACCTTAACCACAGATAGGGTTTAATCTCAGACTTAACACTCTAAACTTTCTTTGAACTTGAAGTGCAAACAAAGCGCTAGTGTCGGATGTAGCCATCTACATGGAATATGAAAGACCCTTTAGGGATGCTGTTTGCCTAAGTAAGCTCCAAAGGCTGGGATTGCCAGTCTCCTTAGCCTGTGCAGGCACCTTTGGCAGAGGTTTCAGGTTGGATATGGGGCTTGGTAATGGCCCATGGATGAATTCATATTCCTCCCGCTGGCTCATTACCAGGGGATAAAGGCACCTCCTGCAGCTCCCAGCAGGTTGGGAGCAGGAAGTGGGATGGTTTGGACAGCAGGAATCTGGCTCCACAAAGGCCACTGAGAAGCCATTGTTCCAGGGCTTCCTGGGGCGCTTTTGTTGGCAATTCCTTCACGTCTCAGCTGAAGCTAAGGTCTTCACCCAGCCACTGATAAACAAAACAGTCGGTGCCAGAATAAGTCCCAGGACACTCCCCTTCAGCCAGTCACTACCCTGCTCAAATACCTTCAGTGACTCCCCAGTGCCCACTAAAGCACTGTGGTGCTCCAAGCTGGCCGCAGTCTGGCCTAATTACCTGGCTATCCTTAATTCCTGCAACTTCTCATTACTGTATCTTGCCCAGCATGTAGCCAGCATCCACTCTGGGTCAGGTACTGTGTTAAGTGCTCTGCAGGCATCTTCCAGGTTCATCTTGATATGCATGCATTCTAGAAGAAGACCTCATATTATCATGTAGATGAGGAAATGCAGTCACCAAGACGTTACAGGAGCTTGCTTAATGCCACACAGCCGGGGAGCAAAGGGTCAACGCAAACCCCAACTCTGTGTGCTCTCTGCTGCCCCAGACTGCGGCGATGCCCTGAGTACCAGTGTGGGCAGCGCAGAGTGATGAGGAAGCACCAGTCAGGCGATGAGTGGGGGAAGAATACTCCAGGCAGAGGGAGTGGCAAAGACACTTCTTTCTCTGAGCCTCGGTTTCCTCACCTGTAAAGTGTGTGCACGTATGCACAGCCTTGTGTGTGTGTGTTTGTGTGGAGGTTGGGAGGCATTGCCTTCCAGTTGTCTGAGATTCCCCTAGAATCTGGAAATGATTGTTGGATGCCTCTTTAAATTTTGTGCCTCTCTTGTCTTACCCCTAGCCCTATCAGGCTGCTAGCTGTGATTCCCAATTCAGAAAATAAATAAGTAAACAGACTGAGCAGGATCAGTGAGCTGGGGCGTAGGGAGCATGAGATTGGTGTCTTCTGGCCACAGTCACCTGGTCCCCGTTAGACAGGGTGCCTGCTCTGCTACCCCTTGCTGTCTTGTAAACCTAGTCTGTTTTCACTGATTTTCATCCTCTGCAAGTCCCTTGAAGCCATCGGAGTTTGCAATTCCTGGGCAGCATGTTTCACAAGGCTTATGAGGACATGCTATTTAGTTTATGTTCCATGTAACACATCTGCAGTGGCCATGTTACGTCTCCTTTGCTGCTTTTTTTTCCCTGGTTTTCTGCTTTCTCTTCCATCATCTCCCACTCTTTTCTCCCATCTTCTGTCTCCTCAGCTCCCCAGAAAATTTCCTTTCCATCCCAACTTCTTTCTCTATCATATCATATCTAAACATTATTTGGCATAATAAGTCTTCCAGAAATCAGGGAGAGCTTCAGAGAGGTGAGTAGGGCTCTTGAGTAGGGCTTTGATGAATGAACAGGAGTTCGTTAGGAAGAGAAAGAAGGAAAAGAGCAGGAAACTAAGGTGCTTAAATACAAAGGCTGGATCCATACAGGCCGGATTTGAAGCCTGGCTTAGCCGCTCTACAGCTCTGTGATCTGGAACAAATTACATCACCTCATCAAGCCTCAGCTGGCTCGTCAGCATAATGGGAATTTCCAGGTTATCTCAGTGTCAGAGTCTCTGGGCTGTTCCTACTGGCTGATGCATCTCTCCTCCAACTCTTCATTTAACAATGTCACCCTGGTAGCTTGAAATCTGCCACCGTGGAAGTATTTGCACCATGAAAATTGGCAAACTCTATAAGTCAGAACATTTTTTCCCCCTCCAGAGAGCCAGTTCACCGACACGTCGCCATCCGCAGCTGGGAAGCTGGGTTAAGGTTAGATTTGATTGCAAGGGGCTTTGAACAGCAAGGCCTGGAGGTATATTGTTCAAATGTTTGCTGTGGAACTTTAGAGACACAATTTGACCCTACCTAGTCTGAGGGGAAAAAAAATTGTGTTTTTTTTTTTCTTTTAGAAATAAAGAAGGCCTGAGT
>NW_016812390.1:1684302-1746360 GCF_001698545.2 Rhinopithecus bieti | reverse complement strand
AAAAAAAAAAAAAAAAAAAAAAAAATTCCCAAAGACATTCTCATATTATATTTATATAACTCTTTACATAACGCTTAAAAAGATCTCCTAGACCAGCTTAATTTTTTTTAAAATTTATTTCTATTGAATGAGCAAACCTTGAATTAGAAAATCACCAACGTTCTCAAGCTGAAAACGGGGAGATTTTACTGGGAAAACTGGGTGTGGAAGGGTCAGCAGTGGCCAGTTCACACATAACTTAGCTGGGAAGGAAGCTGGCCTGTATCCTATTAGCAGTGGGAAATCAGAGGAGGGTTTGAAGCAGACAAAGGCTATGATCAGATTCTGGTCTTGGAAAACGTCCTTCTGGCTGCTCTTTGGAGAAAAGCTGGGAGAGAGTCGAAACAAATTCAAAGAGACCAGGCAAGAAATGAAGGGGATGTAGACAAGCATGTTTCTGGAGAGACAATGTTGTGTGTTTGTCTTACTTCCTTTTTCTCCTGGGCCCTCAGCTGGACTACATTTCCCAGGCTCCTCTGCAGTGAGGTAGGACCATGTGATTTAGTTCCAGCCAATAGAATGTGGGCAGAAGTGATGTAAGGAACTTTCTGGCCTGGCCAGGCCAAGGAAACCCTCCTATACAATCCTCTGGGCTGTTTCTCTTTCCCTCTCGCCTCTTGCAGAGGGTCCAGTGCAGAACTCCAAGGCCTGGGGGGTGGCAAAGCCACTGGCTGGAAGGAACCTGGGTTGCTGAATGACTGTATGGAGCAGAGACTCACCATTCACTGCATTGGACTGTGCTGAAAAGGACAAACAAACTTTCCTTGTGTTGAGCCCTGAGACCTGGGACTGTTTGTTACAGCTGCCAACCTGATGGATGTTGGGTGATGAATCAGAGACAGGGGTGCAGACTAGAGAGCTCTTTGGGGTAAAGTCATGGGACTTGGGATAGATTGGAAGTGGAGTGAGAAAAGAGGAGGCATCAGGGACAGAGTCCATGTTTCTGATTGAGCAGTGGTGCCTTTTGTTCAGAGAATGTGGGGAGGCCTTTCTGGAGGGCTGTTTGGTGCATTTCAGATACTGGAGTAGAGCTGTCAAGAAGCTCTTTTCTTGGCCTGTGCCATGTGGAGCAGTCCAGCAGCTCCTCCAGAAGCATGTTATGGTGGCAAATGCTGCCCATCATTCATCCGAAAGAGGATACAGGGAACATCTGCCTGTGAAGTCATTGTGCTGCCCTCAGCCACAGCCTACCCAGGAGGGCTGGGGAATACTAACTGCTTCCTGCCCAGCCCAGCAACACCCTACTATGTCCAGATTTGTGACCCCAAGCTGTGGCAAGGCTAATGATGGGCATTTAATTTATTCTTTTTACTTCCTTTTAACAAATGTTTCCTGAGGGTCTATGATAATCATAATATTAAAACTACTATTTATTGCCCACTGCTAGTCCCAATTACTCAAAAGACTGAGGCAGCAGGATCATTTGAACTCAAGAGTTTGAGTCCAGCCTGGGCAACATAGCAAGACCCTGTCTCTAAAACAAAAACAATTCTTTAGAAAACTACTACTATTTCTTAAGCACTTACCATGTTCTAGACAGTATGCCAAGTGCTTTACTACATTTCATTTAATCTCCAACAGAGATGGGAACTATTACTGGCCGCATTTGACAGGTGGAGAAACTGAGGTTCAGAGAGCTAACTCTACACGAGCTAGGCTTTGGACCCAGGTCATCAAATTCTATAGTCTGTTATTCCCATATGAGGCCAATTCTGCCCAGAGCACCAAGATTGACGTGATCTCACAGAACTGAGCATGGCCCCGTCTCCTGCGTTCCCCAGAGAATCCCTTTTAGTCTCTCACACTTCTTGTTCCACCTAGTGGGTAGTGGTTGCTCTCTGCCACCCAGCACACTGGCACATTTTGGAGCCCTCTTCCTTTGTCTTTGGGAAGCCTGGGGCTGGGCTACCCCATTTCATTTCCCTCCCTGAGAGGAGACCATCACTGTGCCAGGTCCTGGGTCCTAGGCTACTGGGCCACCCACTGTTGGCATGGCAACCAGATCATGACCCAAATCATGGCCCCTGATGGGCACAGATTTGTAGGCAGCCACTGTCCTCAGAAGGAGCCAGTGGGCTTGGCATCCAGAGCAGTTCTTGAGCTAGTGTGGAAACCCATTTACACCACCTTAGCCCAAAAGTGGTGTTTAAGGAATCACAGAATTCAAGGGAAAGTTGGACCAAAATCTAGAATCCGCCACTCAGATGTCACCACAAGCCTCTCCCTATCCCTTTTCTCTACTACTTGAAGACTGCCACAGGACAGAGGCAGGTGGTTGCCAGCCTAGCATCCCTTCTCATTTAAAAGAGCCGTGGCTGAGTGCAGTGGGTCACACCTGTAATCCCAACACTTTGGAAGGTCGAGACAGGAGAACCACTTGAGCCCAGAAGTTGGAAACCAGCCTGGGCAATAGAGCGAGACCCTACCTCTACAAAAAATGAAAAAATTAAGCAGGCATGGTGGGGCATGCTTGTGGTCCCAGTTACTTGGGAGGCTGAGGTAGGAGAATCACTTGAGTCCAAGAGTTTGAGGCTGCAGTGAGGTATGATTGCTCCACTGTACTCTAGCCTGGGCTGCAGAGCTAGACCCTGTCTAAAATAAAACAAAATAAAACGCCTGATTTTCTTCAGCAGGATGCTTTTTCCCATCCTCACCATCTCAGCCATGAGACATAGTCTTAGTCAAGGAGATGTAAGCAGACACCTGCTATGAGCTCTGGGAAAGTTTTTGTATCCTTGATAAAAAATGTCAAACACAATTGGCCTAGCCCTTCCCCTTTTTATCCTTCCTTGAATGCAGATGTGATGACTGGAGCAGGAGTAGCCATCTTATACCCATAAGAGAAAGGCAAGAAAACCACAAAATTCGAGTTCTAACCTCATTGAGTGGCTGAACCAATGCCCATGGTCACCTGTCTCTAGATGTCTCGTCACATGAGAAAAATATAACTTTAGTTGTTAAGCCATTGAGGGACAGATTTGTTCTGACTTGTGGGTGAAAGTGTTCCTAATGGAGACTATTGCTGCCACCTTCACTGCTGCTACATAAATGGAAACATGGTTGCCTCTGGTCCCCGAGTTTCATATATTATAGGCTCTGAACTCAACCTTCTGTGTCCCAAGTTTAAAAACAACATTCCTGGGCTGAGACTTATTGGCCCAGTTTAGATTGTCTATGCCTGGGCCACTCTTTTGTGGCCAGGGAGGGTGGACTGTGATTGGCCCAGTTGGTGCCAACTCTTATCCCAGTCAACCATGGCCAGAGGAGTTGGCAGGGAGGGGGGTGCCATTTGAGTAAGAAGATAAGAGAGCTCCAGGCAGCCTGGCTCATTAGCGCGTCATTCTGGTCGCCCAGATCAAGGGCACTCACAAGGTCATCCTCATTCCCGCCTTGCTTTCATCCACTCCATCGTGTTTACTGCGCATTCACTGTGTGTGCTGCACAGTGCTAGGGCAAGCTGGAATTTGAACTGGATTATCCAGAGTCCAAGATCTGGCCCGTATCCACTGCTAGACCCTTCGGGCAACCTGGCTTTGTCCCCTTAGAGCCCTTGGACTCAGTTTACAGGCTCTGCCTCCCATGGCTGCTGACAGTTTACCCCTGCTGCTCAGCTTTCTTGTCTGTAACAGGTAGGGGTTCCCTTGCTGAGTTCACAGTCCTTTCCTGGCATCAGTGAGCTTCAGAGTCAGCAGGCTGGATTCCATTCCCAGCTTACCATCTCCTGGCTGTGTGACCTCAGGCGGCCACCTCACTTCTCTGCACCATGATCCCCTGTCTTTAAACCATGGGGATGACCCTGCCCCCAGGTTATGGGGTAGAGTAATTCATGAGATGACCCTGGGTCACACAGGAGGTGCTCAATAAATCCTAAAAATAAAAGCTTAGCAGCCCCTAGGGAATGTGTGACAAATTATAGGCAGGATTTCCTGAGGCCGGCAGTCCCGGAAGAGGTCAAGCATTGGGTGGGGTTTACCCCCAATCCCCAGCCTGGAGAAGCTCCTGAAACAGGCAGACAGGACAGGAAAGGGTCCCCCAGACCTCTGCCCTTGCCTGTGTCAACCTGTGGGACTGGTTGGCAGATATGGGTCAGTGGTGCATACGCGTCCCTGGAGTGAGGGCAGCGGAAAGCTGTTCCTGTCCATCTGAGGGCTGGCAGCCACCAGGGCCACATCCGCATAGAAGAGAGAAACCAAGGGCAGCACTTGGGTCCTGTCACTGATGGCTGCTGGCCACAGAAGCGAGGCTGACCTTCTCTTTGTCCCCCCGGGAGGCAGGCGGGGCTGGTGGGGGGAGGAGGGTTTCAATCCAGGCACTTAGGCAACCCTCCCTACGTAGTTGGCTAGTTGGCGTTTCCTCCTAAGCTACAGGCCCGGGGCTACGTGAAAAACAAAGCTTCCTGGCCCCAGCAGCATGTACCACTGCCTTCCTGGGCCAGTCCCTGGGTAGGGCTTTGGAGAAGGGGCGGCACTCACAGACTGATGGAGGATGGGACCTGCAGGCCAGGTTGGAAGAGCTCCCTTTACCGACAATCTGCAGAGCTTTAGACACTGTGCCCAGCACATTCACTTAGGTACACCCTGGCCCTTGGAAGGAGGACCCATTGTTACCCTCATCGTACAGAATAGGAAACTGGCACTCAAGAGAGGCAGGCTGGCTTACTGTGGGTAACAGCTAGAAATCGGGAGCGTGGATTCCAGACCAAGTTTGCCCAACCCCTAAGAGTGGCCTCTTTCTCTCATGTGACGTAGTCTCCAGGAAACAGGCGAAAAGTCCAAATGGCACCATGGTAGGATGGGAAGCAGTTGGGCTGGGTGTCAGGGAACCGCTCCTAGTTCCCCAAGGGCTTGAACCACCCTTCCTTCCTTTCCACAGCTGAGCTCTGCCTCCATCTCCAGGTCTCCATTTAGACACCTCTTCCAGGAATCTCCCTTTGATTTCCCCTGCTTGGGACTTCACTTCTCAGCTCCCATAGCCCCCCTTGGTCTGAACCCATCTGTCCTCCCCAGGAGAATCTAAACTCCAGAGGACAAGACAGTGTCTGCCAAATTCCCCACAGCATCTTCAGAGGGTAGCAGGGTGGCTGACACATAGTAGGCCCTCAATAAATATTTGTGGAATACATGATAGACCAGATGCCCCACCCCAAAAGCATGGAGCATAGACCCTTTTCTGGGCTAAGGGCTGCATCTCTGGGCCAAGGAGAACAGGATGGGACAGATCCCAGGAGTCCCAGGGGTCCCAGAGACTCCCTCTCAGGACCGTGCCCCCTGCCCACAGTAAAACGTGTCCCCAGAGCCCAGCCCATCACATTTTTTCCTGACAATTCACTCTGTGATTCATTCTTAGCCCCTGGCATGCCTGGGCCTACCCAGAGGCCATAGGCCCTGGTGCTAAGTTTAGTGACTGCAAAATGTCCCCGTGAAATTCCAGACAGAGCCAAGGGGCTGGCGGCACATTCCGCAGAGCTTTCTTGGGTCCTCCCACTCTGCTGCTGGGCGTGAAGGGGAACCAAAGCGTCCTTCCAGTAAATAGCCTGGAAGGGCTGGGTCCCTATCTGAGGGCCTTGAGCAGCGGCCACAGAGCTCAAGGACAAAGGTGGCCATTATTGTCAGAGGAACTTGGTGTGGAGGGATGGAAGCCTCAGAAAGCCTTCAAATAATACACCGTAATGAAGAGGGGACTTACTGAGGTTCAGGACAAACCTCTCTCTCCTTTGGAAACCTATAGAGATGTTGGACAGTCCATGCCTGGGATAAAACTTCCCTGCTTAGAGCTGAGGTCTGCCTGCCTGTGCCTATCTAGAAGATGAGAGTGTCCTGGCTCTGCCCTTTGGACCTCAGACCTACCTGTCTCCTGCTCTTCATAGGACAGGACCTCCAGCCCTCTCCCTACTCTGTAGCCACCTCTAGATTTTTCTCTGTCTGCTCTGTCCCTTTCTCAAAGATGAGCCAAAGATCTCCAAACAAGACAGAACAGAGGAGAGGGTCTGAGATGTACAGGAGGAAGGTCTCCTTCCTCTTGAGCTTGTGGTCCATTATGACCTTCAGATCTTATTCACATTAACATATTCCCTGGGAGGGCCTTCCTCAGCACACATTTAGCAGTTAGTTTCCATTAATTTCTCCTCCATGAGGGAGAAACCATATCCACCTCATTATTTGACTCAGCAATCTCAGTCTCATCGCTGGACTGTCAGCTCCACAGGGCCAGAGAGGGGCTGTCATGACACCATACTCTCCCCAGCCCTGAGCATGATATCTGCACAGAGGTGGCACTGAGAGGGCAGCCATTTTTCACATGTGAAATATAAATACAACAGAGGATTATAACCACTAAAAAATCATTTTAAAACAGTAAGTCAAAGCAAATTAAGTCAAATCAATAGGATAATAAAAGCACTTTTTTTCTTTTTTGAGACAATCGTGATCACTGCAGCCTTGACTGCCAGGGCTCAAGCAATCCTCCCGCCTCAGCCTCCCAAGTTGCTGAGACCACAGGTGCATACCACCCCATCTGGCTAATTTTTTTATTTTTGTAGCAACAGAGTCCTGTTATGTTGCCCAGGCTGATTTCAAACTCCTGGCCACAAGTGATCCTCCCACCTCAGCCTCCCAAAAGGAGGTGGGAGCCGTTGGCTCATGCAGGCGTGAACCAACATGCCTGGCCAAGGAAAGCACTTTCAACTAATGGTGCTGAAACAATGAGACGTAGATATAGAAAAAAATATATATGTCAACTGCTGCAATTGATTCAAAAATCAATTTGAAATGGATCTAAATGTAAAAAACAAAGCCAAGTTTATAAAGGAAACATATTAATATTTTTGCAACATTAGAGAGGCAAGCGTTTCTTGGTCAGGACACAAAAAGCACTAACTTTAAAAGAAAAAAAAATGGATAAATTGGATTTCATCCAAGTTCAAATTTTCTGCTCATTACCAGACATTAATAAAACTAATAGGCAAACCAAAGACTGGGAAACAATATTGACTCTGTGTGTGTGTGTGTGTGCTTATGTGTGTGTGTCACAAAGGGTTTATTTCTAGAACATATAAATAACTAAAAATGAACAGTAACAAGATGAATAATCCTGGACAGACACAGTGGTTCATGCCTGTAATCCCAGCACTTCAGGAGGCCGAGGCAGGCAGATCACTTGAGGTCAGGAGTTCAAGACCAGCCTGGCCAACATGGTGAAATCCTGTCTCCACTAAAAATACAAAAATTAGCTGGGTATAGTGGTGCACACTTGTAGTTCCAGCTACTTGGAAGGCTGAGGCAGGAGAATCACTTGAACCCTGGTGGCAGACGTTGTAGTCAGCTGAGACAGCATCACTGCACTCCAGCCTATGTGACAGAGTGAGACTCCGTCATAAAAAAAATATATATATATATATGAATAATCCAATTGTGAAACATGGCAGAAGACTTGAACAGATACAAAAGAAGGTATCTGACTGATAAGCACAAAGAACAATGCTCAGCACCAAGGAAACACAAAATGTTAAAATTATAATTATAACCAGATGCCATTTTACACTCACCAGAATGGCGGCATTTTTTTTTTTTTTTTTTAAACTTACAACACCAAGTGCCATGAGGATGAGGAGCAGCTGGGACTCTGACTCCGCTGGAGGATATGTGAACTGTGCAGATATTTGGGAAAACATCAGGAAGTTTCCTATAAATTCAGACAGCTAAGGGGATTTATGAGATACCTAAAATTAAGCAGACATCTGCTGAATAAGTCAATCATTCCACTTGCAGCTTCTTTACCCAGGAGAGATGAAAACATGTCTCTGCAAAGACTCATATGCAAACATGTGTGACAGCTGTCACACACATATGAGCCCCAAACTGGAAACAACCCAAATTTCTATCACCAGGGATGTGGCTAAGGAAAACTGTGGAGCGTCCATGCTACAGAATACTACTCAATAATAAAAAGAAATGAACTACTGATACACACAATAACCTGGATACATTTCCGAAACAGCACACTGAGTGAAAGATGCCAGACCCCAGAGACAAAATCCTGTACAAGTCCATTTACGTGAAGCTTTGGGACATGCAAAACTGAGTTGCGGTGAAAGAAATCAACGATCTTCCCACCTCAGCCTCCCAAGTATCTGGTCCTACAGGTGTGAGCCACCACACCTGGCTAACTTTTAAATTTTTTGTAGAGACAGGGTCTCACTATGTTGCCCAGGCTGGTCTCAAACTCCTGGGCTCAAGCAATCCTCTTGCCTCAGCCTCCCAAAGTGCTGGGATCGTAGGTTTGAGTCACTATGCCTGGCCAAAATATATCTTAAGAAAAAAAATTCTAAAACAACTATTATTAATAATAATGTAAAATCATAATAATATTGCAAACTGTGAATTTCTACCACCAGCTTATAAAATAGAACATTACTACTGTGCATCCTTCTTCCTTTCTCAGAGGTAATCACTAGCTGGGATTTTACATTCGTTATTCTTCTGATTTTCTTTTTAATTGTACTACCTCTAGTCTATTCCCTACATAGCATATTGTTTTGTGTGCCTGTTTGGACACTCTATAGAAACGGACTCATTCTGTTTGTATTCTTCTGAGACCTGCTTTTTTCACTCACGTTGTGTCTCCATCATTCATTCATCCATTCATTCATTTGTTCATTCACATAGCTATAACTCATTCATTTTCATTGCTGTATAGTATTCCAATGTAGAGCTATTTCTCATTCTTCTGCTGATGGCCACTGGGTTACTTCCAGGTGACAGCAAATTGTGCTTGTGCATATCTTCAGGTGGGTGTTGGTATGAGTTCCTCTAGGTTATAAAGGCAGGACAGGACTTGCTGGGTCATGTTAAACATGCCTCTAATTTGCTAAATAATTCCAAGTTTACTAGAAATTACTGGGTAGTTTCCAAAGTGGCCACCCCAATTTAGACTGCCACAGTAAAGGATGAAAATTCCAGCTGCTGCACGTCATCACCAAACCTTGGAATTATCAGAATTTTCTATGTTTGCAAACAAAAATAGGAATCACAAACTCAAATGCCCTGGGCGCCATTAATGTAACCAGTGACTAGACTGGGAGGACAGCAAGGACTGGTGGGGACTGCAGCAAACATCTGAAAGAGGCAGACTTAGCTCTGCTCCCTGACTGTGGCCAGGAGGGGATGCAGACCCTGGGCTGCCAAAGCTCCGGAGTTTTCCAAGGAAGCTAGATATCTAGATTTTTACAGAAAGTCTTCTTTTGAAACGTCAGCAAAGATTTCAGATTTGTTTCAAACACAGTATGGCCGGGTGTGGTGGCTCACACCTGTAGTCTCAGCTACTCAGGAGGCTCAGGCAGGAGGATCGCTTGAGCCCAGTTGTTGGAGACCAGCCTGGGCAACATAGGGAAACCTTGTCTCTTAAATAAATAAATAAAACACAGTATGGACCATGTATATTTGTGGGCCAAGCCTAAACTATCCCTGTTAGATTTATTTTGTTAAAAATTAACTCAGTTGAATGTATAACTCTCGGAGCCTGTTGGAGTTTTGGCAAGTGACCTGACTCTCCATGACACAGGTGCCTACGCGCACCACCAGCTATTGTTCTGTTCTGTACCAGCGTGAGTTCACTGTTCTTCCTTCTGCTTTGTTGTTGAGAAAGCTCAGGTTTCCGGAAGTCCTGCTGAGTCAGAGGAACAAGGGTAATGAGGGTAATTACTCTAGTCTGCTGTGAAGTAAAAGCTACTCACTCCAAGCTGCTGGAGGAATCGTTCCTCATTCATCCATGCATCCCCTCGAGCTCTCTGCAACTCATTCTTTCAGCAGCCAGATGGATTCTTTTATCTTTTCTCTTTTTTACTGTAATTTTTTTTTTTTTTTTTTTTTTTTTTTTTTTTTTTTTTTTTTTTTTTTTTTTTTTTTTTTTTTTTTGTGAGACAGATTCTCACTCTATTGCCTAGGCTGAAGTGCAATGATGTGATCAAGGCTCACTGCAGCCTCCACCTCCTGGGTTCAAGCAATCCTCCCACCTCAGCCTTCCAAGTAGCTGGAACTACAGGCACGCACCACCACACCCGGCTACATTTTTTTTATTTTTAGTAGAGATGGGGTCTCACTATGTTGCTCAGGCTAGTCTCAGACTCCTGACTTCAAGTGATCTTCCACCTTAGCCTCCCAAAGTGCATGGATTACAGGCGTGAGCCACCACGCCCAGCCCAGATGGATTCTTTCAAAACATAAATGAGATGATGTCACTCTCTTGCTTGACCTTTCCATTGATTCTTATCATCCCCATACCCTTGACCAGGGCTCATCGTTGTCTCTTTGCCACCCACCCCTCCCTGGCTCCCCTACAAGCCATCAACACCCTACACTCAGTCTCAGCTGGGGGTGTTTACACATCTGCCCCCTCTGCCTGCATCACCTCTTCCTTCACCCCTCCCCTGGCTGCTCCTTCTTAGCCCCCAGATCTGTCTGACATGAATGTCACCTCCCCAGGAAGGCCTCCCCTAATTCCTTTCTAAAATAGCAAATCACCACTCCAGCAGCTCTCCACACAGCTCCCCATGCATCTCAGTCTTGGCACTCCACGCCCCGCAGGGACCTCCTGCATTTGTGTGCTTGTCACTGACTAACTGCCCTACCATGGCACGAGGTCCCCAAGGGGCAGGGACCTGGAACTGACCACCACATCCCCCGCCCCTAGTGTAGGGTCCAGTGTGTAAGTAGCCTTGGAGTGAATGCCTGCATGTGAAGCACCTACTATGCGCAGGACCCTGTGCGCTGGGCCATGGTGAGGTGACATAATGGAGGACTGTGGCCCAGGCCTCAAGGAGCCCAGGACCTAGAAGAGCGGGCAGAGACATCCACGGAGAGCTGCGGTCCAGGGCAGGAAATGTCACACAGGAGCAGGGGTGCCGTTGGGCGCCCTGAAACATCCAGCTTGGCTGTTTGCTGTTGGCATCCATGCCAGTGGGTTGCTTTGTCCTGCCAGTTGTGAGCTATTTTAATTTTCTCCCATGGATGAAGCTAGAGGTTAGAGCAAACTCCAGCAGAGCAGAAAGGAGGTAAGGGCAGATGAACACTGGAGGCAGAGTCAGAACCCAGCTCTGCCCCCTTAGCTATGGGCCTCGGGAGGTGTCAGTGTGGAGGCAGGACAAACACCAGGCCCCACTCCACACACACAGGAGGGCAGAAGAAGTCAGCACTATCCTGTGTGGAGTAATGGGGATGTGTTTTAAGAAATGTGTCCTCAGGCAATCTCCTTGTGCGAACAACAGAGAGTGTCCTTACACACCCACGTGCCACAGCCCACTATACACCTAGGCTGCATGGAATGGCCTTTTGCTCCTAGTCTACCCGCCTGTACAGCATATGACTGCGTGGAACACTGCAGGCAGTTGGAACACAGTGGGAAGTATTTGTGGACCTGAACATATCCAAACATAAAAAAGGGACAGTAAAAATACGGTGTGGAAGATAAAAAGTGGTTCCCCTGTACAGGGCCCTTACCATGAATGGAGCTTGCAGGACTGGACGTTGCAGGACTGGACGCTGCCCTGGGTGGGTCAGCGAGTGAGTGGTGAGTGCACGTGAAGGCATAGGGCATGGCTGTGCACCACTGCAGACTTCAGAAACACTGGACACTTGGGCTACACTAAATTCATTTTAGTTTACTGTCACTTTTTTACTTTATAAACTTTTAAACTTTTTTAACTTTTTGAGTCCTTTCTAATAACAGTTAGTTTAAAACACAAACATCTTGTGCGGCTGTACAAAAAATATTTTATTTCTTTATATCCTTATTCTATAAGCTATTTCCTATTTTAAAACTTTCAATTTTTTTTTTACTTTGTAAACTTTTTTGTTAAAAATGAAGTCATGAACGCACACTTTAGCCCAGGCCTACATAGGGTCAGGATCATCAAGACATCACTACACGATAGGAATTTTTTAGCTTCATTAAAATATTGTGGGACCGCCATCATGTACATGGTCGGCCATTGACTAAAATGTCATTGCACATTGCATGACTGTGCTTACTCTGTGCCTGGCAGTATCCTCAGCGCTTTGCATATATTAACCCATTTAATTCTCACAACCATCCTTTGAGAAATGTGCTATTTTTCTCCACCTTTTATTTTATTTTATTTTATTTTTTGAGTTAGGATCTTGCTCTGTCGCCCATACTGGAATGCAGTGGTGTGATCACAGCTTACTGCAGCCTCGACATCCCAGACTTAAGCAATCCTCCCACTTTAACCTCCAGAGTAGCTGGGACTATAGGTGTGCACTACCACATCCAGCCAATTTTGTTTTAATTTACTTTTTATAGAGGTCATGTCCCACTATGTTACCCAGGCTTGTCTTAAACTCTAGGGCTCAAGTAATCCTCCCACATCAGCCTCCCATACAGTTGGGATGACAGGCATGACTGCACCTCAGTTTCTCCATGACTGCACCGGGCCTCTCCTCGTTTTATAAATCAGGAAACCAAAGAAGACAGAGGTTGAGCCCTTGCCCCCAGGTCTGTCTTACTCCTAAGCCTGGGCTTCACCAGCTGTGTGGTGTGCCTCCATGCTGCACCGAGGCAGCCCACTCAGACCTGTTCTGTAGCCCAGGAGGGCAATGCCAAGGCCAGCCTGAGAGGTGGCAAGCCTCCAGTCTCGGGGGTGTGCAAACCAAGAAGGTCAAAGATGCTGTGGGGATGGGGCCCAGGGTGGCCTGTGTGCTCCTCTCCCTGCTGCACTAGGGGAGCCCTGAGTCCTATGACCCACTTGACTGCCGGCTGGTCACTTCTGCAGTGGGCACCAGCCAGGGCACATGGGAGGATTTGGCCCAGGTGTATCAGCTGCCTTGGGGACCAGGTTGGGTTGAAGCTCTGAATTCCAGGGGCACCACAGGGCCTAGCTGGGTCCTGCCCTCACCTTGGGAAGATAGTGACCTCTCCTCTGCCAGGGCTGAACACACCAAGGGGCTGAGCAGTCAGCAGAGCAGAAAACATTGCTCTAATTAGTCTAATTAGGCTCTTCACAGTGGCATCTGGATCTGCCCCAAAATATCGTAGGTTTCTGTCCCCACAGGGGCCCAGCTGGGTCTGGCTGCTTGGTGATGCCAGTGGGTAGGAAGCCTGCCAGGATGGAATCTGCCATGGGCCCTTTCCTTTCCTTCCTTCTTTCCTCCCTTAGACATTTATTGAGCACCTAGTGTGTGCCAGGCACACTCTGCTTTATGCCTTAACTGTTGGTGTTCTACGTCTTAAGGCTCCTGGGGTGGAGGTCACCTCCCCTCCTTCAGTCCACTGTGCTGAAGAGTTGGGCTCTGACAGCCCTGGGTGCAAATCCAGAGACTACCATTTGCTCACTGTGTGGCCTCGGGCAGGTTGCTTTTCACTCTGTAAAATGGGCTGACCACTCAGCCCATGTAGAATGTGACTGTGGGAGCCCCTCCTCAAGGTTAGTCACCTCCTCCAGGAAGCCCTCCTGGTTTCCTAAACCAAACTAGCCTCTCTCTCCTGGACTCTGGTGGTGCCCCTTGCCCCTGCCATGCACTGGGGAACATCAGGGCTGAAAGACTGGAAGTGACCAATGAGTTCAACTTTTGCCCCATGCTACCCAGGGGAAACTGAGGCCCTCTCTGGGGATTGCCTGAGATAATACAATGAGCCAATGGCAAGGTCAGCACTAGAACTCAGGTCTCAGGACTCCCTGCCCAGTGCTCTTCCCACAACAGGGCTCTCCTTGAGGCAGCTTAGCTGGTGGTGAAGACAATGGATTGAGGAGTCTGTTGGACCTGGGTTCGAATCCCAGCTCCACCTACCAGCTGGGAGATCTAAGGCAGGTCCCTTGGCTTGCTGAACTTCGGCTTCTGCATCTGTAAACAGGGGCGGTAATCACATCGTTGTCAGGGCACCTATTGCAGCAGGCCCTTAGGCAAGTCAGGGGTGTCAGTCTCAGTGGCTCTCATCTGGGCCCTGTCCGTGGGTAGATACTCCCACTTCTGGGAGGCCTGTGGTGGGTCACAGCATGCACTCTGGAACCAGGCCTGGCTTTGTTCCTTCCCAGCTGTGTGATCTTGGGCAAGTTACTTAACCACTCTGTGCCTCAGTTTCCCCTCTGCTAAAACAGAGCTAGCACAGAAACACTCCTTGTTGAGGATGAAATAAGTTACTGTTGTGAGGTGCTCAGAACAGACCTTGGCACATGGACTAAATGTTAAAATACAAATGCCTGCTTTGCGTTCCCCACCAATACTCTGGGGGAGGTTTAATCCCTCCCTTCCCAGAGGGCTCTGCGATTACTTTGGCCAGCTACCCCACAAGATGGGGGCACCCGGCCCAGCCCCCTCTGCCTTCTCTCTGGCTGGAGGGTGAGCTCTGGGCAGCAGTCACTGGGTGGGCAAAGAAAAGATTACACATTTTGAACCTTTTAGTTTCCATTTTGAGTTTGTTTTATAATGTGCATAAGATACTAGCTCAGTAATCACATCTGTACTTTCCAAATAAGTATTCAACTATGAGGCCATATGCTCCCTAAAATCCTAACAATCGTAACAGCAAACGCTCAGGCTGCCCCGCCAGGAGCCAGGCACCATAAGGAACACCTTCCCTGTGTCCACCCACTGGGTCCCCGACCCAACAAGATGAGTGCCATCAGTGTCCCCACCTTCCAGGTGAAGCAGTGAGGAAGTTGAGGACTCACCGAGAGGACACAGCTAGCACCAAGCTGTGTCCTTGACCACTGGGCTATGCTGCCATTTAAACCCAAAAGGTCTAAAATGAAAGGAAAGCTCTTTCATGAGGATGAGTTTTCTTCCTTTATCTCTCAAAACACACACAGACGCACACACATGCAGACACACAGATGCACAAACACATACACAGACACATGCGCACACACAGACATGCACATGCACACACATGCACACAGGCATGCACACTCAACAACCACTTGTACTACTGCTGGCTTGTTGGAAAAGTTGATGTTACTTCTATTAGTGTAATTTTTGCTCCATCTCCTTTGAACAAAGATCCCAGGCTTGGAAAGCTCAGTGAGCATCCTCTCCCTGCAATGTCAAGGTCTCCGGTCACATCCTCTTTCCTCCAATTACAAGTTTTCTACCCACTGTCTCCCCTGGGGAGAGTAAGACTGGCGAAGAGAGTGCAGGCGAGCCGAGCCCAGGGCTGGGTGCAGTGGGTCCGTCTGTCTGTCTGTCTGTCTGATGGCGGCTGGTAGCCTCTGTGCTCCTCCACATCATATGGTACAGCCACCTGGGCCATGGCTCCCTCTTATTCATCTCTGCATCCTACTCAGGAGATGTTCACAATCGCTTCCTGCAGGAAGGAACACAGGAGCCACTCCAGCCCCATCTTCAGAAAGTCAGCCAGGGCATTCTGGGCTCCTGGGGCAGTCTGAATTCCAAATTCCGCTCTGAGGAAGATTCTTGGGACAGAAGAGGAAACCAAAGGGACTTTGAGAGACCGGCACCCTTTGGTGCGGTGCTCAACCTTATTTTACAGAAAAGGACACTGAAGCCCAGAGAGACACGGTAAGTGGGCTAGAGTGTCTTGCCACAGCAAATGGCAAGGCTGAGACAGGGTCCGGGTCATTGGGATGAATGAGGGCATGCAGAGCAGGGCCTGGGACATCTCCCACCCCAGAAACAAATCCTAGGCCTGCAGATCCCCACCCCTATCCCAGAGTTTCAAGGAAGGAGCTGTGAGAGCCTGCCATGGGCGAGGAGAACGATTGCCTCAGGCCTGAGACAGAGCCAAGGAAATTGTTAAGGCCAGGCCTTCACTTACTTGTCCCACCTGCCATATGCAGATGTCTAGCATGTATGTGTCCCCTGGGGTCCCGCAGGGGAAGGCCTGGCCAAGTGGGTTAAGATGACATGTTGGAAGGTGGCATGATTGCCTTCAACACCAGCTCGGCCGCTCCAAGGCAGCTTGGACAGATGAACGCCTCTTGTGAGCCTCAGTTTCTCCATCTTCACAACAGGAATAATGACAAAACCACAGCCCTACTAATAACAATAGGAACTTCAGGTTCACCCCACTGAGCACTGTGCATTCCTGGCCTGGCCAGTCCTCGGGGCAGCACTAAGCAGCCAAGATTGTCACTGTCCCTGTTCACAGACAAGAAATAGAAGGCTACTGCCCAGGAACATGTCCACCTTTGCACAGCTGTGCAGCTGTCCAGGGTCAAGTTCGGGCACAGGTTGTCAATCTCTAAATCCAAGTTATTTTGACCACTGGTGCATTAATTACCCACCTGTCCTTTACACGAGGGAACAAATGAAACAATCTATGTGCGAAAGGTCTAGTACCGTGCCTGGCACAAAGGAGTGCTGGTAAGCAGTTAGGATTAGACTGACTGTGGTTACTATGGTAACCACCAGACTTGTTCATGGTCCCCAACACTGTGAACTGCAGAGTAGTGGAAACACCTGCAAGCCAGAAGGAGAAGTGTTGAGCAAGAAAATGTGGCCTCGGCATAGAAGCATTTACATTTTTCTTTTTTTTTAAGCTTGTAATTATCAGTCACGCTACAGCCCCATCCCTAGGGCAGAAACTTTTTTCCCTTTGAGCCTCAGTGCTGAGTACTGAATTACACCCCCATCCCCGCCATGTGCCAGGCACATGATCCTCATTGGCCCAGGCAAGCACCACCCTCCATGCCAATTTCCTTATTTACTCTTCTCTTCCTGTTTGCCAATGCAGGTGACGAAGTTGGCCAACACAGGTGAGCAGTCTACAGAGTGGAATGCCTGCCCTTTTGCACGCATTCTTGCAAAATGCATAAGCTTGTATTTCTCAGTAAAGTTTTCAAAGTAAAACATTCATGCAGAAAAAAGCACAAATGACGCATGTAGAGCTTTATGCATTTTCACAACCTGAGCACACCCATGTCACCCAGAACGAGAAGCAGAATACAATGGGCATTGTAGAAGCCCCCACAGGCTCCTTCCCCCAAGGGTGTCACTCCCGTGACTCTGACTCCAGAGAGCAGAAGTAGCTGCCCTGTGCTCTATACAAATGGCATCCTGCACCATGTACCCCTTGGTGCTTGGCTGCTGTTGCTCAACTGCACATCTGTGAGATTCACCCAGGTGGTTGTGTCTGGTTTGCTCTGGTTCGTTTGCTCTCATGCTGTCACGTATTCCCTTGTAGGAAACTACCCCTGGCTGTTTGCCCAGTCTCCTGTTGTTAGATGTGTGGGTTGTTTCCAGCGTGGCGCTATTAGAAACAGGTCTGCACATTCTGGAACGAGTCCTTCGGTGATCATAAGCACAGGCTTCTGTTGGTTAAACAGCTAGGGGTGCTATTGCTGGGGTCACAGTATATGCGTATGTTGATGCTTTGGTAGTTTTCTGCCCCAGTTTATCCATACGTGCCTATACCAGCATGCTCACAACCGTCTGATACTCCCGGTCAGGCGGACGTAAGAGGTTCCAGTCGCCACAGGTTTTCATCGACTTGCCATTGTGGCTTCTGTGTCCCCTCACAGCCACTGTGATGGATGTGCTGGAGATAATACATAAGATTACAGTTCTCACTGAGACATGTTGCCTCTGCATCCCTCTTGATAGCTGGAAGCAACATCTCCTATGTGCTGGACACTTCGTATATACCAGCCTCTAGAGCTTAATCTTAAACACATTATTGGCCGGGCGCGGTGGCTCAAGCCTGTAATCCCAGCACTTTGGGAGGCCGAGACGGGCAGATCACGAGGTCAGGAGATCAAGACCATCCTGGCTAACACGGTGAAACCCCGTCTCTACTAAAAATACAAAAAACTAGCCGGGCGAGGTGGCAGGCGCCTGTAGTCCCAGCTACTCGGGAGGCTGAGGCAGGAGAATGGCGTAAACCCGGGAGGTGGAGCTTGCAGTGAGCTGAGATCCAGCCACTGCACTCCAGCCTGGGCGACAGAGTGAGACTCTCCATCTCAAAAAAAAAAAAAAAAACCACATTATCTCCCTTAATCTCCACAGCCACCCTTTGAGAGAAGTACATCTTACAGATGAGGAAACCGAGGCACGGAGAGGGGAAGACTCCTCCTCCCAAGGCACAGCCAATGATTTCAATTGGCGGGAAGAGAAGGGGTCAAAGTGAGAACTTCAGCATGACTTGGGGGTGCTCTGACCTGACCCCTCCTCTGTCTCAAATGTGTCTAAGGGACGGAAAGGGTCTCCTGTACTTGAACTCACTTCCCTGATCCTGGGAAAATCCTAATCCTTCCCAGTCTTCAGTCTTCCCAGCTGTGAGATGACAGCAGCCAGCACAGGGCAGGAATAAACATGTGTTTGCTGCACTGACATCTACATCTTGTACTGAGCCCCTACAGCATGCCAGGCAGGCTTCAGATATCGCATTTAATCCTCACAAAATCCCTTCGAGTTGGATGTTAATACCTCCCTTTCATAGCTGAGGACACTGCGATCCTGAGAGGTGGAGACACTTGAGCAAAGTCACACAGCAAATGGCAAAGCGGGATTTGAACTCACTGAGGTGTGGCCAGTCCCTTCAAGAGCCCTCTATTTGGGGCTCAGCCCAAGCTTTGCAGAGGCTACAGGATGGCTTGGGTATTGGAATGTATTTTTAAATTGTTCAAGAAAGATTACTGTTAAATAGTTCCTGACCTCCTCCAAACTAAGAGGGAGCAAAATGCTAAGCGTAGAGTTCCCATAGGATTCCACAACTCCACTCCTAGGTATACACCCAAGAGAAAGGAAAACATCTGTTCACACAAAAACTTGTACACCAATATTTATAGCAACATTATGCATAATGGCCAAGAATTGAGAAAAAGTGACCATGAATTGATGAATGGATAAATAAAATATGGTGTATCCATACAGTGAAATATTATGCAGCCACAAAAAGGAATAAAGTACTGACACATGCCACAACATGGATGAACCTTGAAAACATTAGGCCAGGTGAAAGAAGCCAGTCACAAACGACCACATAATATACTATTGCATTTATTTATTTATTTATTTTTTATTTTATTTATTTATTTTTTTTATTTTTTTATTTTTTTTTTGAGACGGAGTCTCGCTCTGTCGCCCAGGCTGGAGTGCAGTGGCCGGTTCTCAGCTCACTGCAAGCTCCGCCTCCCGGGTTTATGCCATTCTCCTGCCTCAGCCTCCGAGTAGCTGGGACTACAGGCGCCCGCCACCTCGCCCGGCTAGTTTTTTGTATTTTTTAGTAGAGACGGGGTTTCACCGTGTCAGCCAGGATGGTGTCGATCTCCTGACCTCGTGATCCACCCGTCTCGGCCTCCCAAAGTGCTGGGATTACAGGCTTGAGCCACCGCGCCCGGCCCTATACTATTGCATTTATATGAAGCGTCTAGGATAGGCAAATCCATAGAGACAAAAGTAGATTTCTGGTTGCCAGGGCGTGGGGGTCAGGAAGTAGAGACGGGGAGGAGCTGCTAATGGGTAGAGAGTTTCTTTTGGGGTGATGAAAATGTTCTGAGATTAGACAGTGGTGATGGTTATACAACTCTATAAATAAACTAAAAAAAAAAGCAATGAACTGTACATTTTACGTGGTTGAATTTTATGGCATATGATTATATTTCAATAAATTTTTAAAAAATATCTGAGTAAGTGACCCAGCAGGAAGCATGCTGGACAGGACACTCCCTGAGGGCCCTCCAGGAGCTCGGTTGCCTCCTCACCTGGGCAGTGTGCCCCTTGTCACCCTGCATGGCCTGTTGTCTTGAGCACGTAACAAAGGTTGTCTGAATGGACTTAGTGTCCAGGTTCGACTCACTGCTGCTTCATTTGCAGGGGAAATTATGGGCCACCTTCCTTGTTGTTTTTCTTTTTTTTTTTTTTTGAGACGGAGTCTCGCTCTGTCGCCCAGGCTGGAGTGCAGTGGCCGGATCTCGGCTCACTGCAAGCTCCGCCTCCCGGGTTTACACCGTTCTCCTGCCTCAGCCTCCCGAGTAGCTGGGACTACAGGTGCCCGCCACTTTGCCCGGCTAGTTTTTTTGTATTTTTTAGTAGAAACGGGGTTTCACTGCGTTAGCCAGGATGGTCTCGATCTCCTGACCTCGTGATCCGCCCATCTCGGCCTCCCAAAGTGCTGGGATTACAGGCTTGAGCCACCGCGCCCGGCCTGTTTTTCTTTTTAGGCCTCTAAACCACCTATTCTGGTTCATTCATTCTTTTGTTTATTCCCCAAGCATTTATTGAGCAACTACTGTATACCAGGCTCTGTGCTGGTCATGAGACAAATACGAGCTTGTCCTGGCCCTCAAAGAGTAAAGATTTTATCAGGAACATAGACCCAGAAAAAGTGAAGTGTAATATAATGGAATACTTCTTGTCATCCATTTGACAATGATTTATTGAACATCTGCTACATGCTGGGTCTGTGTGAGGGGCTGGGGTAGTAGCAGAGCCATGACTTGGGAACATAGACCGACTGCAGCTGTGCTGCTTGGCTTCAGACCCAGGTTCTGCCACTGACCAGCTGCATGACCTTGGGGAAGCTGCTGTCCTCTCTGTGATGTGGAGATGAAAATGGAGTCATGTTATATGGCTGGTGTGAAAGTTAAATGACTCCACATACACAAAGTGCTTAGAAGTGCCTGATGACTACCAAGGAATAGATGAGTGTGAGCTACTGTCACTCTCCCTGTAGTTACACTAGATATGGGCAGCCTAGGCAAACCAGGGGGCAGTGGGCTTCCAGCCCAGGGGAGACTCTGAGCCAGCCTGGCGACAGGCGGCAGAGGAACAGATGCAGAGGCCCGGAGGCAGAGCCACCAGAGGCACAGCAGAGGTGGGCGAAGGTGAGAGATGAGATGGGCTCTGCGGACTCTTTGTTTGGGATGTTTTGTTGTTTGTTTTTAGAGACAGAGTTTCATTCTGTTGCCCCAGCTGGAGTGCATGCAATGCAGTGTGATTACAGCTCACTGTAGTCTCAAACTCCTGGCTTCAGGCAATCCTCCTGCCTCAGCCCCTCAAAGTGCTGGAGTGAGCCACTACCCCTGGTACTCTGCAGGCTCTTGAGTCTCCTGGTTGTCTCTGCTCTGGCTCTATGTCTTTCGAGGGGGTGGTGGTGGTCTCTCCCTCTAGGCCACCGAGTCACCTCCAGGCCTTGACATCAGAGGAGGCTTCTGGGGCCAGCAGAGGGGAAAAGGGCTGGTGGGAGTGGGCAGAGAGTGGCTGGGACGAGCTGGGTGCAGCTGTTGAGGGCCGGGTGTGCAGGAAGTATTGGCTTTACGGATTTCCTTCACTCCAGCATCACTATTTCTAGGAGGGTGGCACATCATCATCCCCATTTTACAAATGATAAAACTGAGCTTCCAGGAAAGGAAGCACCTGGCCCAGATCACCCAGACAGTGAGTGGAGGTGCTGAGGTTCAAACCACATCTATTTCCCAGAACCTTCTATCCTTAGCCACCAAGCCAGGGGCAGGGTGGTGGCTGGGGAGGCTGAAGCCTTGGATTAGGGTTAGGGTTAGTGTTAGTCAGTGTCAGTCTTATAGATGGGGGCGAGACTTCCTGTGAGCCCTGGTAAACTCTCCCTGTTCCTGAACATGTTTCCTTCTCTGTAAAATGGAGCCACCAACACCCAACTCACCCAGTGGTGGTCCAAGGGGCGTTTGAAAGTGCCAAGCACCACCTGTGTGGGTATCCAGGTCAGATACCCACTGTGTGGCCTCAGGCAAAGCCTTCTGCTGTCTGGACCCTGGATCACAAATGGGGAAATGTGTCACTGTCATCTGGGGTTTCTTGAAAATGTGTGCCTGGGCTTGAACCACAGGGGCCCTGAAGATAGTTTTGGGGTTTCTGTTAAGAGATGAAGCTCTCACAGGCTAGGTAGGAGTAAGGTTGCAAAATTAAGCAAATACGATGAAAGATGTCCACTTACATTGGAATTTCAGATGGACAACAAATAATTTTTTAGTATAAGTATGTCCTATGCAATATTTGGGACATACTTATATATTTTGTAAACTGCTTACTTATTTGAAATTCCAGTTTAACGGAGTGTCTTGCGTTTGATCCTGTAGCCCGGGGCTAGATTGAATGTCTGCCTGAAGATGCTGGTCTTTGGTCTCTCTTCACCACAAAAACATGGCCCTGGGAAGTGAGGAGCTTTGTGGGAGGGTTTAGGAAAGTCAGAGGAAAAACATATCTGCCCCTCCAGCGTCCTCCTACTTCTCTTCTTGTTGTTTTGAAACTCACCCCTGTGGTTGGCTAAGAGCTGGCACCATCAGTGCTGGGGGCCGAGAGAGACATGATGTAAGAATACCCTTTATCTGATGGGCAGACTCAGAATGGCTGTTCGGGTATTTGGGGCCAGGACGCTGGTGGGTGGAGATGGTAGCTTAGGGCCTTGGCAGGCTCCAGACCACTGACTGTCTTTGCCACTCCCTCCTACTTTTGCCACCACCCCACCATGACCTGTACCCAAAGAGCACCCCTGGGCGTGAGGACCACCCCACCTCCCAGAAAAGGCTATGTCTTGTGAACCAGCCTGCAGCCAAACAGGGTCTGGGCCACTCGGAGGAAAGAGACCCTTCTCTCCCTGAGCCCTGTTTCCCCTCCCTGTGAAAGACGATTTGATTACTCTGACCACTGCAGCCTGGGGAGAGGATGTGCCAAGTCCTCCAGACCCAGTGGGCAGCAGCCTGCTCCCTGCCCGCTTTCCTCTGTCCAGTCGCAGTGCCTGCCTGGAGTCCTCGAATGTTTCCTGCCCCAGGTCCACTCCCTAATTTGCAGGGCCTAGCATAGAACGAATATTTGGGGCCCTGTTCAAAAGACTCTGTTTTATTTTATTACTTCTTATTATTACTGAGACAGGATCTCGCTGTGTCTCCCAGGCTGGAGTGCAGTAGCAGGATCACAGTTCACTGCAGCCTCAACCTCCTGAGCTCAATTGATCATCCTTCCTCAGCTTCCTGAGTAGCTGGGACTGCAGGTGTGCACCACCACACCCAGATAAATTTTGTATTTCTTGTAGAGATGGAGTTTCGCCATGTTGCCCAGGCTTGTCTCAAACTCCTAGACTCAAGCAATTCACCCATCTCAGCCTCCCAAAGTGCTGGGATTACAGGTGTGAGCCACTGTGTTCAGCCAAGAGGCTCTGTTTTGAAACATCATTAAAAGTCTAAAATATGAAACTCTTCTATTCTTCCATGGTTTTCTCTTGACCTGTCATGGTTTTTTCTTGGCCTGTCATGGTGTTTTTTGTTTATAATTTAATGTCACATTCTCTTGAGTGCAGGGATGCTCGTGGGGGACCCTCCCAGGGGCCTGGGACTCGGCCCCCCTAACTCATCAAGCATGCGTGAAGCCACTGTCAAGTTTCCTCTCCTGCCAACTACCCAACAGCAGGCCATGCCGCAGACAAGCGGGGAGACCAAGTCAGGTGTCTCCCCTTCCCCTGGGCATGCCACTCCAATGTATGGTGGACAGGCAACCCACAACGGTACACTTCCCTGCTGGGGCAGGTCCCTTGTGTTAGGTGCCTTACCCCACGCCCTCTGGAGTTGCCCACCCAATGTTTCCAGTGCTGCCAGTGTGGAGCAAGGACTGCTCCTGCCTTGCCCTTCCCTGAGACACACACCCGATCCTGACCCTCTCTGTACCAGCACCCAGCCCCTGGAGAAAGCAGCAGCAGTGGTTGGGTGGGGCCTGGGGTGCCAGAGAATGGGGTCATGAGCCGGACCTTTATTGTCCTGGAGAGGTGCCAGGCAACAGTAGCCCATGTGAGCAAGCCAAGGCTCCAAGTCCCCTGGGCATACTCCACTGTTCCACAGGGCTTCACTTATAAAACACAAATTCAGCCGGGCGCAGTGGCTCATGCCTGTAATCCCAGCACTTTGGGAGGCCGAGGCGGGCAGATCACGAGGTCAGGAGATCGAGATCATTCTGGCTAACATGGTGAAAACTCGTCTCTGCTAAAAATACAAAAAATTAGCCAGGCGTGGTGGCAAGTGCCTGTAGTCCCAGCTACTCGGGAAGCTAAGGCAGGAGAATCGCTTGCATCCAGGAGGCAGAGGTTGTAGTGAGTGAAGATTGCACCACTGCACTCCAGCCTGGATGACAGAGCGAGACTCCATCTCAAACACACACACACACGCACATGCACACGCACACACACACACAAATTCAGGCCAGGCCTGTTGGCTCACATCTGTAATCCCAGCACTTTGGGAAACCAAGGCAGGAGGATTGCTTAAGGCCAGGAGTTCAAGATCAGCCTGGGCAACATAGCGAGACCCTACTTCTAAAAAAAAAATAGTATCCAGGTGTGGTAGTGTGCACCTGTGGTCTCAGCAACTTGGGAGACGGAGGTGAGAGGAGGGCTTCAGCTTGGGAGGTAGTGAGTCATGATTGTGCCACTGCACCCTAGGCTAGGTGACAGAGTGAGACTCTATCTCAAAAAAAAACCAAACCCCAAAACACCACAAATTCAAAGATAAAGTTATTACAAATTTAAAGCCGGCAACCAGGAGTATTAAACATCAAGGGCAGGCTCTGAGTGCCCAGCCTGGCCCAGGCGTCCGGCCAGCCTCACCTTGCTCCTACCCGCCTTGGGGCCCTTGCCATGCCGTTCACTCTGCTTGGAACACTGTTCCTGCCCTCCTTCCTGATTCACCCCCACTCAGACACCGCCCCTGGGGAGCCCACCAGGATCTTCCAGCCCGTGTCACCCCTCCAGTGTCATGTCCCTCACGTCTGAAGCCCCGTCCCAGCGTGTGCATGTGTGTGTGTGCTCCTGTGAGTCACTTCTATCCCCCAGCCCACACTGGAGGGGTCATTAGAGCAGCGAACAGATCTGTGTTCTTCCATCGCAGAGTATCCAGGGCCTCTCACAGTGGGTTAGTAGTCAGTGTGGAATGAGTCATTAATGGGATGAATCGCCCAGGGGAGGGGATGAAACAGCAGCGCAGAGGCCCAGAGTGTGAAGGGCCGGGTGTGTTTGGAGATAGGTGTCTCTGGGTCGGAGGGCGCATGAGCGGTACTGGTGGGAGATGAAGCTGGGATGTCTAGTTGGGGTCAGACCGTCAAGGGCCTTGAATGCCAGGCTGACGACTCAGACTGGCTCCATAAAGGGATTGTTATAAATGGTGAGATATGGTCACAGCCGTGCCAAGGACAGACTGGAGAGGGATGAGACTGGAGCCCAGGAGCCCAGGGGGAGGCTGGCACCAGTATCCAGGCCAGGGGCAGTGGGGGAAGAAGGAGGGGAGCTGAATGGTTTAGCGGCTGCCCTGGGCACAGGGTCACTTACAGCCTAATTCCTTTTTCTGGCACAGGTTAGAATGAGGCGTTTAAACATCACGTGGTGCTGAGCGCTGTCCCGTGGGATTATTATGCACTCCTGTACTTCTTGGGCCTGAGGAGAGGCGGGACCCAGCTAGCCCACCTCTGGATCCCGTTGTTGCTGTGGAGTTTTTCTCACCTGATCCAGATGAGTCCTGAGTTGGAAAGCCCCCTCCTAGAACGAGAGGGGCCGTGAGAACACTGGAGAGTGTGCCGGCAATTGGGAAAGGAAGAGTGCAGAGACGGGCCGACACCAAGCAAGGACAGCGCTGGCGATTCTGAGCATCTGAGAGCCAGGGGCGTGGTGGCTGGAAGGGCTGAGATGTCCTAGAAAGGCAGAGACACTGCTGAAAGAGAGGAGGAGACATGGGAGTGTGGGGACGGCAGCTGAGGACAGCAGGGAATAGTGTCGTGCTGAGTTTAGCCAACCTGACTCAGCTGGAAGCAACTCACCGGATTGGGAAGAGACCCTGAAAAAGGGGGAGACACTGGGCTGAGCTGGGGACCTCGTGCTGGGCTATCCTGGTCAGCTGTGGAGCACAGCTGCTCGCGCTGCTCTCTCTGTCCAGGCTGTGCCCAAGAGGAATGGAGTGGGTTGTGTAGGGGAGCAGAAGAGCAAGGTAGCCAGTAAGTCAAGTGTACAAAAGAGACCTCTTAAAAGGCGTTAATTTAATGAGCACATGCCAGGCATGGTGATGGGGCCTCAGAAGACAGGGATGAAGCAGATGTCCCTTCTGCTCTCAAGGACTTCCCCGTCTTGTCGGGGAGAAATGCCAGTAAGTTACTTTCAAGGCAAAAGAAGTTATCCTCTTCCAAGAAAAGCACCTATTTTTGGTGGGGAGCCCAGAGGAAGGGGAAGGTGCAGCTAGAAGACAACCAGTTTGGGTTCTGGGCTCTGCCATGAGCAAGGGAGACCTCCCTGGGCCTCAGTTTCCTCCCTTGCATTGGACTAGGGCAGGACTTTTCAGCCTTGAGTGAATCTCAGAATCCCAGGGTAGGGCTGAGTGTTCACGCAGAATATGAGCACACACCCCCACCAGAGCACCTGGTCTGAGGAGGGGCCAGGTTCCAGGGGAGGCTGCTACTGCTCCGGGGAGCATGCAGGGAGAACCAAGAGACTCGCAGCAGGACTGTCTTCGGGAAACCCTCTGAGGAGCTCTGAAAGAGCAGTGGGTGCAGCAGAGCGCACTGAAGGCACCGCAAGACGCTGACACACTGCCTCTGGCCTCCTCCATTCCACGAACTCAGACTCAGCTGGCTCTGGGTTGGGCGCTGGGGTATCCATGGGGTTGAGACCTGGTGGACTGTGTGCCCTGTCTCAACCTCTGTGAGCTGGTTTGTAAAACAGGCTGGGAATGCAGTCGGTGTTTCTATTGTTGGGACTTCTCCTGATGCCCTTTAGGGAGCTGAGCAGTCTCCAAGCCAAGAACCTGGCTGTATTCAGCCTCCAACACCCCTAAACCGCAGGCATGCATGGCCCTTCTGGGGAGGAGCAGACCAAGGTCAGTCTGGACCCCAGGATCCCACGGCCACTGGCTTTGGGACAGGCAGGAGGACATTTCCAATTACAGAATCCAGACAGAGCAGCGGCTGTCTGGGGTTAGCTTCTATCTCTGTCCACCCCTTGCAAAGCCCCTCAAGCAGGGACTGAGTCACGGGATGTTGTTCAGTGTTTTGTTACTGAATTCTTGTCTAAGAAAGAGCCCAGTGTGTCAGAATGCCCGGGGGGCTGGTGGGGCAAGAGGATCAGCCCCCATCTCCTGTCTCCAGGGCGGGTTACAGAGGGCAGAGGGGCCCGCAGTCAGTTCCAGGGGCTTAGTTTTCTTCTCCCAACAGCTCCTTCCTGCAGGAGCAGCTAGCAAGAAGTCACACGGGTTCCTTACGCCCAAATCTTGTGCTTGGCGTTTGGGGCTCTGGCCTCACGCTCCTCCTCTCTCTCATTCCTGCTCCCCATCCCAGCAGGGGTTCCCCAAGCCGGGGCAGCCGTATCTGCAGCTCACACAGTTCCATTCCCACATCCCAGCCTTTGCAGGGTCTGGGCCTCCCCCAAGGCCCTCCCTTCCCTCAAGTGCAACCAGCAGTCCCAATCTGCCCAGTCCTGAGACGTTTCCCAGGAGGCAGGGCTGTCAGTGCGCAGAATGAGAACGTCCCAGACGAATGGGGCGAGTCGGTCACCCGACTTCACTCTTCCCAGTCCACACGGAGGCCCTCATGCACTCACAGGCAGATGGCACTCAGACACAGAGGTGATAGAAATCCAGGGTCCAGCCACTCTGAGTGGAACTTGGTCCCAGCTCCTTGGTCCCTGGTTACACTGCCTCCCTCCTAGGCACAGGCTCTCTCCTCTGTCACCCACTGGCTGCCTTACTTTGTGGAGTCTGGGGCCAGTTTTATAGAGAAAGGGGCCAATCTTAGGGAAGCCAGAGGGACAGGGACTGAGCCAGAAGAGTCTGGGGGTTCCAGCAGAGCGTGGATGTGCAACCTCCACCCCTAACTGCTGTGTGGCCGCAGAGAAACCACTCCCCTCTCTACGCCCTTTTCCCCAGCTGTGAAATTTGGCTTAGATACCATCCTTCTAAGGGCATCTGCAAATGGCAGATGGTTTTATTACCAGGTTTAACCAGCAGGTGGAGGGTCCTGAACACTGCAGCTCAGTCTCCTGTGCTCCCCACACACTCAGGACAGAGACTCTGGGCCTGACAGTGAGCAGGTGCCCCCTCAGGCACTGAGACCACCCAGGGAATGAAGGTATAGCCAGCTGAGCTGACCCCATGCCTCTGGGGGCAGTCAGGAAAGGCATCCCTGAGGAGATGACCTCTGGGCTGAGACCCCAAGAAGGGAAGGAGCCAAGGTCTGGGAGAAGAGTGTTCAGGCAGAGGGAGGAGCTGGTGCAAAGGCCTTGAGGTGGGAGCCAACTGAGAGTGCCCTAGGCTGATGGGGCAAAGGCAGGAGATGGGATCAGGGAGCCCCACATGGGCCAGGTCACACAGATGTGGGTCTAGAGAGGTCACATGCCCCACTAGGGGTCACATGGCCAACTCAAGAATAAAAGGCTCGGCAGCCTGGGTGCAGCAGAGGATGCTGTTGCTCTGGTGTCCACGGGCCAGAGGATACCAAGGTCGAAAGTATGATCTCCAGGCCCCAGTGAAACGACGGCATTCCAAGCGTTTCTGGGTAACATCATTTGTCAGCAAGATGTGAGAGTGAAAGCTACTGGCTCTGGAGCTGAGCAAGCAATGCCATCCCCAGGAGAAGGAGTGTGGCCCTGCACTCACTACCCACTCATGCACTCATTCATCCATCCATTCATTCATTCAGAAAGCTTTCATGGAGAGCCAGACTCCGGCTCCTGAAGGAAAGAACTCTCTTGGAGGACTCCCCTCATTAACTCAGAAGTTTTGCCTTTAATGTCTTCACGTTCCTTGTTAAGCCCCCACTTCCCTTCCCCAATGCAGCCGGGTCTTATCTGGTTGAGGTAACATACGTTAATAAGAATATTAATGTCCACTAAAGTGTTAGCTGAAAAAGAAGACATTAGCTGATAACCAAAGCATTGAGAAGTATGATGTTTAGCTGAAGACAAAGATGGTAATTGCTAATTAACGCATTAGCTAAAAAACAAGGAGTTAACTGATCACCAAGCATGAGCTCATGGATCTGGGCTGAAAGTGAGGGTTGGCTGATGATTAAAGTTTGGTTGAAAAACTAAGCAGTTAACACATAGGTAACTGGTGATAGTTTTTAAGATATTAATCCAAAAGTAAGATTTCTACAACCCAATAATCAAATGACTACCTAAAATTGAAAACAGGAGTTAGTCGGGCATGGTGGCTCATGCCTGCAATTCTTGCACTTTGGGAGACCAAGGCAGGTGGATCACTTGACTCCTGGAGTTCAAGACCAACCTGGGCAACATGACAAAACCCCTCTCTACAAAAAATAACAAAAATCAGCTAGGTATGTTGGTGCATGCTGGCAGTGCCACCTATTCGGGAGAGTGAGGTGGGAAGATCACTCCTGGGAATGGGCGGCTACAGTAAGTCAAGATCACGCCTCTGCACTCCAACCTGGTACCAGAGCTAGACCCTGTCTCAAAAAAAAAAGAAGAGAAAACAGGAATTCAGGAATTCAAACAGATATATTTGCGCACTCATGTTCATCACAGTACTATTCACAATAACCAAAAGGTGGAACCCACCCAAGTGTTCACTGACAGATGAATGGATAAAGACAATTGATCTCTACACACAGTAGAATATTATTTAGCCTTAAAAGGGAAGGGAATTCTGACACATCATACAACATGGATAAACCTTCAGGATATTATGTTAAGTGAAATAAGCCAGTCACAAAAGGACAAATACTATAGGTTCAACTGGTATGAAGTCCCCAGGATAGTCACATTCATAGAGACAGTCAGTAGAATAGAGGGGTGCCTAGGGCTGGGAGTTGAGGGGAGAAGAGAATGAGGAGTTAGTGTTTAATGGGGACAGGGGTTCAGTTTGGGAAGACAAAAAAGAGTACTGGAGACAGATGGTGGTGACACCTCCATAACACACGAATGGTCTTAATGTCACTGGACTGATTAAATTTAAATTAAGATGGTAAATTGTATGTTATGTATCTTTTACTGCAATTTTCTAAATGACAACCCAATTAAAAATTGTCAAAAGAAATGTGATGACCAATAAGCACATGGGAAGATGCTCAACTTCACCAGCCATCAGGGAAGTGCCAGTTAAACCACGAGATGCCAGTGCACACCCTTTAGAATTAAAGTGAAAAGGACTGAACTATCAATGTTGGAGCAATCAGGACTCTCCAACATGGCTGATGGGTGTGTGAGAATCACCCTGCAAGGCAGTTACGAAGTTAAACACCCACCTCCCATGTAATCTAGCACTTTTAGGTGGGGAAACCAACTGGAAATGAAAAGCAGGGCTGTACAAAGACCTGTGCCCAGATGTGAGTGGAAGCTTTACACATCATGAGCCTGACCTGGAACTATCTGTGTGTCCCTTACCTGATGAGTGAAGAAGCAGACAGTGGCATATCCAAACAAAGGAACACCGCTCAGCAATGAAAAGGGACACAGCACAGATGCACACAGCAACGCTCACAGTCCTCAGGGTCGTTCTGCGGAGGGAAAACACCAGGCATGAAACGAACACACGGCATGATCCCACTTACCTGACATTCCAGAGAAGACAAACTGAGCCTGCACAACAGGAGGCCACCAGACATTTTCACCCGGTGTGGGGGTGCGAGGTGGGGACTGTCTGCCGGGACATGAGCGCACTATCTCGGGGTGATGATCTGCTCTGCATCTTGACTGTTGTGTATCATTTGTAAAAACTCCTCAGACTCTAAACAAAGTGGGGCGCTAGGGGCTGAACTGTTCCTCCTGCCCCCCACCCCAATTCCTATGCTAAAGCTCTAACCCCAGCACTTCAGAATAAGACTGTATTTTGGAGACAGGTCTTTAAAGGGGTGACTAAGTTAAAACAAGGTCATTAGGGTGGGCCCTAATCAACTGGCATCTTTATAAGAGAAAATGACACAGACAGGTGCAGAGGGAAGATGGATGTGAAGATGCAGGGAGAAGGCTACTGTTTACAAGCCAAGGAGAGGCTCAGAAGAAATTAGCCATCCCAACACCTCGATCTGGGACTTCCAGCCTCCAGAACCAAGAAAATAAACTCCTATGGTGGAAGCTCCCAGCCCAGCCTGTGGTATTTTGTAATGGCAGCCCTAGCAAGCTAACACAGGGTCATCTTCCTATATATACATTATCCCTCTGTAAAATACAATTAAATGATTTTTTTTTTTTTTTTTTTTTTTGAGACAGAGTCTCACTCTGTCGCCAGGCTGGAATGCAATGGCGCGATCTCAGCTCACTGCAACCTCCACTTCCAGGATTCAAGTGATTCTCCTGCCTCAGGCTCCTGAGTAGCTGGGATTACAGGCGCCACCACCATGCCCAGCTAATTTTTTGTATCTTTAGTAGAGACAGGTTTTCGCCATGTTGGCCCAGCTGGTCTTGAACTCCTAGCCTTGTGATCCGTCTGCCTCAAGCTCCCAAAGTACTGGAATTACAGGCATGAGCCACCGTGCCCAGCCAAAGGAGTATTTTTTTAAAGCAAGCAAGAAAGCGTAGGTGATAAGTGGATTGTACATGACTCCTCAGGGCTCCAATACCCAGCATTCTGCTATGCTCTCAGCAAGCCCTCCATAAACGCCTTCAATGCCAGTGAAAGCTGTGGCCGCTACCTAATGCATGAACCGGTCACTGAGGTGCTCCCCACTCTTTCCAGGAGATTCTAGAGGTTTTTAAAAGCTCCTCCAGTTTAAAGTTATTCACACTACTGCCCTACCACCATTCCCTGAATACTGACTATGTACCAGGTGGAACGCGCCATGGTGGTGGAATGGCAGGCCTATGAGGGGGTTATTTTCATCCTCATCTCACAGGTAGGCTTTCTGAATAGGGACATGACTTGCCCAAAGTCACTCAGGGAGCTGGTGGCCATTTTGATGTCCAGATGAAAGGCTTTATTCTCACAGGGGCGAGTCACGTTTCCATGGACTCCCATTCCTCAGGTGCAACCTGTCTTTGTCCAGTCGGACAGGAAGGCATTGCTTTAAGAGCTGTGGAGTTTATTCTCTCCTGCCGGGAGGTTCTGGGCAGACACTGACCTCAAGGAGGCCGGGGAATTGGAATCTCCAGAGAAAATGTCCACAAGGCTGAAGGCATGGGGGAGGTGGGCTGCACCACCACGGTGCAGCAGGTGTGGAGGCCTGGGTAGTTACTGGAGGCCCAGGAGGTGTGTCCTCAGTAATGGGAGGTAGTGTGGAGGGTCACAGTCCCACAACCCACAGGGATGTGGCTGTGCAGGCAGCTGCAGCCATGTGGTCAGGGTGGCCACACACCCTGATTGTGGCCCAGAGCATGTCACTCTGCTTACTCCATTTCATGTCTTCTGGGCAGCCAGCTCTGACCCCGCAGGATCAAGGACCCATCTGGCCCCCACAGCCCACAGAGCTACTCACACCTCCTACTCTCTGTTTGAGCCTTTCTCCTCCACCAAACTGTGAGCTGCATGGGGCAGAGCCCATATCTGCCTTCCTTTTGAGACCCTGACACCTGGCCCAGGTGAGAGCTGGACGGTGAGGCAAGGCAAACACAGCTGCTACAGCCCAACCTGGCTCCACTCACAGCTCACCCACCTACCAGCTGCACAACCCCAGGCAAGTCAGCACATCTCCTACAGCCTCAGTTTTCACCTATGCCAAATGGGGTCACCGAGGACTGTCTTGCCTCCCTAATTGCAGAGGAAATAAGAGACTTCACACTCCCTGGGCTGGGCCCTGGGATTCCCTTCCCTCTGGACCCCACTGTAGATGGAGTAGGTGGATGAGGAAAAGATAATTATAGGGCCAGGCTTGGGGGTGGATGCTTGGCTGAAGAGAGCCAAAGACAGCTTCAGGGAAGAGGAGATTCCTTAAACGGGGCTTTGAAGAGGGCAGGGGTCGTCATACCAAGAATCACCATTGTGATGGTGATGGCTGGCATCTCTGGAGGACCTACCCTGTGCTAGGCACTGTTTTAAATGTTTGTGTGTTAACTCGTTTAATCCTCAGAATAACTTAAACTCACGTGATCCCCATTTTACAGAGGAGGAGGCTGAGGCACAGAGAAGTTTGCGACTTGCCCGAGTAGGAGATCACCCATCAGGGCATAACAAGCGAATGGGACAGCCTGGGCAAAGGTGCAGAGGAAGGAAACAGCCTGGCGCCCAGGAGAGTTGGTCGTAGGTTGGTACAGCCATGAGTGCCCAGGAGCCCCACCCCTCTTGTGTAATCCTCTCCTACACTGTCCACAGGCTTGGTCGAATGACCGGCTTTAGCCAATGGGACATCAGCAAATGAGATGTAAGCAGAGGCTTGGGAAGCAGTTGCATACTGTGGCTTGCTCTGGGAAGGCTGCATCCAATGGATGAGCCCAGGCTAGCCTGCTGGAGACATATGGCTCAGCCAACAGCTGCTAACCCAGGCCAAGCAAGGCCAACTTAGACCATGCTGCACCAAGGTGTCTTCAGCTGCCTGGGTGAGCCTAAATGAAACCAGCAGAATTGCCCAGCCGAACCTGGACCAGATGACAAAGCTAATTTAGTGTGGTTTGATTGCATCAATAGATCATTGAGACAAACTTTCAAGTGTCCAGTATCTGAAGAGAATGAGATACCAATGCTGTGCAGATGTGACAGAGCGGGTAGCTGTACCCACAGTGCCCTGTCCTGGGAAGCACTGTGGGAAGACAAGGCTTAAAGGAAAACTTCTGGAGTTCTGGGTTCCTGACATCGGCAGCCCCAAGAGGAGTTATCAGATCATACTCCCCTCTGCATTCTGAACCCCAAAGAGGATCCTTAGCTCCCACCTCACTGCCTGCTTCCAAAGCACCCAACTAGCTTCAAATGCCGTCACCCTCCATCCAGTATCTGGCATGAAGCCAGCACATAGAAGCTGCTTTATTTTATTTTATTTTATTTTATTTTATTTTATTTTAAGATGGAATCTTGTTCAGCCGCCCAGGCTGGAGTGCAGTGGCATGATCTTGGCTCACTGCAACCACTGTCTCCAGGTTCCCTGATTCTCCCATCTCAGCCTCCTGAGTAGCTGGGATCACAGGCACCCGCCATCATGCCTGGCTAATTTGTGTGTGTGTGTGTGTGTGTGTGTGTATGGATTTTTAAGTAGAGACGGGGTTTCACCATGTTGGTCAGGCTGGTCTTGAATGCGTGACCTCAGATGATCCACCCATCTCGGCCTCACAAAGTGTTAGGATTACAGAGGAGCTGCTTTATAAACAGTTTTTGAATGATGGGGAATGCAAACAGCCTCGCATATCTACCAGGTACTCTGAACCACTGCAGAAACACTAAATACAAAATCAAAGCTGCCTGTCGTACAGCTGGACAGGGTGTGTCCACTGCTCCCACACCCCTAGAATGGATGGACTGTTCACTTCCTCCTTAGACTCAATTGCTCTTCCCTCCTGCAGTCCCCCGCCCAGGTTAGACAGCATCTGAATCCCCCACTTAGAATGAATGGAGTATCTGCCTCCCTCCTGAGACTGGATGGAATGTCCACTTACTCCCTTAGACTGGATAAGGTTAACACTCCTCCCCTTTTGGCCTGGGATCTCCTTAAAGGCAGAGGCCTGCCTAATCCATCCCATGACCCCAACAAAGGATTTGGCCCTGAGTTCCTGCAGGGTAGAGCCCTGGGTTTCCCAGCAGGGCCCCCGCCTGGGTTAATCCTCCACTTCCTGATTTTCTAGTGGTCTTTCTCATGCCTGGAGTCTGTGTGGGATGATCAGAAAGATGGACTGACACACAGCCCACTTTCATTTTTACTAGTTTTCCTCTTCCTAGTTCCTCCTCTTCTCCCCAGCATATTTTTTTGCCTGCATTTCACAGACTGAAACCAAGGCCCAGGATGCATAATGTGGTCAAGTTCATGATAGGGAATAGATGGTGAAGCCGGGACTTGAACCCAGGTCTGTCTGGTTGCAGCCCCAGCATTCCCGAGAACCATACCCACTACTACAGTGCAGGAGGGGCTTGAGCCCCTGTGCTGTTTGCTGGGGTCCCAGGTGAGGATTATGCTTTGGTTTTGAAATTCTGCCCTGGAGAGGGGCCTTCTGGGAAGAGAAGGCTCTGAGGCTGGACAGGGTCTCTGAGGGCCACCCGAGAAGGGCTGGAGAAAATGGCTTCCGGCCCACAGGGACTGGCTGGCCTTGCAAAGAGCACTGGACAGGGAACCATAGACACCCAAAGCCAGTCTTGGCTCCACCGCTAGCCAGCCACTTTGCCTCATTTTCCTTATCCATGGGCACAGTAACAGCCACTGAGACCATGGTGCCAAGTGCCCCGTAAACATGAATTCCCCTGCCTCACAGATCCCCCAACCCACCTTGGTATCTCCTTCTTCCCCTCTCACATCTGCTCACCCCATTTCTGAATCAAATGCCTGCCACAAATTTCTTGCTCCTTTGGTTTAACCAAGGCAAGTTGATCACAGAACTGAATGCCTGAGGCCGGGCTTGGTGGCTCATGCCTGTAGTCCCAGCACTTTGGGAGGCCGAGGTGGGCAGATCACTTGAGGTCAGGAGTTCGAGTCCAGCCTGGCCAACATAGAAAAACCCTGTCTCTACTGAAAATACAAAAATTAGCTGGGTGTGGTGGTGCATGCCTATAATCCCAGCTACTCAGGCAGCTGAGGCAGGAGAATTGCTTGAACCGGGGAAGCAGAGGTGGCAGTGAGCCTAGATTGTGCCACTGCATTCCAGCCTGGGGGACAGAAACTCCATCCCCCCACTCCAAAAAAAGTGAAAAACTATACTTGTAGAACAAACAAGCCTCCCAGCCAGGATGCCTCTGAGTGACATGTGAGGTGGGATCTGAGAGCAGAGATGTGCAGCCAGGTCCCACCCAGTCTCACTTGGACCCCCAGGGCTCCAGGACTGCCCAGGGCTCAGGGCTGCCAAGCTCTGCCTATGAGTCTCAGCTCCACCTTTTCGTCACTATGTGACCTCTGGAAGGTCACATTGGCGCTCCCTGCCTCAGTTTCCCCATCTGTGGAATAGGTGCCTGCCAGTCTGATTACCCTCTTGTTTGCGGATCAGATGCTCTGCAGGGGGCAGGGCACCAGCACATTGTGAGGCACACGGTGATTGGTATTCTTCCATCATCAGTGGGCACCGTGGGGGAAATTCCCTGCCACGGACTGAAAGGACCCCCAGTCTGCACGACCGCTGGATACCCACGAGGGCTATGAGTAAAGTAAAAATTTTGAAGAAAGCCTTTTATTGGCTCCCAAGAGCCTTCCCAGAGCCCCGCATGCAATAGGCCCTTAATCAGTAAGTGTTTCAGCCCTCGGAATTCATTCTATTTGGTTATTTATTTATTTATTTACTTGAGACAGGGTCGCACTCTATTGCCCAGGCTTGAGTGCAGTGGTATGACCGTGGCTCACAGTCACCTCAACCTTCTGGGCTCAATCGATCCTCCCACTTGAGCCTCCCCAGTAGCTGGGACCACAGGTACATATCACCATGCCCAGCTAATTTTTTTTATTTATTTTTTGTAGAGATGAGGTCTCACTATGTTGCCCAGGCTGGTCTCAAACTTCTGGGCTCCAGCAATCCACCCGCCTTGGTCTCATGAAGTGCTGGGATTGCAGGTGTGAGCCACTGTGCCCGGCCAGCCCTGGAAATTCATCTAACCAGTAGTCTTAAACATTTTTCATGGCAATATTTTTTAGCCTCACTCCTTTTTCTTCAAATGAATTCTTACAAAGTAACCTATTGGATTAAAAAAGTTTCAAAAGGTTTCTGTCCTTGAAAGAAAGTGGGGCCCCAAATCCTGTCTGGTCCTTCTCCTGACTCCAGCCACCCTGGACACTGCCATGAAACAGTGTGTATGCCCCTGCTCAAGCCCAGCAGTTATCACACCCGCCTGCAGCTATAGTGCACCTGCTGTATACTTGGCATTGCCTGAGCCTGTTGTCACCATCCCCTCCACTTCTCAGTCATCATCCTAAAATTGAGATCTTATCCCATTTTCCAGGTGGGAAGACTAAGGCTGAGAGAGACTAAGTAAGTTAACTGAGGTCATCCAGCATGTGTGGGCTGGGTCAAGATTCGCAATGAAACCTATCAGTGCCTTTCTACTGCCTACTTGAGGCATAGGAAAACTGTGGCCTGGAGCAGGGGCAGGGGTGGTGACCTTCTGAGGCTATACTCTTATCCGCTGAACCAGGGTCAATGCCAGTGTGGCCTTGATGACTTCTGGGCTGGTCAGCCCTGGTCCAACCCTGGTTGTGAATGCTGCGGGGAGAATGCACTGGGCTAAGTTTATAACTGCCCTGGACTCTGCTGTGTCACAGATTGACTTCCGGAGCAGCTCAGCCCACAGCCAAGTTCAGCAGCTCCAGGGTCTGAGTGTTGCCATCACCTTTTCCTCTGAAATCCAGCTGTAGGGCATCCAGGGGTGGCTGGAACAGAGGGGCCATCGAGTCTAACCCCACAATTTACAGATGGGGAAACTGAGGCCCAGCCTTCCAGACAGTTGTCATCGGCCTTCCACTGGGCAATCACTGTTGCCATGTATAGCATTAGTGACTGCAGCCTCCCAACAACCCCAGCAGTCCAGAAAGGAGCAACGCTTATTAAGTTGCAACTGTATGCCTCGTATTGCATTAAGTGTGTTCTTAACTGTTACCTCCTTCACACTGCATAATTGCCCATCTAGTAAAAGGGGAAACTGAGGGTTCGAGAGGGAAGGTGACTTGCCCCATCTGCCTGACTCTAAGACTCATTTCTCAGTGCCATAGGAACCCACGGTGTAGGCATGGTGGTGTAAGGGAGAGAGAGGAGGGTAATTTATAACTCTAGAGACACCGACTGAGAAGTCCTCCACCCCCCACTAAACAGAATGTGGGTTCTGTAGCATATAATACATTCTTACTGACTGCACAGGGGAATGGACAAACACTAGGCTCATTGGTGGTGCTCAGTGCTTGGTGCTCAGTGTTTGCTGAATGAATGAATGACTCTCAACAGGGCATATTAAAAAGCTCCCAGCTACTGTCCTTAGCAGAGCAGTCAGCTGCCCTTTCCCCCAATACCATATTTCCTCTTCGTCACTTTTCTGTTCCTCTGGTGGGCTACTTGTCCAGCTCAGCTTCTCATGTCTAGAAGGAACTGTCTCTGCTTCTCTCTGACTCCTACCTCTCAATGCTAAGCTGTTCCATGATCCATTCCTTCGAGAGCATTTCTCTCGGTCAAGGAACAAGCACTAACAGGCTGACTTGGTTCCTCTTCAGGAGACAGGTTTATACTTTGAAAGGGGAGGCCTTATGAAAATAGAATCTGAGGACTTGGTGTGTGGTCTGGCAGCATCCAGGACTGGGACTCAGCCTGGGACTCCAGAGTTAGAACTTAGTCTATGACCATAGTCAGGGCTGCCTGGAGTCAGGAACAGGGATTCAGTTAGGGTTCAGGACTCAGTCTATAACTTGGATTAGGATTCAGCCTGGGTTAATTAATTAATTTATTTATTTATTATTTATTTATTTATTTTGAGATGGAGTCTTGCTCTGTCACCCAGGCTAGAGTACAGTGGTGCAGTCTTGGCTCACTGCAACCTCTGCCTCCTGGGTTCAAGCAAACCAATCCTCCCACCTCAGCCTCCCGAGTAGCTGGGACTGCAGGTGCACACCACCATGCCTGGCTAATTTTTTGTATGTTTAGTAGAGATGGTGTTTCACCATGTTGGACAGGCTGGTCTCAAACTCCTGACTTCAGGTGACCTGTCCACCTCAGCCTCCCAAAATACTGGAATAACAGGAGTGAGCCACCGCGCCTAGCCAAGCCTGGGTTAATGTTTGAGCTCAGACGGGAACCAGGTTTGCATTCATCCCATGAGCTAGGATGGTGGATTAGTCTATGGTTAGGGTCAGGGCTCTAGGACCATGATCAGGCCTAAGTCTGTGGCCAGGATTAGGGTGCAGTCTGTGACCAGGATCAAGTCTCAGCCTATACAGAGCTTCCAGAACCACTTAGCTCCCTCCCAAAAGTCGATCCCCTGGAATCAACAAAATTTTCCTTAAAACGTAGCTTCTTTCTAGAGAGTGCCCTCCTGGTGCTGCCCACACGGCCCTTGCAGCCCTGCAGGAGAGTTGCCTCAGCGCCTCCGCCGAGACCCTGCCTCCCGCCTCCCTGCCTCCTGGCTCCAGGGTTATTAAGGGAGGAATCTGTGGGAAGAAGAGAGTAAACAAAATCCATCACGCGGGGCTGGGGCTGGCGCCCATTCCTCCTGCGGCTCCGCAAGCTGACTCGGAAACCAACAGCGCTGAGCGGACAATGTTGACAGGAGACTTAATGAAATCCAGAGGGAGGCGCCCTGGCAGGGCCTACCTGGAAGGAGGCCCGAGCTGATAATTACATTAATTCTGGTCTATGTCCCAACAAGCGCAGAAGCAAGGGCTGGGGCCAGGGCCCGTTCACCCAGGGCTCCAAGAGTCTGTCATAATTACGGGGAAAAATAAGTTTCGGAACTTACATAACCTCACTGCTTGGGCCCTGAGGGTTAGACCCACTTTGCTTTGCTTTTTCAGGAAATGCACATATGGCAAAACTGCGCTTGTGTGCCAGGATCACCTCTGTGGGTCACAGAATGTGTGAGAGCACGAGGCAGGAATTTGGTTCTTGTCCCATTTCTCAGATGAGCCAAACTGAGGCTTAGGGAGCAAAAGGGTCTCATTCAGAGTCCTGCAATCAAAAGGCATAGGGCTAGCATCAAGCTCCATAATCCAGTTTTCCCTCCTCGAAACCACTCCAGCATGGAGACTGTGGGTGACCGGGAGCAGGGAGATGCATTCTGCCCAAGAAAGGAAAGGAAGGGAATGGTGCCCTTCTCAAATGATGCATTGGAGGGGGCCAGGCTAAGAAGAGGGAAGAGCCGGCCAGGCAGAAGACACAGCAGATAGAAAGGCACAGTGGCCGGAAAGGATACAGCGTGATGGGAGGAAGGGGTCATCCCGTAGGGCTGAGTGCTGGTTCAAGGGCAGAACTGGGGTAAGGAAGTTGAGGCAGGGTCATGAGGAGCATCATATGTTGGGGGAGCCACAGAAAAGTCTCCCACAGATCCTCTTATTTGAGCCTCATGAACTAGGTGCTTTCATTGTTCCCATCTTACAGATAAGTAAATTGAAGCTTAGGAAATTTGAGTCTCTTGCCCAAAGCAACGCAGCCCAAAAGTAGTATGACTGGGATTAGAACCATGTCTGTTGGGTTTAACTGCTCCTTCAAACACACTTCTTTCCTGCCTTACATGCCCCCTGCCGACTTTCCTGGCTTTCCAGTTTGGCTCAGCCTGAGGTGCCAGCCTGAAGATGCCCCTGGCCAGAGTGGAAAACCACAGAACCTTCAAGAACAGGGCGGCAGCAGGGGCACACTGTACACTCAGGCCTCTGCAGGGCTGTCTCCAGGCGAGGAAGCTGAGGGTCAGGGCCCTAAGGCCTGTGGTGGCAGGAAAGAGGGGAATTAAGGGGAAGCCAGCTCTAGGTGGGGTGAAGACGAATTGACATCCAACAGAACAATGGGTTACTCGGACAGGAAGTGAGCGCCCCAGCCTTGGAGGCATAGTATGAAGGGGACAGACAGGGAGACAGGAGATCTACATGTCTTGGTCCCAACCAAATCTGCACATCCAAGTTTCCAGGAGCCTCACCTCTCCTGGGAAAAACCATTCCTAGCCACCTTCCACTGAGGTCAGCTCCAGGAAGTGTCAAGTCCTGCCTGGGGGATCTGTTGCCTTCCAGAGGTTCCTCCTTAGACGTTTCCAGCCCCTTGAAAACGGCACCCAAACAGAACCTGAAGAAAAAGCCCTCACATGTGCGGGACTACTCTGTGGGATCCTGTCTCTCCCCTGAGCACAGACACAGGAGCACAGAGAGGGGGAGTGAGTAACCAGGCGTCACACAGCACAGTCCAGGTAGGCCTCCTAGAGAAGGGGTGTGACCAAGGTCACCCTCAGGGTGAGACCTCTTGCTTGGGTCAGAGGGTCCTTGACGTTGCCCTAATCAGGAATGAGAGTGTTTGTTTTCAGCCAAATATTTCCCCGACCGCAGACGAGACGGGATGCGACTGCACATTCCAGAGTCCTGGCAGCTTGAGAAACCATGCTGTGGGGCCTGCCTGGTCCCCTTGCCTCCTCCTGGGGGCCTGGTGCCCACCCCCCAGGCTCTGGGGTCTGGCTGCCAGCTTGGATGAGAACCTTGTTTGTGGCAAAATGTTGGCAGCACCCCAACACCTCTTCTCTCCCTATCCTTCTGAACCTCCTAGATCTCAGCTCCACGGATGCTAACCTGGATTGTGGAGGTTTCACCAGACCCCAGGAGATGAGCATCCCAGGCAGGGAGACAGCGTGTGTTGTGGCCCAGAGGTGTGACAATGGTGTGGCCCCCCTGGAGAAGGCGTGTGTGCTCTGTGGCTGGAGCATGAGTCTTCTACCCAGCAAGGGTGAGGGGAGAGAGGACAGGTATTGCCAGCTTGCAGAAGGCCCAGAGCTCTAAGAATCTGTGGTCTTGGAGCAATAGAGAGCCATGGAAATCGAACAGGGGAGTGCCAGGGTTAGAAACGTGTTCCAGGAATTTCCCTCCAGTGGACATCCATGGCCAATTGAGTGGACAGGCAAATGTGTGGGCACCAGAAGGCCGGGGAGTAGGCTGAAGCAGGTGCAGCCAAAGTGGAGTGCAGAGGGTGGGACAGAATGAGAGGAAAAAGCAGAGCCAGATCATTGACTAGCCATGAGACTGATAGATGTGGATATTAGGGTCCTCATTTCCAGAAGAGGAAACTGAGGTTTAAAAGGATGAGAAGCGACTTGCCCAGCTGCCTGAGGAGCAGTGGAGCTGGCATCATGGACTGTGATTCCACTGCCATTTCTCTCTACTGTATCCACGTTGGTGGAGCTCACGGCCTTGACCACCTGTGGTCAGGATTTCTGAAGTGAGTCACGTTCCCCACCCAGGGCCCTGGTCAGAGGCGGCATGTCTCCACCCCCGGCCCTGCTCAAGGCCCTGGCTCCTGCCAGAACTGCAGTAAACCCCACTCCCCCATACAGTCCATTCTTCCTCTCCACTCCTTGGTGATTCCTGGTGAACTCCTACTAATCCCTTGATAGCCAACTGAAAACCACCTCCTCATGGTTGCCCTCCAGACAACTGCAGACAGAATCAGTCTCTCCTCCAGACCCTGGGGTAGTTAGTTATTTGAGTGCCCCATCACCTGGGAAGGCTTTGAGGGCAGAGGGCTTGTATCGTCTCTGCCGTCTCAGGACCCAGAACAGGGCCAGGTATACAGTAGATAGTCTATAACTGTTGATTACAGGGAGCAAATGCACGAACAACTCCATGCTCACACCCAGCACAGATGATCAAAGACAGGTTTTGAAGTCACGCAGCCCCGGCCAACTCCTGTCTCTGTCTCTGGCCAGCTGGGTGGCCCTGGGGCTTCAGCTCCCTGAACCTCAGTTTCCTTTTCTGTAGACTGTTGGCAACTGTCCTGAGCGTGCAGCCTGAAAAGCAAATTCAGTAACAGACATAGCCCAGCAGAGCACTTGAGAGCATGGTCCCTGAAGCCAGCTGGCCTGGGTTCAAATCCAGCCTCTGCCACTGCCTAGCTGTGTGGCTTTGGGCAAGTTACGTGACTGCTCTGGGCCTCAGTTTCCCCATCTGTAAAATGGAGGATAGTAGTGCCAGTCTCATGGGGTTATTTTGAGAATGAAATGAAGAAATGTATGTAAAATGCTTACAACAGGATATGGCAAGTAGGAAGTGCCGGACACACACTTGTGAACATGAAATGCCTAACACATGGTGTGCACTTGAGCAGGGTGACTCCAACTCCATCTCCTCTCACCTTCCCTCCTGCAGCCCAGAGAGAGCACTGTAGGGGCTCTGTGCAGAAGCAGGAGGGCTCTGATTAGGTGCCATAGCCAAGGCCCCTCTCTGCAAAAACATCAGTGAGTCAAACACTGCAGGCCCCGCTGTAGGATTTCCAAGCAGAAATCCTACACAAATGTGGAATTAACCACCCACGTCAATATGAATGGCACTCATTTCAGAGCCTTCCATGGAGGGGGAATATATCAAGCAAGTCCTGCTGAGAGAGGATTTCAACTCTACAGCTGCAACCTCTGAGCTCGCTCTAGAAGCACCTTTTTTTTTTTTTTTTTTGAGACGGAGTCTCGCTCTGTCGCCCAGGCTGGAGTGCAGTGTCCGGATCTCAGCTCGCTGCAGTCTCCGCCTCCCGGGTTCACGCCATTCTCCTGCCTCCGCCTCCCGAGTAGCTGGGACTACAGGCGCCCACCACCTCGCCCGGCTAGATTTTGTATTTTTTGGTAGAGACGGGGTTTCACCGTGTTAGCCAGGATGGTCTCGATCTCCTGACCTCATGATCCGCCCGTCTCGGCCTCCCAAAGTGCTGGGATTACAGGCTTGAGCCACCGCGCCCCGGCCTAGAAGCACCTTTTTAATGAGCTTCTTTTATTTATTTATTTTTATTTTATTTTATTTTATTTATTTTATTTATTTATTTTGAGACAGAATCTTGCTCTGTCGCCCAGGCTGGAGTGCAGTGATGCGATCTCGGCTCACCGCAAGTTCCTCCCGGGTTCACGCCATTCTCCCGCCTCAGCCTCCCGAGTAGCTGGGACTACAGGCGCCCATCACCACGCCTGGCTTTTTGCTTTTGTATTTTTAGTAGAGATGGGATTTCACTGTGTTAGCCAAGATGGTCTCAATCTCCTGACCTTGTGATCTGCCCGCCATGGCCTCCCATAGGCGTGAGCCACCGCGTCGGGCCTGATGAGCTTATTTTAAGTCTCAAATCATGTGTTCTCTTCCACTTGGCAAGGTCAATATTGCTGTGAGCATGATTATTTTAGTTACTGTATTTTCTGGGCTCTAGGTATAGGTGATTCACCCAAATTATGTGACTTAGTCCCTTTAGCCCAGAGATGAGAAAGTATCATTCCCAGTTTAGGGAGGGGGACACTGAGGCTCAGAGAGGTTGCTAACCAAGCCCAACGTCACACAGTGTGGAAGCAGAGTCAGGATTTGAACCTACATGAGTCTGATGCCAAAGACAGTGATCTGAAACACCAGGTCTCAGCTCTGGCTACACATTGGAATCAACAGGGGAGCTTCGAGCAGTCCTGATGGCTAGATGGAGTCCCAGAGGGGCTGATCCTGGGCTGCTCGCCAGGAGATTGCACCCAGCAGCCAGATTGGCAGGTCGGCTCCAGGAGACAGTGACACCATATCTAGGGAAGACATGTCCAATCAGAAAGAGATAATCCACACAGCTCTAAACTTTGTCCTTCCCTAAGGATGGAGGGACCATCTGTGTCTTGTGAATTGAAAAAGCCACTCTCCCTACCTTAATTAGTACAAACCCCAACCCCAGCCAAATCCAAGGTCAACAGCCACTGCTCTAACACACTTCGCTGCCTTGCACTGTGATCCTCCTTTGCTGGAGGTGAGGATCCCCAGGCACAGAGACATGAAAGCACCTGCCCAGGGTCACACAGCTTTGAAGCACTCAGCCTCAGGCTCCTTTGACCCCGGCCTCCCTGCAGTGAGGGGTGAAGGTGATGAGCAGGGTCATGGAGGCACGGCTGGAGAAGCAGGTGGCGTTTAGCAGAGATCACAGCAGCCCTGGGGACCCGAGACTTGGTCCTCTGAACTCTGAGGAAGCAGATGGTAGGTTTGGGGGCCCAGAGGCAGCATCATGTCCCTTAGCAGGGCAAGTCACAGGGGACAGGGGGCCATGTCCAAGGAAAACATGTGCAATTAGAGAGATGCAGTCATGAATCTCTAAACCTTGCCCCGCTCAAGGATGGAGTGACCATCTGCACCTTGGTAAGCACCTCAGTGCGGCACTGGGCTCCCGCACCCCAGTGCCAACTTAATCATTAGAGACCCAGACCTCAGCCAAATGCAGACTCAGAATTTCTGGAAAGCTCCAACAGTCAGCAAGGAAACAGCAGGTCTTGAGACAGAATTTCTCCAGGAGCCCCTTCTGACGCCCCGACCATCGTCTGGACTGGACACTCACCACATCCTCCCCATCTGTCCTAGGCCCCTGCTTCCTCTTAGGGCTCAGCAGAGGCTGGGGCTTTCCCAGTTTCTCTTCTCTTATTAGCAGTGGGATCATTGCTTCAAACAGAATCTTTGGAATTTGGTTTATCCAGACTTTGACTCAGGCCCATTTATTTTGACATTCCAGTGAGATGTCTCTGAGCCTTCATCTTGCCTGTAGGGACAATGTTTTCCTTCCTCCAAAAGTTCCTCTCAAATCCAAACACCAGTCCACATTCCCTGAGGCTGGTGGATTCCACATCCTCTAAAAGATGCTCCGTTCTAATTCTAGTTCTGCTACCTCCCAGTTGAGTGGCCTTGGGCTGGTTACCAACTTCTCTGAGTCTCAGTTTCCTCATCTGTAAAATAGACCCCTAGGTCATACTCATAAGCAGGCCACCAAAATTAAATGAGATAATGGCATGACGATCTTCGAGGCATGCGGGAGGCATTCGGTCATGGAAGCTTAATTGCAATAAGAAAGGAACTGCGAGCCACCCAAGGTCCTGCAGCCTCTGGGATCTGCGTCCCCTGTGGCCCGCAGCTCTGACCCCAAATCATCGTTCAGTTGCCAGTGATTGATCCCACGTGGCCGTGCTACGACACAAATACCTATGAACTCCCTCTCTCCACCCAGGCCAAAGTACACATTGGCTTTAATAATTAAATATAACGAGCCTGAGCCCTGGCCAAGAGACCCATCAGGTGCCAGCTGCTCTCACACCCACCTCTAAAGCTCTCACGCTCCATCCACACTGCCGCTGTGCTGGTCTAGACCCCCGCTAGTGCTCATTCCCTCACTCCCCACCCCACCCCTTGCCCTGCCTCCAGGCTCAGCCCCTCCAGTGGATTCTCTGCCCAGCTGGAGCCATAGAGGTTGTTTTAAAGCACTATAGTCATCTGGCTACCACCCTCCATGGCTCCCCATTCCCCTCATATCAGTCTCTGGAAGCCTTTTGTGATCTGGCCACAGCCAACCTCTCCATCACCCCGGCCTCTGTTATATGTTCTGCCCACCCTGCACCTCTTGCAGCTGCCCAAATGTGCCAAGCTCTCTCTTGCCTCTGAACCTCTACATAAGCTGTTCCTTCTTTCTGCCAGATACCCTTTCCCCAATTTCCCCTGCTGACCAACTCTTGTTCATCAGCTCAAGTGCCTGGGACCTTGAGTCTTTTCTGCGTAGGTCTCCACAGGGGACGTGGGCTTCCTCACAACATGGTGACTGGATTCCAAGCATGAGCATCCCAAGAGAATTGGATGGAAGGGATATTCCCTTTATGACGTAGCCACTCAGCATTGTCCTGCCATTGTCACAGGCCCACCCAAAGTCAAGGGGAGAGAATATGTGGCCTCACCTCTCAGAGAGGGGTGTGATTGTCACACCACAAGAAGAATGGGATGGGAGCTGTTGTGGCCATCTTTGGAAAACATAAAATGTCACCGAGGGGGAAGGTACATGTAAGAACTGTATAAGCACTGTGGCCGGGGACATTCAGGACAAGGGCAAATGTCCCTGATCCTCACTGTCTTAACAGCTAGCGCTTTGATAGACAGCATGGCCCCAAATCAGTCAGGAAAGCTTAGCTGTGTCAGTCCTGTCTGCAAGTTCATGAAGCACTGGCGAAGATTTCTGTCGGTAATGGGAGCATTTCCCATTTAACATGTTTTGAATTTTAAAGCTCCAAGTGTTGGTGATCTTAAAAATTCCTCGGTGGTGCTGAAAAAGTGAAATGGGCCACAAATAACTCCTAAGAGCTTTGGGGAAGGAAGGCCAGGGACTTTTCCAAGTATGCCTGGCCCACTAAGGGTCATGTACCCCAAAAATTATCCGGAGAAAAGGATATGCCTGGCACCCATCCCCTCAACCACAGGAAAGGCCTGGAATATTCTGGGGAGATGCTCCAGTGGGATCTGGTGTGTGCACATTCCATGCAGAGGTTGTGGAACAGAATCGTAGGGCAGGGGTGAGAGTGCTGGCATGGGCAGAACCCAACCCTGATTTCCTCTCTTCTTGTTTTTTACCCTAGGCTCTGCCTCCTTTTCCCTCCTGCCAGCTGGAGCCAGATCATTCAGATTTCCAGAGTGTGAGGAATCCTTCAGCCCCTGTGGTGTAGCCACTGACACACTATCCAGCTGCCACAGTTGTGGGTGTTGAACTCTGCCCTTACCCTTAGGCCTTCAGTGGCACTACGTGGATCTCCTTGGGGCCTCCAGGAGGAGAAACTTGCTCTGTCTCCTTGGCCAGGAAAGGTGAAGCTGTGTGACCTAGAACACGCACCCCTGACCTCTCTGAGCCGCTCCTAGTAGCAGCCTGTGAGTTGCTTGTCTCACTAAGTAGCTGGGAAATAACAGCATGAAAGTGCCTCAGAGCCAGGTGCGGTGGCTCACGCCTGCAATCCCAGCACTTTGGGAAGCCGAGGCGGGCGGGTCACGAGGTCAGGAGATCGAGACCATCCTGGCTAACACGGTGAAACCCCATCTCTACTAAAAATACAAAAATTAGCCGGGTGTGGTGGTGGGCACCTGTAGTCCCAGCTACTCGGGAGGCTGAGGCAGGAGAACGGTGTGAATCCGGGAGGCGGAGCTTGCAGTGAGCCGAGATCGCGCCGCTACACTGCAGCCTGGGCGACAGAGTGAGACTCCATCTCAAAAAAACCCAAAAAAACAAAGAAAGTGCCTCAGAAAGGAACTATAAGTGAGTGTACACTTACTATGCATCATTAATAATAACAGCACTCCCCTTCCAAGATGACAGAAGAAAGGGATTCAGCAGCAGAAGGCACATACATGCTCTTTTGCTTCTGGGTGCCAGCAAACCCTTCATTGAGCATGTATTGAGCATCTGCTGCATATCAGGGCCTAGGAAGCACCATGGACACAATAACGCACTCGGTGTGCACAGCCCCTGCCCTCATAGGCCCCCCATGTTGGCTGTTCCAGAAACACAGGAGCTGGGGAAGTGGCATCAAAGCAGAGACCTGAAAGATACTGAAGAATTAGCCAAATGGAAAGGACAGGGTGATTTCCTGATAGAGGAACTGCATATGCAAGGGCCCAGGGCCCAGGGAGCAGGGGGCTTCTGGGGAAAGACCAGCCATTCGGATGGCTGGAGCATAGGGCCTCAGCACCCATGCAGAGCTTGAGGGGGATTAAATAGTAAGAGAATAAAGAAAGAAAATGCACAGAGTGTTAGGAAGTGGTGAGAGCTACAGAGAAGAATAAAGAGATGGGAGTAGAGATGGGGGAGGATAGGAATGCGGGTGGGTAAGAATGGGGCAGGGACAGGGATGAGGCGGGTATAGAGATAGTGCAGAGGGTGAGGCTGCCATTTTATTTTATTTATTTATTTATTTATTTATTGAGACGGAGTCTCGCTCTGTCACCCAGGCTGGAGTGCAGTGGTGCGATCTCAGCTCACTGCAAGCTCCACCTCCCGGGTTCACACCATTCTCCTCCCTCAGCCTCCCAAGTAGCTGGGACTACAGGTGCCCACCACCACGCCCAGCTAATTTTTTGTATTTTTGGTGGAGACGGGGTTTCACTATGTTAGCCAGGATGGTCTTGATCACCTGACCTTGTGATCCACCTGTCTCGGCCTCCCAAAGTGCTGGGATTACAGGCATGAGCCACTGCATCCGGCCAAGGCTGCCATTTTAAATAGCAGGGAGGCTGTACTGACAGAGGACATCTGTGCAGAGGTCAAAGAAATGAGGGAGCCAGCCCCGTGGGCATTTGGGGGAAGAGCATTCCCCGCAGGGGAAGCAAGAGCAAAGGCCCTGGGCCTTGCACTCCACACCTGAGGGGAGCGGCGGGGCCGGTGTGGTGGAGTGAGCCAGCTGGACGGAGGCGGAAGGGGAGGCGTGGGAATGTTGGAAGTCAGACCACGCAGTCCACTGTGGGGACCTGGGCTTCCATCCCAAATGAAAGGCAGCCATGGGGCTGCTCGCCAAGGCAGGGATGAGGGTAGACATGGCTTTAACAGAATCCCTCTGGGCCCTGTGAGGACGGGCTGAATGGGTAAGGGAGGAAGGAGCAAGGGAGGAGGCAAGAGAGATGATGCTGGCTGGACCAGGTGGTAGCCGTGGCCATGGTAAAGAGTGACTGGCTTCTGAACATATTTTGAAAGTAGAGCCACCAGAAACCAGAGAAAGAGAGGGGAGGGGAGGGGAGGGGGGAGAGGAGGAGAGGGGAGAGGAGGGGGCAGGGGACAATAGTGACTCTGTGGCACGCATAGTTCTCTGCCCTCTTGCACTGCATGACAGACATAATTAACACAGGCCTTTTTCCCATTGAGACCAGATTGGTTCTTGGACTCCTCCTCAACCCAGACCTACAAGGCATCACTCCCACTAATCAGGATTGGATGCCCAATGAGGCCAGGAGGCAGAATGGGTTCACAAAGGAATACGCACCATCATTTGTGGGCATCTACCATGCTCCTGGCACTAGCTAGTTGCTTTTCCAATTCTCTCATTTCAAGGAGAGACAAACTGTGGGATTGGCAGTAGCATCCTTATTTAACAGATGAGACCAGGGCTCTAGCGGTCCACACAGAACTCCCCAGCTAAGACATTTAGAGCTAGGATTCAAATGCAGTGGTCACTTATTCCAGTGCCAGCCCCAGTTCCCCACGGGAGACCCCCTCCTCACTCTGCTCAGGCCTCACCCACCACACCTGGGCCTCCTGGCCATGCCAGGGCTCCACATTCCAACAGGCTGGTAGAGGCAGGTGTGGGCAGAGCATGCCTGGAGGCTGAGAACCGCACCTTCCAGCCCCGGTGCCTTCCTGGGGCAGGGTGGCTCAAAGGGGCATGTGCGCCTGTGCCAGGAGCCAACGCTGGCTGGGGAGGGGCCTCACCCCACCTGGGGGCTGCCAGCCCGCCTGCCGGCCAAGGTCCTCACCAGTGCCTTCTCTCCTCTGGCACACCCATCAGCTCAGCGTGAAGACTTGCTAAGGAAAAGGTACAACTGGGAACACGAAGCTGTCCATACCTGGAGATGACTCCAGCAGCCAGGAGGTGGGGCTGGCCTCTTACCTGGGCATACTCTCTCCACAGGAGCATCCTCCACGCAGTTAGAGTGGGCTGTTGATGTGTCTGTCTTTATGGACTGTGAAGGTCACTAAATGCCTGGGACTTAGAAGGCTCCACGGGCAGGCTCCGGAGGCCAGCCAGCCTGAGTTCAGGTCCAGCTCTGCCACTTACTTGCTGTGCCATCTCAGGCTGGTTACATTACCCCTCTGGCCCTATTTCCTGGTAAAAGGGGGCTGGTAATAGCATCCACCTCATAAGGCTCTGCAAGTACTGGGGGCAGGGGTAACTCACATGAAACATTTAGCACAGTAAGTACTGAGGAAGGTTAACCATTACTATCCTTATGAGCATTCATCCCAAAGTTCTCAAGATTGACACGGACTTGAGCAAGCGCCCAGGAAATCTGTGGGGAGCATAGTGAGGGCCAAGCTCCTTGGGGTGATAGCTGAAGGATGAGGAGGCAAAGAAGACTAGAGGAGAGAGGAAGGAGGAGCTGAGCGTAAGCCCCTGCCAGCCTCTGCTTTGCTGTGTGACCTTGAGCAAATCCATTGCCCTCTCTGGACCTCCAAGTCCCCGTTGTTTACATTTGGAACACGCATAAAGGCCCCCTCAGCTCTGCATCTGTTTTTTGGTACCGGCTATGAGCAGGTAGAGCAAATTAATTAAATTAATTTGAATTAATTTTAAAAATTAAAAAAGATTTGGAGTGGGTTTGAGACCCCCAGGGCCTCCCACTTTCTTGGAGGGTGGCTCACTTTCCAAGGAAGGCAATTGGGTCATACTGGCTATTTGGTTTTTCCTGTGCATGGCCCTCCTACCCCCTCTTCCCCGCCAGACTAACTTCCTGGGGGTGGCCATGCTCTCTCCCAGTGCTCTATGAAGCTCGGGCTCAGGCCTCCTTAATGCCAGGCCAACTCTTCCTCCTCCTTCCAGACTCATCTGGGCTCCACCTCCTCCAGAAAGCCTTCCTAGACCCAGGCTGAGTTAGCTGAGTGGGCCTCCTCATGGGAAGGGGTCTGTTTTGGGTTCTATCTTCCTTCCAGGTACCCAGAACAGGAACCACACTGGCCTGGCATCTGGAGTGAACAAGGGGATGTTGCCCAGAAGATGTCTGTGGAATGGACAGGTCCTGAAGTGCCCATGGGAGCTTGAGAAGAAATCCAGGCAGGCTGGTCAGCCCCAGCTCAGCCCCACCTGTCTGGGACCTCTGGCAGGTGACCAACCCTGCCACCTGTTGGATGGGGACTCATGGCGCTGCAGTGAGGATTAAGTGAGTCAGGAGACTCAGAGCTTGGCGCGGTCCTAAAGACAACGGACTCACCTGAGAGAGAGTTTGTCCCCTGCAGATGCTGTCCTGGCCTGCCACCTGGCCCGGGAGTTCACCTCGGCTGCCCTCCGCGACTTGCTATTCTGACCTTTTAGTAAACAGCAAGCAGGTCTCCGGTTCTGAACTCTCCCAGGTAACAGCATCTACTGAAAATGTGAGAACTGTGTCCTGTCTTTATTATATTTGTTTTCGTGGTACCTTCTGTTTATAGCAGCCTCTTCTCAGATATGACGTGGTGTTTCCTTTTTTAAATATACTGACCTAAGCTGGGCATGGTGTCTTGTGCCTACAGTCCCAGCTACTCGGGAGGCTGAGGCAGGAAGATGGCTTGAGCCCAGGAAGTTGAGACTGCAATGAGCTAAGATTGTGCCACTGCACTTCAGCTGGGGCAGTAGAGCAAGACCCTGTCTCTAAAAAGGTAAATGAACAGGCTGGGTGCAGTGGCTCATACCTGGAATCCCAGTGCTTTAAGAGGCCAAAGCATGAGGATCATTGAGCCCAGGAGGTCAAGGTTACAGTGAACTATGATCCCACCACAGCACTCCAGCCTGGATGACAGAGCAAGACCCTGTGGCTAAAATAAATAAGCAAATAAATCAGCTGACCTAGGCAATAGCATCATATAGCAGAAGAGCTAAGCACAAGGACTCTGAGACCATGTGAGCCAGGTTCAGATCTCAGCTCCGCCTCTTCATTGCTGTGTGCCCTCAGGTGGGTCTCCTTGCCTCAGTTTCCCCACCTGTACAGTGTAAGGATGGCAGCAGGACCCCTGTCTGGTCTGAGGGCTGTTGGGAAGGTTGATGTGTGCAAAGTTCCTACAGCTGGGCTCAGGGCACAGTCAGGGTTCCCTACTTCTGTGAAGATGTTTTACAAAATGAGCTGACACAAGCGAGCCTGGTGACCTGCAGACACCACAGCCTGGGAAATGCCGGCCCAGTCCACCCCCTCTGCCTGCCCTGCCCCAGGAGGCCTGCTGCTACCTGCCCGCCTCCCTGGCAGGCCCCCAGCAGCACTGCCGTAATCCCCAGGCTGGTAAACGCATGATTAGGTTTCTCAGCTTTTGTCCTGTTACTTGGAGCAATTCTCAGGCCCTGAGCACTCCTCCCACCAGCACCTCCCCACACCGACTCCCAAAGCCCTAGGCCCCGGGTCCAACTCAGCCCCTAGCCTGTGCCTCAGTTTCCTCATCCATGAAATGGACAATGATACCTGCCTGTCATTCATGAGTAGGCATAGCGCTGTTCTTACCTCACAAGCCATGGTGAGAAATGGGGCTGCTATCATCACGCAAGCTCATCGTTCCAGTGCTGCAGGTATTGTTCACCTGCTGACTGCGACCTTTACTGAGGGCCCCGAGGGATGCCGCTGTGCCTTCACCAGCCTGCCCATTCCCACCTCTCAGCCTCTTCCTTGCTTGGGACCCTCCCGGGAAAGCCCTTCCATTATCTGCTGTTAGCTCATCTTTCCCGGCCTCTAAACATCCCACAGTGTGGAACCCAGGGGCCATTTCTTGCCACCTGGAGCATGGGTTGGGATGAGGAGGGAGAAAGCAGAGGCCACTCAGACCTGGAGTACCAACCATGTGGCCTTGGGAAGGCCACTTAACCCTGTGTGCCTCCTTTTCTGCATCTATAAAATGGGAACAGTAACCTCTGCTCCTCGTGAGGTTATGGTGATGATTTTATAAGCCACGTACCCGGCACATGGCCAGCCTCCCGTGGCTGTGCCCACTGGGTGAGAAGGAAATGGCGAGGAAACCCTGCCTCCACAAGGTGGCTTCTGGCACTGTATTTGGCCTTATGACATGTAGAAAAAATTTACCTTATTTGCACGGTCCGAACTGATCCCCCTGGGGAGCTACCCAGCACCTCTCCATGGCACCCCCATTCATTCCGCCTCCACAGTGGCCAGTGCATGGCTCCCAGACCCTCTGTCTGAGCAGTCCTTCCCTGCTCAAAGCCTCTGATGGCTCCTACTGCCCTCAGCCACTCTCCTGCTGCCTCAGCTGGTGTCCTGGCCAGGCCCCGTGACAAGTGATTCCCCATAGTGCCTCATGTTCTTCCGGGTTGGCCAGCAGCCCAGAGGCCTCTTGGGCCAGCCCCACCCCACCACCTGCTAAAATCTTATTTGTACTTCAAAGCCTCAGGTATGCTGCCCTCCTGGGCAGAGCTGGAGACCTGGGATCAGCCAGGCCTGCGTTTATATCACTGCCCGCTACTCACTTGCTGCCTGGTCTAGGCTAAGTTGCCTTGCCTCTCTGAGCCTCAGTTTCCCAATCTCAGGTTCCTGATGGAGATTAAGGATGATGTAATTTATTGGATGGTTCCAGTGCTCTAGACACACAGCCAGGCATATTACCAGCAGGATTCATTTTCTCTTCCCAACTGTTCTGTGACCTGGGGCACAACCAGCATTCAGAAGCAATGACATCATGTATACTCATTCATCTAGTCCTCAAAACAACGCCATAGGAGAAAGACTGGGATTACCCCCACTTTATATATGGGGAAACTGAGGCACGGGATGGTGAAGTGAGCAGCCCGAGGCGACACCCTAGTACATGACAGGACTGTGATTCACTCCAGGCAGCCCCACCCTTGGACCCTTGCAGTCAGTCATTGTGTGATAGGATCCCTGAACATCCCCATTTTAGATGGTGGAACTTAGATCCAGAGGGAAAAATGACTTGTCCAAATCTGCACAGCTGGGACCCAGCAGAGCCCAACACACAAGAGGTGCTCTGGAAACATTTTCCCAATCCTATTTCTCAGACCTGGGGAAACAGGGTGGTTCCTAGCTGACACTGTCCCTCCATTCCCGTTTCCTCACCCCAGGGGTCCTACTGGGTCCAAGCCAGACATAGTGGGCAGGGAGGAGTGCTCGGTGGGCTGAGGCTGCCTCCAGCTGCCCCGGGTTGGGGCCCTGTGCCTGCTGTCTGGGGACAGGGTTGCTGGGCTCCCTGGTGCTCCCCATCCCCACATTCCAATCTATGCATCTCCACCCCCATGTCTACCTGTGTGCACTTGATTCTGTTCTCTCCACTTTTGTCCCCCATTGTATCTGACTCCTAGGCTTCTTTCTCTCTCTCTCTCTCTCTCTCTCTCTCTCTCTCTCTCTCTCTCTCTCTCCTCCCCCTTCTCTTTTCTACTCCATCCCCTGTCTCTGCCTGCTGTCTCTGTGGGGTATCCACTCTCTGTCTGGGTTCCTCTCTGTCACTCTCTCTCATCATCTGGGTTCCAGACAGAGTCTGGGTTCCTCTCTGTCACTCTCTCTCATCATCTCTGAGAAACGGGACACGTATCATCCACAGTTCTTTGCTATAGGCATTTGGGGCTGTCAAAGGTAAGAACGTCCAGCTGGAAAGCTGGAAAGGCCTCAGAGACCACCTTGTTCCACCAATGGGCAGTCAAAGCCAGATGTGCCTTAAGACTTGCCTAAGATCACTCAGCAGGTGAGAGAGGGTAAGAAATTCCCCCACCCTACAGATTCAGCCAGAGGTGTGCTGCCCACAGGATCCAGGCTCTGCAGCCCCTCCTCCTCCTACCTAGCTCCGAGACTGCTGGGGCCTCTGCATGGCAGCCCGCCCAAGGCTGGCGGGTGAGGGCTAAGGGCTTTGTCTGGTGAAGAATAAACTCCGAGGAAGTTTTAGGGCAGAAGAGAACACCTGGGCCGTTCCAGAGGAGGTTGTAAGGGAGGTAGATACTACACATGCGCCTCAGTTCCTCCATCTGTCTCTCTGCATCCCATTTTCCATCCCATGGAGGGCCATGGCTGGGGAAGGACAGTGGGACCGTCCTCAGGGCCCTCCAGAAGTGGCCTGCCTGCTGGCGTCAACAAGCACCAAGTTGGGGGATGTGTCTCCCTCCTGTCCTCAGTCACAATCAACTTCTCAATGTGCCCTCTCCCCAGCCCAAAACCCAACCCTTCTATGGAGTCCTGCAGGCTCAGCTCAAGAGCCTTTCTTTCAGGAAGGTTCAATGTGCCCCACCCACAGCCAGAAGGTCCCCCTCCCTCGAGGCCTCACCGGTTGTCTCTTTAGGCTCTCTCTCTGCCTTCAGGCTCTCTAGGCTCTCTCTCTGCCTTCTCTCTCTCTCTCTCTCTCTCTCTCTTTCTCTCTCTCTTTCTCTCTCCCTGTCTCTCTGGCTCTCTGGTTCTCTCCCTTTGCCACCTGCCCCCACACCTCCATACTCTGGCACTTACCAGTCCCCCTTCCCTTGCTGTCAGCGTTGACCCTGGAGTCACGTGACATACCCCCCACCCGGACCCTAAACTGTTTCCTGACCTCATTGCCAGCCCCTCTGCAGGGTGCTGCCCCCTCCATGTCCCATGGAATCCCACACCCCTATGCAAGCAGTCCACTCTGGACAGAAGAGAAAGCCATGGGCTCAGACAGAGCAGGCAACCTGCCTAAGTCACACAGCCCAAGTGGTGGCAGCACCGATGTCAACACCCAAGCTGTCTGACCCGATTCCCAGGCTCTTGAATAGACCTGCCATCTCTCCAGCTGGGGTAGGGCCTCTGTTCAGCCCAAATCACCTCACTTTTGTCCCTGATTGTACAGGGTCTTTCTGAAACAGATAAACCACAGGGGTGGAGTGGGGGCCTTGACACTCAGCAACACCCTGATGAGGCTTCCCAGCAGCGCCTGGGCCCCCTGAGCCCTGAGCTGTTTCTGAGGGTGACCTGAATTGGCTCTTCCTGCCCAGTCTGTATTTGTGTCAAGCTGGTGCCTGAGCGACGTGAGGGTGGGCAGGCTCCCCTGGCAGCAGCTGCCCCTGCCAGGACGGGCAGGGCCTGTGCAGCCGCCCAGGGTTGATGGTCTTTGCAGGGTGGGCAGCCGGGGAAGGCTGTGGAAATTCTGGGAGAAGCAGCTGCCTCTCCCCGGGGAGTGGGAGGGAGGAGGAGAGAGGAGGGTGGCAGGGACAGCAGGAGGAGGGGTTTTCCTCCGGCTGTCCTTGCAGTGACATGCCTGCATGTCTGGGGCATGAGCTGACTGCCCAACTATGTCCACAGCCACCTACCAGGGCCCGCCCACCCTGGGGACAGGGCTGGCAGCCGGCGGCTTCAGGCTCCAAGATGCTCACCAGTGGCTTTGTAGCCTTCTCTCTGCCTGGAGACCCAGGAGGAAAGACACAGCCCCACTTCCTATAGCCAGGTGAGGGTCTAGGCACCTCCCAAAGCACATCCCACAAGGGAGGAAAGAGAGGTATGGAGGGAGCAGAGGGGTCTAGGGTCACACAGCCAGTACCCTCTCTGTGATGAGAGCTCGTCTGCTGCCCTATTCTAGCTCCTAACTCTCAGTCACTCTCAGCCCCCCAGAGTCCTGGGCAGCACTTGCCCCTAACAGATGTCCAGTGCATGCTTGTTGAATGAGCAAATGAATAAAAACAGACAAAGATGGGACAGAGGCACCTCGATGTCCTGAACAGTGTTCCAGCCTTCCTCTGGGCAGGTATGGTGCTGATCCCCGTGTTACCGGTCAGGAAACTGAGGCTTAGAGTCTTAGAGTAGCATCCAGCTCAGGACTCTCCTATTCGGCATCCTGGCAGGAGGTGTCTTACGGAGCCAGTGTCCACCCTGTGGCCTGCATGCTGTGTCCCCAAGGTACCTCTAGGGTGAAATGAGGCCATGGACGGATTTGGGGCTGGGACTGGTTTCTGACCACTGGGCCACCTGCCCAGTGGATGCCAGGTCAAGCCCCCATTCCTGGCCACCCTCTGAGGACTGAGGTGGCCCCAGGGCTAGGCCAACTGAATGTCTGTTCCCATTTTTGATCACATCATTGAATATGAAGGAGCCTGGGAACCACATCCTTTGGAGCTCAACAGAGTTTTTTATGCCCTTGAGAAGCTGGCTGACCCCACACAGCCTTCTTAACTTCTCTGAGCCCCAGTTTTCCCACCTGTAACACAGGACCCCAAATCATGCCACCTGGATCAGAGGAAGTCAAACACAGGAACAACAAAAGGGGTTGCAACCTTGCGTGAAATACTATACAGCAGTGAAAATGCATGAACAGCAGCTACACGTGCTGGCATCATGAGCCTCAGAAACACGATGGAAGGAGAAAGGCAAGTTCCAGAAGAAGGCATTCAGTGTGATCCACTTTACATGAAGATTTAAAACACACACATTTGGTATCTATTATTTGTCAATACATTTATATGTATTAATAGTAAAAGAATAAAAACATACTTTGAACAAGAAGCATCAAGTTCAAGACAGTGGTTAGCTTTGGTGAAGACATGGAGGCGTAGGTAGGTGTATGCTTTTGTTTTTGTTTTGAGACAGAGTCTCACTCTGTCACCCAGGCTGGAGTGCAGTGGCACAATCTCAGCTCCCTGCAACCTCCGTCTCCCGAGTTCAAGAGATTCCCATGCCTCAACCTCCCAAGTAGCTGGGATTACAGGCACCTGCCACCACACCTGGCTAATTTTTGTATTTTTAGTAGAGACGAGGTTTCACCATATTGGCCAGGCCAGTCTAGAACCCTTGACCTCAGCTGATCCACCCACCTCGGCCTCCCAAAGTGCTGGGATTACAGGCATGAGCCATCACTCCCGGCCTCGTAGGTCTACGTTCAACTGATCCAAGATACAGATTTGTTAAAATTTGACCTGCTCAGCATCAGTAGTCCTCATTTCTCTAGCTGTCCAGAGGAGAGATAATGGGGATAAGTACTGTTTTGGAGGTGTATTTTGACAGGGCTTGCTTCGGGGTTGCACGTGCCTTCAGGCAACTGCTTAACCTTGCCAAGCCTCAGTTTCCTCATCTGTGAAGTGGGGAAACAACCCCTGCATGGAGTGTTGAGAGGATTCAAGGCAGCCATGCATGCACATAAAGCCCTCCGTGCAATGCCTGGTGCACTGAGACACTCCTCCAGCAGTGGAAACAACTGAGGTCATCACTAACTTTTGAGGCGGACTGAGGGTGGGGGTCTGTGTGGCGAGCCTGAGACTTGGGGTCCCAGAGCTCATTAGCCCACTAGTAGGCCAGGCCTCTGTAGCTCCCCCTGTGGAAAGAGGTCAGGCCTAAAGACACTTCACTCCATAGCAATCCCTGCAAATCCCTTCCCGTGCAACTCACAGGCCCCACTAATCAGTCACATGGCTGACCTTGAACACGGAAGCTGACCCACACATGAGTCCACCCACCTCCTCCCACTGTTGTGAAACCCTGGTCTAGGGTGTCTGCTGCCTGGGGAGAAGAGAGGCCCATTCAGTACCAGAAGCCTGGCACTTTCTGGGAGCTGGGCTGAGAGCTGCCACACCTGCATCTGGGCTCTGGGTCCCCACTTACAAGGCCTGAGAAAAGGCCTGGCCCTAGCTTGGCCTGGCTCTGTGACCTTGACCAGTGCTTTGAGCTGTGAGCCTTGTTTCCTCATCTGCTAAATGGGTGTATGATGGGCCCGCAGCAGTAAGATGATGTGTGGAAATTGCTTGGCTGGATGAAGCTACCTTTACTATTGGTATTTATCTCAAGGTCATCTCTAGGCCATCTCCCAGACTCAGCATCATAACTTTAACCCCATGAGGTCAGAGGCCCTAACCCTCCATGTGACACTGTCCCCTACTTGCCTAAATTCTCCTGGACGTCAAAACCAGCTCGAATGCCACCTCCTCCTGGGCCTTCCTTGATTCCTTCAGGGAAGGAATGTGTGTTTGACTCCCTCTGATCCAGCTTTCTCTGTTTTCTGAGGTCCTGCTGCCCTTCAGCCCAGCTTCCTGGCACCTCTGGCTGTGAATTTGAGATGCGGCTGTGTGCAGTACTCTTGCTAAAGGGGCTTCTTCAGGCTTTGGTGGCTGCGTTCATCCTTGCGCGGTGCACAGGGCTCTGTTCACTGAATGAATCCTCTGCATGGAGAGAGTTCTGGGCTTAATTGGAAACTCCACAAGGCCAGGCCTGCTCACTTCACCACTGGATGCCCAAGGCCTAGCATGGTGCCTGGCACACAGGATGCCTGCAGAATGGGCAAGGAGGCTAGAGGGCTGGTGAGGCTCTTTCCTGTTCTTTGCCATCTGATGCCCATGCGCCTGCAAGCTGGGTCCTGGGTATTCTCACCTCCTGACAGCCACACCCTCTGTGGGCCCCTCCCGCACTGAAGGGGACTGACCTGTGTGACCCATAGGATATTGCAGAAATGATGGTATGTGACTTCCGAGGTTAAGTCATATAGGCATTGCAGCTTCTGCCCCACTCTCTGGAACCACTTCCTTTAGGGGAAGCCACGGGTCTGGCACCCTGTGCAGAGGAACTGAGTCCTCCCACGAATAGCCAGCACCGACTCCCAGTTTTGTGAGTGAGCTGCCTGGAGAGCAGAGCCTCCAGCCCCAAGCAAGGCTCCCAATGGCAGCAGCTCCCGCTGACACCTTGACAGTGACCCATGAGAGACCTCCTCATACCCCCAAGCAGAAACAACCAGCCAAGCCACTCTCAAATTCCTGGCCACAGAATATAACAAAGAGTTATGGTTTTGAGTCTCTCTGTTTGGGGCAATTTGTTACACAGTGATAGGTAACTGATAAGAACAACCTGAGCTCCAACCATGTCCCTTGGGGCCAGCAGGATTTCAGGCAGAGGCTGTCCCAGGTTGCTAGAGGATGGCCGGCCAAGTAAAGATCACACACAGGGCTGCAGAGGCCTGATCCTCACCTCCCAGACAAAGGTGGGGAGGTGTGAGCCTGAGCCCTAGGCAGGGGAGAGAGTGCTCTGTTCCAGCCCCAAGCTGGGAACTTTGTGTTCCCAAGAGGCAGACACTGTTTGTCACTCTGGGGTGACGTGCATAGTGCTCCCTGAAGGCAGAGGAGAGACACAGGGCCTCCCTGGTGATTCATAGTGTTCAGGAAGGAGGGGTTGAGCATGTACCTAATCAGAAGCTGCTGCAAGGCCTGCCTGGTAACCAGTTGTTCTGTTTCTGCATCTCGGCGTCAAACCTGATAAGCCAAGGTTTCCCCAAGTGCAAGCACACCCAAGTAGGACCAGCACATCTTCTCTGCCAGGCCCCAGGCTGGGCACACAAAGGTGAACTGGCCATGATCTCCATCCTCTGGAAGCTCAGCTCAGGCCAGCTAACACTGATTGAGCGCCTTCTGTATGCGGGTGCTAGGGGTAGCACCAGACTACTCAGAACCCAGCCACTTCACTGTGGCACCATCATCGCCTGCTGGGACTGGTGCAGTAGGCTCCTCACAGGTCTTCCTGCTCCTGTCCTTGCCCCGAGCCTTACAACCCATTCTGCAAATGGAGCTCAGCAGGGTCTCTACAAATGATAAATTAGATCATGTCTCGGCTGCTTGAAACCCTCCACTGACCCTGACATAAAAACAAAAGCTTACTTTTAGAGTGGAGAGATCTGGGGGTCACCACCCGACCGATCTGAAATCACTGGGACCACCTGACATTTTGGGCCCCTTGGTGGCAGGAGATATAAGGAAGACATAGCCCCACTTGGGCTCAACTTATTCAAGGCATTTCTCTTTATATAAAGTTAGGGAGGCAGAACCCATTAAATGTCACTGTAAGGAAACCATCAGATACCACAACTGTCCTGGACTCTTCGTTAGAGTCACAATTGCCAAACACACCCCAAATGGCCCTTAATGGGAGAATGGGTAAACCACGCTTCATCTACAGAGTGCCTACGGTTCAGCTCAAAAAGCTGCAGGACACACTCCATAATGTGGAGAAGTGCTCATTTTGTGCTGAGCAAAAGAGGCCTTGGACACAGCGTACACACTGCATGTTCCATTTCCATGAAGTTCTGGGACAGCCTAAACCAATCTGTGCTGATAGAAATGAGGATCTGTGGGTGCCTCGGGCGGGGGTGGGGATTGCCTGTCAGGAGCCAGAAGGACCTTCTGGGAAGCTGGAAATGTTCTGTATCTTGATCTGGGTGATTACACATGTACAAATTCCCAAGTTGCACATTTAAGATTTGTTCCCTATATGTCTGGCATATCTCAATATTTTAAAAAAATTATCAAATAAATAAGCTTTTTAAGTCTATGTTAGGGCCAGGTGCAGTGGTTCATTGGATGCTGAGGCAGGGGTATCGCTTGAGCCCAGATCTTTTTTTTTTTTTTGAGACAGGGGTCTTGCTGTGTTTCCCAAAGGCCCCATGTAGCCTGGCCAACATGGTGAAACCCCATCTCTACTAAAAATACAAAAATTAGCCAGGCATGATGGCAAGCGCCTGGCTAGCTACTTAGGAGACTGAGACAGGAGACTCGCTTGAACCCCAGAGGTGTAGGTTGCAGTGAGCTGAGATTGCGCCACTGCCCTCCATCCTGGGCAACAGAGTGAGACTCTGTCTCAAAAAAAAAAAAAAAAAAATTACCCAAGCATGATGGTGCACACCTGTAGCCCCAGCTTCCTAGGAGGCTAAGGCAGGAGGATCACTTGAGTCTAGGAGTGTGATGCTGCAGTGAGCTGTGATCACAGCACTGCACTCCAGCCTGGGCGACAGAGTGAGACCCTGTCTCAAAATAAAATAAAATAAAATAAATAAATAAAAAGTCAATGTCAAGGATAATGAGTGGGAGACTGTCTGAGTTTAAAAGAATTTAAAGTGACATAGCAATCAAGTGCAACATGTAAATTTTCACTAGATCCTAGGAAAGAAATGAAGGGAGTGAAGAAGGAAGGAAGGGAGGGAGGGAGGGAGGAGGGA
>NW_016812390.1:1632683-1683858 GCF_001698545.2 Rhinopithecus bieti | reverse complement strand
AAGGAAGAAAGGAAAGAAAGAAAAGGAAGGAAGGAAGGAAGGAAGGAAGGAAGGAAGGAAGGAAGGAAGGAAGGAAGGAAGGAAGGAAGTCCACCAGCTAACCCAAGTATCTGAAACATTTTGTGATTTGAATATGGGTTGAGTATTACGGAGGTATTTGAATTTGATTTTCTCTGGTAATAACTGTATTGTGCTTAGATGGAGGAACAACCTCGCCTAGCCTTTAAAAGACACATGAATAATATGTAGAAGTAGGAGGCACGAAGTCTGCAAGTTACCTTCTAATGGCTAGGCAAAAAAAGGGCAGTGCACCAAAATATGAGCAGTGGTGGAATCTAGGTTGGGTATATATGAATGCTTATTCTATAGTCTTTAAATTTTTCTATATTTTAGGACATTTTTATAAAAAGGGGTTGAGGGTAAGATGAATAAAATCTAAGGTCTCGGCTATGACCTGAGAGGCTATGTCATCCAGCCCCTGTCTCCTTTGATCTCAGCCCCTTCAATCTCCCCCTTGCTCTTCCTGCCCCCGCACCCCCCCACACACACACAGACACACATGCACACACAGGCACACACATATACACACAGTCATGCAGGCAGGCACGCATGCACATAACTTTCTCACTGGTCAACCCTGGAGCTGGGAGAAGTGGGGAAATGGATGCCTCCCCCTGCACAAAGAGGAATCCCTCTTTTCTCCAGATGGGAAATCTTTCCCAAAAGGCCCCACATAGACTTTCTCTTACATCTCATTGGCCAGAACCTAGTCACACGCCCACCACAAACCTGTTGTTGGCCACAGAAAATGGGATGGCTGGTACTGGTACAGATAGGTCCCCTGTGGTGGTGCCTATTGCCCCCTCCCCCTAAATAAGAGTTATCTTGGCCAGGAGGAAAGGGGGTGGCCACTGGGAATACAAGGCCAGGGATGGCCATAGTGCATTTCTGGAACTTGGAGATGGTGAGGCTCTTTTGCATCTGGGCCTTCCAGCAGGTCTGGGAAACAGCTGGTGGCCTCAATCCCATTCTCCAGACGGGGCAGTAGAAAATCAGAGGGGTGGAATGACTTCCCACTCCTGGCTGGTCCAAGTTTCAAACCTCTGTAATTGGAAAGACTGCGAGGGCAGGATGAGCAGAACATGGTGTGTGAGAGGTTCCGCTGGGCGGGGAGATACAGCAAGGCTTCACGGAGAGGGGTGGTGCTCGGCGGTGCTTGCAGCATGGAGGGGATTTGAGTGAAGGTTGGAGAAAGTGTCAGGTGGGGCACAGAGGGAGCAGGACAAGGAGGGCAGAGCACTAGGCACATGTGGGCAAGAAGAAGGAGGAGGAGAGCTGGAAAGGAGGGCGGGGCCAGATCTGAAGGCCACTGGAGTGCTGGAAGAGAGACTGTTCTCTGTTCCCCAGGCAATGAGCAGCTGCTGAAGATTCTAGGGGTAAGGGCAGAAGCATCTTAGAGAAGCTAAGAGTACCAGAGGAGTGAAATGGAGACCAGGAGACCACGGAGGAGGCTGGTGCAGGGCTGTGGACACAGAGAGGAGACTCAGAGACAGCTCTGGAGGCTTAGGCTTGTGGGGCCATTTCTTTTGGGAGAAAGCCACCCAGGAAGGAAGTCCCCTTTGTCCCTGGCAATCCACGTCAGCACTTCATAGCACAGATGGAAAGTTCTGTCTACCCTAAATCAAACGTGCAATATCTCAGTCTTAGATTCCCACGCCACTGGGCCAACATCCACTGAATGCAGCAGGTAGGTGAAAGCCAAATCGTGGAAAGGTTAACAGCGTGGTCCTGGTGGACTTGGGAGCCAGAACACCCCTGCTGTGCCCCGTGTGCTCTGTTCTGACGAGCTGTGTCCTCTGCCCCTGGAGCCCGTTCCCTGTCTGTGCAAGTGGGACCTTAGCAGTCACAGTGGCAGTGTCCACACGTGTTGGGCCCTGGCCGGGCATGAGGTCTGCTCCAGGCTCTTTCCCTACACGGACCCAGATGGACCATGGGAGGTCCACATGGCCCTGTGGCAGAGGGCATGGAGACCGCATTTTACAAAGGGAGGATAGAGCCTGCACTTACGGAGTTGTCTTGAGGGTGACACGCATCAACACACGGCAAGCACAGCTTTGGTGTGAACATTGCCCTGGGGAGGGGATGCAGAAAGTCCTCACAGAGCCTGAAGAAACAGCCATGGAGATCTTCAGGAAAGACCCTGGGAGGTAGAGAGGGGTCGGGGAGGGTGGGAGACAGCCCTGGGAGCTGCCAGCATGAGGCAGAGATTGCGCATGGGGCCTGTGGGAACAGCACTGTGAGAAGAGGGAAGAGCCTTCTCCCTGGTTCCAAGCTATGGGGTGGCAATGTCAGCTCTGCTGCTGCACCTGGAAAGGACCATGCTGATGAACCCCTCCTCCCCTCCCCTCCTCTCACCTGTGTGTGGTCTTGGGCAAGGCCCCCATGCCCACTAAGCCGTAGCTTTCCTGAGACAGGGGTCAGCCTGGCCCGGCTCAGAAGTCAGCTCCACCCCTGACCCAAGGCAATGACTGAGTTGTACAGGCCCTCAGCTCTCCCGGCTGCAGCTGGAATCTTCCATGGCACATTCTATGCTCACACAGGTGCTTTTCCCACAAGATTCCAGGGAGCCACTGGGAGGCTGGCTGCTGCCTGCTCAAAGCATCAAGCTGTTCCTAGCCACTAGCCCCAGGCCTGAGAGCCCACCTGTCAACCTTTGCAGTGATCATCCCCAAAAGGGCTGGAGGAAGGGGAGAGCCCCAAGGAACAAGTGCTGAGCCCTGTGAGCTGGGGTCCTGGCCAGGATGTCATTTCACAGAGGAGGCCCAAGCACCCGGGATATGGCCTAGTGGGACTTCCAGGAGCCACACTCCCATGACCACGCCCTTCCTGACCCCTACCTAGAAATGACCACGGCAGGGAACCCTGGCCCAGCTGTGGCCCTGAGCCTGGAACACAGGACAGGCCAGTTTTGCTGGCAGGGAGGTGGGACCCAAGTCAGGGCTAGGGTCTTGGGCGCCTATTAAGACAGTCTCCAAGGGTGGCGGGGCCTTGGGGGAGAGACTGAGTTGGGACTGACCACCTGGTGCCTTGAAGCCCTAAGAAGGAACAGGAAGTGGCCAGGCATGGTGGCTCATGCCTGTAATCCCAGCATTGTGGGAGGCCGAGGTGGGAGGATCACCTGAGGTTAGGAGTTCGAGACCAGCCTGGCCAACATGATGAAACCTTGGCTCTATTAAAAATACAAAATAATTAGCTGGGTGTGGTGGTGGGCACCTGTAATCCCAGCTACTCAGGAGGCCGAGGCAGGAGAATCGCTTGAGCCTGGAAGGCAGAGATTGCAGTGAGCTGAGGTCGCACCACTGCACTCCAGCCTGGACGACAGAACCAGACTCTGTCTCAAAAAAAGAGAAGCAGGAAGGCACCAAGAGATGGGAGGCCCCTAGACAATTCGAGAAGGTAGGGCTCAACTCTTTGTTGCACAGAAGGAATAACTGGGGCCTGAAGAAGGGGCCCCACAGCAAGTCTGCAGCAGTTCTGGGCCCCAACCCAGGGCTGTGAGCTCCTAATCCTTGGCGCTGTCTGCACAGACAGGCACCAACTCTGTGCCTCCTCTGGAGTCAGGCAGCCAGGATTCCAGTCCTGCCTCTGACCCACTCCCAGGTAGATTATTTCCTTGTTGGCAAAGTGGGGCTAATAATAGCACTTGTCTCATTAGGCTATTGTGAGGATTAAATAAACTGATGGCAAACAAAGACAACATTGCTACTACCATTACCCCTGTCCTCTCCTTCCTCTCGCCTCCCCCCTCACCCATGTAAGACTTTCCTCACTTCCTTTTTCCTTCTAAAAAGAAACAAAAAACCAGGCATCCACCCAATCAGACATGTTTTTTGTTTGTTTGTTTGTTTGTTTGTTTGTTTGAGATGGAGTCTTGCTCTGTTGCACAGGCTGGAGTGCAGTGGCGTAATCTCGGCTCACTGCAACCTCTGCCTCCCGGGTTCAAGCAATTCTCCTGCCTCAGCCTCCTGAGTAGCTGAGATTACACGCGCCTGCCAACAAGCCTGGCTAATTTTTGTATTTTAGTGGAGACGGGCTTTCACCATGTTGGTCAGGCTGGTCTTGAACTCCTGACCTCATGATCCACCTGCCTCGGCCTTCCAAAGTGCTGAGATTACAGGGCATGAGCCATCACGCCCACCCAGACATGTTTTATAAAAATAAAAAAAAATGTGAAGTGCAGCGCTCCCTGGAGGCTTTGCTGGCCAAGGGGAGCGGCTCACACCCACAGTATTGTCCCTCCGTGGGGTCTCACCGCTCCTCCTTACCAAAGGGCCCAAAGTGCTGGACACTGTCCCAGCTCCGCAGTCCAGGTGAGGACGCAGAGGCCCACGCAGTGAGGTTGTTTGCCCAAGATCACACAGCTCGGATGTGCTACTGGGGCTGCCCTACTCTCTGTGCTGGAGTCCCTTGGTGGGGTCCCCAATGAGACTTCACTTATCATCTGTCATTTATTCATTCATCCTTCGTCTTCATGTTTCCTGATGGGCCTCATGTCTCTTAGAGAAATGTGCAGACTGTCCTGTTTACTTCTGCCACCCCCAGTCTCTAGCACAGAAGGCACTCCTGGACGGAAGCTGAAGAAACACACACATAAGAGATTATTTGAGAACATAATATGCATGCGCCTCAGACCTTCACATGCACATGTGGCTTCCTCCTTGAGCCACTTCCAGCCCCTCCACTCCATGGAATCCCATCTTGCTAGGGCCAGCGAGGGCTGATCTCCAGGTAGGTACATCCATGTCACCTGTTAATCCTCTTGCACTGATTCCCACACTCTTCTTTTGGCTTCCATGACACCCCGTCTTCTGGTTTCCTTCAGCCTCCTGCCATTCCTCTTTGGGCTTTTTTATGAGCTCCTCTTCTGAGGCTGACTCCTTCAAAGTTGGAATTCTTGTCTCTTTTAACACGTTTTCCTGGGTGTTCCTGTGAATTCCCCAAGGTCTAATACCCTGGTCAAGGAAGGCTTTCCTGAAGCACATCTAACCCCAAATCACCAACAGGAGCCTCTCCCTTAACCAAGGCAAGGAGAAGGGAACCAGTCCCAGGTGAAATGTAATAGTGGTAAAAATCACCATGAAGAGAGGCTTCCTTCCTTTTCTTTGGACCAATAACAAGTATTTTGACACAGAAGCAGGAGAATATCAGCACTTATTGGGCATCCTCTGTGCCAGGCACTATCCAAAGCGTAATCTTATTTACTCCTCACCAGCCCAGAGAGGACTGATGTGGAAGGTGTTCGTTAGCTTAATCTGTGTAACAAGCTATCCAGAAACTAAGGGGCTTCAACAATAAAGATTTTTTTGGTTGTCAGTTCTGCATGTTGGCTGTCTCTGCTTGGTTCAGTTGGGTGGGTCTGCTGCCAGCCTAGGGGGCTCCTTATGAGTCTGTCATCAGCGGTGGGCCTCCCCCGACATGGTCTCTGGTCCCCACGGCAGGGGAAAGGTTCTGCTTTTGACACCAAGAGCATCAAGTATTACGTCCACTTCCCAATCTGCCACGTGGTCACCCAGCTAGTAGGAACAAAACAGCCGGGTGGATTCCCAGTCCATCACTCCCTCCACAGACCCAGACTGAGCTGCCTTTGCTGGGCCCCTTTCTATGGATAGAGCTCAGGCTTTTGAGCCTGGAGAGACAGGCCTCACCAGAAGGGCTACTTCAAGGGTCCCAGACAGGCCGGTGACAAGCAGGGGCTTGACTGAAGAGGAGGATTAAGGGCACTAAATCTGTCCCTCGGGCTTGAAGGATGGCCAAGGCACAGGGCACCTGGCCAAAGGCAGGTCTCCGAGGAAAGGGGACAAGCGCACCGGCTTTGCCAGCCTGGCCCAAGGGAACTCTGAGCCCCCGGCACACACCAGGTACGCTGCTGGGTCCCAGGAGCTGACCGTCAGCCATGCAGACCTGGTCTTCACCCCGACTAGCAGTGCACACAGATGCCACAGTCACCAGCCCTCAAATGATGTTTCCACTTAAGGACAAAGGCTATGAAATGAAGGGGCTTTGGGGCCTGCCTGGGTGGAATGCCGTCCTTCCTACTTTCCAGGTGTCAGACCTTGGGCTGGTTACTTCTCTCTCTGAGGTTTGATTTCCTCCTCTGTGAAATGGGTTTGGAAATTATGCCTTCTTCCCAGGTAATGAGGATTCGAGAAGACAGCGCATAAAGTACTTCTCTCCAGCCCAGCACATGGATATGGTCTAGAAATGTCAGCCATCATCAACTATAGTCCAGAGTCCACAGTTCCCTTTCCAAGTTCCTGAGTCCAAATGTGTCTGGCTATCAGAAAGACGACTCGGAGCATGTTCCATAAGTGCTACACGTCACCCCGGTGGGGTGTGGAGTCGCCTCCCATAATCAATCACATTGATATTTCTACAGCGAAATCTATGACTACTCACAGTAGGTGGGCTGGACATGGTAGCTCAAGCCTGTAATTCCAACCCTTTGGGAGGCCAAGGCAGGAGGATTGCTTGAGCCCAGGAGTTCAAAACCAGCCAGGGCAACATCGCAAGACCCCATCTCTAAAATAAAAAAAAAAAGAAGAAGAAGAAAGAAAGGAATGAAAGAAGGAAGGAAGGAAGGAAGGAAGGAAGGAAGGAAGGAAGGAAGAAAGGAAAAAGAACCACAGTATATGAGCTAAATTGTTTCTAAATAGTTTCACAAAATTTCAAGTTTTGCCACCAAATTTGGGTTTTGTTTTGTTTTATTTTCAAAACTTTTGAATATGGAAATTGTGGGTAGACGGTTCTTTGGATCATTATTATTATTATTATTATTTATTATTATTATTTTGAGATGAAGTCTTGCTCTGTCGCCCAGGCTGAAATGCAATAGCGCGATCTCAGCTCACTGCAACCTCCACCTCCTGAGTTCAAGCAATTCTGGTGCCTCAGCCTCCTGAGTAGCTGCGATTACAGATTACAGGTGCCTGTCACTACCCCTGGCTAATTTTTGTATTTTTAGTAGAGACAGGGTTTCACCATGTTAGTCAGGCTGGTCTTGAACTCCTGACCTCAGGTGATCTGTTCACCTTGACCTCTCAAAGAGCTGGGTTTACAGGCGTAAGCCACTGCACTTGGCCTGCATCATTATAATTCTTAGTGATTCTCAACCTTGGCTGCATATGAGAATGAGCTGGGGAGTTCCTTAAAGGCAGACTCTTGGGCCTCACACCACACCACATGAATCTGTCTCGGGGGGTGAGACTGGGCATCTCTTTAAGAAGCTCCTAAGATGAGTCTGATGTGGACCCCAGGATGAACCACGGTTCTATAGATTATGAAACAGGATGGGGTGGGGTCTCACTCACATAGGAAGTACCAAGGAAGACTTCCCCAAGGACAGGACCAAAGGATGCACAGAAACCTGCCAAGTAAAGGACGTCAGAATGTTCCCAGCAGAGGGAACAGTGTGAGCAAGCTCCCTGTGGTCAGAAGGGAGGCAGCTGCGAGTCAGAGGAACTGAAAGGTCCCCAGAGTGGCGGGAGCCTGAGAGCAAAAGGTGACACTGCCCAACTGAGTTCTCCTGCTCTGTCTGCAGCTGAGACGGGGACCCGTCCTGAGGCGGAAATCTGTGTAAATAGGCAAATAGACACTTTCTTCCCAGAGAAAAGTAAGCAGCAGCCCTGGTCCTTTCTTCCTAGCCAGAGCAGAAGGGTACATTAAAATCAGAATGTTTGGGGCTGGGAGGAGACACAGATCCTCTAACCTACCTTTTTTTTTTTTTTTTTTCAAGACAAGAGTCTTGCTTTGTCACCCAGGCTGGAGTGGAGTGGCTAGATCTTGGCTCACTGCAACCTCTGCCTCCCGAGTTTAAGTGTTTCTCGTGCCTCAGCCCCCGATTAGCTGGGATCACAGGCACACGCCACTTCACCCAGCTAAGTTTTATATTTTTAGTGGAGACGGTGTTTCACCATGTTTGCCAAGCTGGTCTTGAACTCCTGACCTCAGGTGATCCATCTGCCTCAGTCTCCCAAAGTGCTGGGATTACAGGTGTGAGCCACCATGTCTAGCCTAACCTGATGATTTTAAAGTGTTTTTATCTTTAAAATTATTTGGGTGCCTTTTAGTCAAACAAACTATTTTGCCACTGCCCCTATAGTGGTTGGAGCAAAGTGGAGGTGATGTTGGGTGTCTGGAGATCTGGATCTCCCCAGATCTCCTTGGGACTCTACGGAACCCAGTTTGAAAACCCCAGGGAACCATGACTCAGGGAGAGACATCGGGATTGTCCAAGGTGCCCCCAGCCACCCTGCACAGGGCTGGAGTTCCTGTCCCAAGAGATTGGCCTGAGCGGCACTCCCCAGACTTTTAGCTGTCAGGTCTTCCTGCATAAATTTTCCATTTGCTGCAACCCATCTGTTATGGGCCACATTGTGTCTCCTCCAAAAGAGATGTTGAAGTCCTAACTCCTGCTACCTGCGAATGTGACCTTATTTGGAGATAGTGTCCTTGCAGATGTAATCAAGTTAAGATGAGGTCATTAGGGAGGGTCCTAATGCAATATACTAGAGTCCTTATAAGAAGAGGAAAATTTGGACACAGGGGCACAGAGGAAGATGGGTATGTGATGACACAGGCCAGAAGTAGAGTGACGCAGCTGCAAGCCAAGGAGCACCAAGGACTGAGAGAGGCCACCAGATGCTAGGAAGAGGCAAAGAAGGCTTCCACCAGGAGCCTCAGAGGGATCTACCACTTTGACTTAGGACTCCAGCCTCTGGACTGTGTGAGAACGTATTTCTGTTGTTTTAAGCCACTGGGTTTGTGGCACTTCATCACAGCAGCCCTAGGAAACAAACCCACCTCCTAAATCATTATTCATTTAATTTGTTTTTCTTCAAACAGACTCACTTCCAAACAACTTGCACACATTTTGCCAAAAAGTAAAGCTTTCATTGCTGCTACAAATGCAAGATCACAATCCTTTCTATAAATAGAAGATGCCTTAAAAATGCAGGCAATGAAAACCAGCCAACCTTGCTGGCTGCAGGTGCTCGACAGCTCTGATCTGGAGCCGCTTTTGTTCAAAAAGGAGATGAGCAAGTGACCAAGGTGGTGAAGATGCTGGAGCACCTCACTGAGGCTGCTGCTGCTGCTGCTGCTGCTGCTTCTTTTTCTGGTTTGTTTGTATTTTTAGACAGAGTTTCACTCTTTGTTGCCCAGCCTGGAGTGCAGTGGTACGATCTCAGCTCACTGTAACCTCTGTTCCTGTCTCAGCCTCCTGAGTAGCTAGGATTAAAAGTGCCCACTACCACACCCAGCTAATTTTTGTATTTTTAGTAGAGATGGCATTTCACCATGTTGGCCAGGCTGGTCTTGAACTCCTGACTTCGGGTGATCCGCCCCCCTCAGCCTCCCAGAGTTTTGGAATTACAGGCATAAGCCACTGCACCCGGCAGCTTCTTCTTGATTGAGCAACTGGATAAATGAGAATGGAAAAGAGAAAATATATAATAAGGAAGTTATAGTTAACAATCATTTATTGTATATTTCAAAGTAGCTAGAAGAAAAGAATTGTAATGTTCCCAACACAAAGAAAAGAGATTTTTTTAAAATTTTTTTATTTTTTATTTTTTGAAATGTAGTCTTGCTCTGTCACCCAGGCTGGAGTGCAGTGGCACAGTGTCAGCTCACTGCAACCTCCACCTCCCGGGTTCAAGCTATTCTCATGCCTCAGCTTCCGGAGTAGCTGGGACTACAGGCTCACACCACCATGCCTGGCTAATTTTTGTATTTTTAGTAGAGACTGTGTTGGCCAGGCTGGTCTCTAACTCCTGACGTCAAGTGATCTTCCCGCCTCGGCCTCCCGAAGTGCTGGGATTATAGGTGTGAGTCACTATGCCTGGTCAGAAAAAGATAAATGTTTGAGGTGATGGAGATCCCAATTACCCCGATTTAATCACAGCACATCATATACAGGTATCAAAATATCACATGGACCCCCAAAATACGTACAACTATTACATATCAATTTTTTAAATAACAAAAAGAAAAGAGAAAATTCCCTTATTACCTGAATACGTCTCATTCTGGGATGCTTCTCATGATTGAGGCTTCAAGGGTGGGTATCCCATCCCTGCCCACCTTCCCTCTATGTTTGAGGGAATTGATGCCCAGAAAGGTTCAGTCATTTGTCCACAGTCACACAGCAAGTTAGCTGCCAAGTCTGGATCTGGGCCGAACTCCTATGTGCTTTCCAGGAAATCACACGTCAGATACTTCTTGGTCCCATTCAGAAGTCCCAAGTCATGCATGGTGGCTATGAGTTGAGCACATAGACACAGCAGGGCATTAAACTCTGAAGGCTGAACAAACAGATTCAGCCTGTGTGTCGTAAGCATGAGCAGTGACAGCCGGTGGATTACAGAATATTACTGTGCTTCAAGGCAGCTGGACTTAGGCAAAATTTGGCTCACACAAAAGGTTATTATAACCCAAATGAAGATTTTTTTCCTTCTCACTTCCCTAGACCATCCGTAAGGAAAATCGGGGTCCTTGCAGGCAGCAGTCCTGCATCTTGTCAGTAAGGTCACACACTAAATGACAGAGGTCGTAGGGCTCATGTTCAAAACCAGACACCCCTTTCACCCTCATCCTGGCTTTATGGCGATCTCCTTCCTGCCCTATCTCTGCTGCTCTGTCATCTCCTCTTAGCTTTCATTGCTCCTCTGGCCCATAGGAAGGAGCAGGGCTCATAGCTTAGGGTCTGATACACTTGGATTCAAATCCCAGCTCCACTGTGTGGCCCTCCATCGGTGGCTCACCTCTCTGAGCCTCGATTTCCTCATCCATGAAATGGATCCCTCCTCCCAGGCTATTAGGAGAGGTCCATGAGAGAGCATCTGTGAGCACTTGGCTCAGTGCCTGGCACACAATAGGAATTCAGTAAATACTGATGCCTTCACCCTGCTGGATTGTGAGTTCCTGTTTTTCTCTGCCATATGTAGGGCTAGCCTTGGAGGCTTTCCATGTAACCATCAATAATAACACAAGGCTGGACGAGGTGGCTCATGCCTGTAATCCCAGCACTTTGGGAGGCCGAGGCAGGTGGATCACTTGAGGTCAGGAGTTCGAGACCAGCCTGGCCAATATGGTGAAACCCCATCTCTACTAAAAATACAAAATTAGCTGGGCATGGTGGTGCATGCCTATAACCCCAGCTACTTGGGAGGCTGAGGCAAGAAAATCACTTGAACCCGGGAGGCGGAGGTTGCAGCGAGCCGAGATCACACCATTGCACTCCAGCCTGGGCAACAAGAGCAAAATTCTGTCTCAAAATAAATAAACAAATAAAATAATAATAATAACACAAATTGTGTGTCTTTCCATGAGCAGCCCTTTCCTGCATTCAGCTCTGCATTGGTGCTGTGCGGAAGACACTAGGACTACCCTTAGGCCCCAGACAGAGGAACCCATGTCTACGGGCTCCCAGAGGGGCCCTCCTGAGGCTGCACACCTTCCCACAAGGTCATATACACATTCCACAGGGTCCAAGGGATGCCACCACCATGAGCCAGTGCCCTCCAGCTTCTAAATTGAACCCTGGGTACACCAGGTCCCTGCCCGTGGGCCTCTCCCCCATTCATACAGCTGAGGGCGGAGAGGCACACTGGTGTGTACCCAGGCTTAAGGCCGGACAAGGGGGCTGTGCTTGGGGGCTGAGCCTGAATGGAAGGTGGGTTGTCCCTCCGCATGGACCAGAGCTGCTCAAGTGAGAGGACAGAGCTTGGAATGGCAGGAGAAGAGGGGTGAGGGGCAGGCTACAGGCCAGGGCCTCAGATGGAGGCTGGCACTCCCCAGCCACCACTTGCTGGATCCAGCTCCAAGGAGCCTGGGAACTTTACATTCTAAAGTGGCCTCCAGCTCACCAGAAAATAAGCATAGCAAGGCGGGAGGGCAGGGTAGTTTGTGCCTAAAAGCGTATTAGCCTGACATATAACTTCTCAATACTGAGACAGTATTTGCAGCATTTGTCATCTCAGGGTAGAACTCTGCCAGTGCCAGGGGTGTCCTGGTGTCATCCCAGTGGTTTTCTCGACCACTGACCCACATTTGTCAAATAAGGGAAGTGCTGGGCCTGAGCCTTTCAATACACAAGTATAGAATAACAGGCTTAAAGGCTACAAATAGCATCAAAGCACGAGGGATGATAATGCCTCTAGAGACCAGGTTCAAGTTCCCATGTGACAAGTGTCACCTCCACCCTTGGTGCCACTTGCACAAGAGTATTAGCTTCTCTCCTCCCCCAGGGCCTGTCTAGGATCCCCCTTGGTAACCTGGACCTGTCTCTTCCCTTCCCTTACTCCAGAATGAGCCCCTGGGCCCAGGTCAGGCACCTGAGACTCAGATGGACAACCTCCTGTGCCCCCTGCCCCTCTCCTCTTGCTCTTGCTTGCTGGTTTGGCCATCCTGGCAGAAGTCATCAGAATGACAGTGATAGTTATGAGCACTCACCTTGTGTAGGCTCTGACCTTCACATTCACCCTCAACAGGGCTCTAGTGCCATCCTCATTTTACAGACAGACAAAATGAGGCTCAAATTGGGGCTAATCCTGTGCCTAAGGTCACAGTTCGTAAGGGGCAGAGCCTGGAATTGAACACACATCTCTCCGAGTCCCAGAGCCAACACATCTGCCCCCAAGTCTAGAAACCACAGATCAGAGGGACCTTCTGGGCATTCCTCTGTGTCATGGGACAAGTCACTTGCTGACCTCTGTTTCCCTGGGGAAGTGGCTTTGGGGGATACCTGGGGTCATCTAGAGTTAAGGGATCCTGGGAATCCAGGAGTGGAGCTGGGGCAGCCTGAGAACGGGGTCCACCCCACTCCGACTCAGATGACCAGTCCCAAGGGCCCAATCAGGCCAGCCTTGGATCAGGCCATAAGTGGGAACAAAACAGGGAGCTTTCCTCTCCCGATTTGTTTATGGTCTGGGAGCTGAGAATATTTTGAATTGTTGTGTTTGGGGAGGGAGGGAAAAATAACCAAATATAAGAAGGCAGTCACTGGGAGGCCCGGGCAAGAATGCAGAGGAATCAGGCCTGCCTGGGGATGTCTGGGCCACCGGAATGCTCGGAGGCCTAGCACCCTCTAGCTCAAGGATCCAGCACTGATGAGACATTCACGTTGCCTGGAGAGCTTTATTTTAAAGAACGAAGGACAAAGAAGAAGGAGAACGAGAAGAAAAAGCAGCAGCAGCCGCTGCCACTATCTCATGCCCATTTAAATGAGAATTTCTGAGCGTGGGACCCTAGGCGTCAGAACTTTTTCAGTTTCTCCTTGGGCCACCAAGGTTGAGAACTGGTACCTCCTGTAGCAGTGGTTCTGAAACACCAGCTGCCTCGGAAGCCCCTGAAGTGCTTGTTAGACAGGACCGTGCCCCACCACAGAGTTTCTGATTCATGAGGTCTGGGCTGGGCTGGGGCTTTGCTTTTCTAACAAGTTCCCAGGTGAAGCTGCTAGTCTGGGGGCCAGACTTTGAGAACCTCTCCCCTGCATTCTCAGGACTCCTTTTGTGGCTTGTGGACTCACAGCTGGGATGTCTCCCAGGAGCTTGTTAGAGATTCAGAATCTTGGCACAGTAGCTCACACCTGTAATACCAGCATTTGGGGAGGCTAAGGCTGGAGGATTGCTTGAGCCCAGAAGTTTGAGATCAACCTGGGCAACATAGAGACACCTCATATCTATTTTAAAAAGCAGTCTAGGCCGGGCGCGGTGGCTCAAGCCTGTAATCCCAGCACTTTGGGAGGCCGAGACGGGTGGATCGCAAGGTCAGGAGATCGAGACCAACCTAGCTAACACGGCGAAACCCCGTCTCTACTAAAAAATACAAAAAACTAGCCGGGCGAGTTGGCGGGCGCCTGTAGTCCCAGCTACTTGGGAGGCTGAGGCAGGAGAATGGCGTAAACCCGGGAGGCGGAGCTTGCAGTGAGCTGAGATCCAGCCACTGCACTCCAGCCTGGGCAACAGAGCGAGACTCCGTCTCAAAACAAAAAAAAAAAAAAAAAAAAAAAAAACAAAAAGCAGTCTATGGCCATACCACCCTGAATGCGCCCGATCTCATCTGATCTCAGAAGCTAAGCAGGTTTGGGTGTGGTTAGTACTTAGGTGGGAGACCGCCTGGGAATAATGGGTGCTGGAGGCTTTTGGTATGGCTGGGTGCAGCAACTCATACCTGTAATCTGAGCACTTTGGGAGGCTGAGGCTGGCAGATCATGAGGTCAGGAGATTGAGACCAGTCTGGCCAACATGGTGAAACCCCATCTCTACTAAACATACAAAAATTAGTTGGGTGTAGTGGCAGGTGCCTATAATCCCAGCCACTCGGGAGGCTGAGGCAGGAGAATCGTTTGAACCCAGGAGGCGGAGATTGCAGTGAGCCGAGATCACACCATTGCACTCCAGCCTGAGCAACAAGGTGAGACTGTCTCAAAAAAATAAATAAATAAATAAATAAATAAATAAACAAAATAAAAATGCGGGGAGTGTAATCCCAGCACTTTGGGAGGCCGAGGCAGGTGGACTGCTTGAGCTCAGGAGTTTGAACCCAGCCTGGGAAACATGGCGAAACCCTAGTCTCTATAAAAAATACAAAAATTAGCTGGGCATGGTGGCTCATGGCTATAGTCCCAGCTACTTGGGATGCTGAGGTGAGAGAATGGCTTGACCCTAGAAGGTGGAGGCTGCAGTGAGCTGTGATCATGTCACTGCACTCCAGCCTGGGTGACAGAGTGAGATCCTATCTCAAAAATAAATAGGCCGGGCGCAGTGGCTCAAGCCTGTAATCCCAGCACTTTGGAGGGCCGAGAACGGGCGGATCCACAAGCGAGGAGATCGAGACATCCTGGATAACACGGTGAAACCCCGTCTCTACTAAAAATACAAAAACTAGCCGAGCGAGCGTGGCGGGGCACGCTGTATCCCAAGCTACTCGAGGAGGCTGAGGCAGGAAGAATGGGTAAATCCAGGAGGGAGCTTGCCAGTGGAGCTGAGATCCGGCCACTGCACTCCAGCCTGGGCGGGCAGAGCCGAAACTCTGTCCTCAAAAATAAATAAATACAATAAATAAATAAACTAAAATAATAAATAAATAAAAAATAAATAAAATAAAATAAATAGAAGGCCGACGGGTGGCTCACCCCTGTAATCCCCAGCACTTTGGGGAGGCCTGAGGCCGGGCGAGATCACCCTGAGGTCGGTAGTTTGGAAACCAGCCCTGACCAACATGGAGGAAAACCCCGTCTCTACTAAAAGTACAAAATTAGCCAGGCATGTGGCACATGCCTGTATCCCAGCTACTTGGTGAAGGCCTGAGGCCGGAGAATCACTTGAACCCAGGAGCGGAGGTTGCAGTGAGCACGAGATCGCAGCATTGGTACTCCAAGCCTGGGCAACAAGAGCGAGAACTCCATCTCAAGAAGAAGAGGAGGGGAGGAGAGGAGGCCAGGAGGAGGAGGAGGAGGAAAGAAGCAAGAAGAAGAAATAAAAAAGAAAGAAATTCCAGAATCTCCAAACCCACCCAGACTACTTGAAGTCAAATCGCGTATGTTAACAACATCCGCCGTGAGTAATTGTCACTTTTCCAGTTGAAGAGGCGCTGGAAGGTCCAACATTGCGCTAACCTCATCACCATTGATGGGGAGACCGAGGCAGAGGAAGTTGGGAGGCCCTCTGGTCACAGAGCCACTAAGGATCTACCACTCAGGGCTTGGAATTAGGTCTTCTGCAGAGGAGAATGAGGAGGAACGTGCTCTTTGGTGAGCGAATGTAAGTCTTCAAGACCTGCCCTTTCCTCCAAAGTTACACAGATGGTTAGATTTGCAGTCTTGTGAACCGGGGGTCGGGAGCGTAGGGGGGAAATTGTAAGGCAGCTTCCAGCTCCATTCCAATTCCAGAAAAAAACCAGATCTTGTTGACATCGCCATGGGGCTGGGCACTGCTGTAGACCCCTGGGACCACATGAAGTGGGGCCGTCTAGTGGTGAAACAGACAGAAATAAGTCAATATGTAAAGTGATCCAAGTCCACTCACCCGTTTCCACAAGTTAGAATGAGAATAAAATGAGGTGATGGCTTAAGGGCTGGTGCAGGGAGGGAGGAGGCAGCCGGGGCTGTCTGAGAAATCGTGGTCTGCGAAGGTCTCTGGGTGAGGAGACACTGAAGCTGAGGCCTAGGGAGGAAGGACACCAGCCCTGGAAGGGCTGAGGGGAAGTGCCCGGGGTAGGGAAACAAGACAGGGGCAAAGGGCCTGAGGCAGAAAGAGGTGGAGCCTGGAGTGGAGGAGAAGCCAGGAGGCCAGAGAGGCTGGGGTGAGGGAGGCAGAGGAGAGTGGTCAGGAGGTTCGGGCAGGCAGTATCCAGTGGCTGCCTGGAGTATGGCTTAGTCGGCAGTGTGGTGGGGACCATGGGCTGGTATCAAAGGACGGAAGGACCTGAGTGGTCTGGAAGTCTGGGGGTTTTCCTTGGGATTGTTGTAACTGAGGTCTACACTCCTACAGTGAAATGTGACAGCACATACTGGTGTGAGCCTGCCCAGTAAGGTGGGCCCCTTCCTATCCCTCGGTTCTCTCATACACCACCCACCCCACAACCAGCCCACATCACCCCAACCCCTCACCCCATTGCACCCCAACCCTCACCCCATGCCACCCCTCACCCCACGCACCACACCCCACCCACCTCACCTCACACTCCACCCCAACCCTCACCCCCATCCTCACGACCCACACCGTCACCTCACCTTACCCCACCTCACCTCCACCCCACCCACTCCATCCCACTCACCTCATGCCTCCCCCAACCATCCCCCTACCCCACCCCCTCCACCTCACCCCACCCCCACCCCACTCCATCACCCCACCCCACTCCACCCCTAACCATCCATCTCCCACCCCACCCCACTCCACCTCACCCCTCTCCCACCCCACTCCACCTCACCCCATCCCTCCTCACCTCTGGAGGCAACCACTGCTCCTATTCCCATGACCCTCAATTCACTCTGCCTGACTTTGAAGTCCATGTAAACGGACCCACTGCAGGGCATCTGGTCTGTGGCTCTGGCTTCTCTCAATAGGCTCCGTGTTTTGGAGACACAACCCTCTGCCCCCTTGGTTTGGAGCCTCTCATAGCCTGTTCCTTTTCACCTGTGCATTGCAGTCCTTCCATCTGTTTTTCCATTCTCCTATTGACAGATACAACCAGGGCTGTTTCCATTTTGGACTGTATGAATACCACTGCCATTCACAAATCTTTGGGTGAACAAACATTTTCATTTCTCTCTGGTCAATTACCTGGGTGTGCAATTGCTGGCTCACAGTGTTGTGTTTAATCTTATAAGAAATTTATAACCTTATCAGAAACGGCCAGAGTAGCTGGGCGTGGTGGTGTGCCTATAACCCCTGTTACTTAGGAGGCTGAGGTGGGAGGATCACTGGAGCCCAGCAGTTCAAGGCCAGCTTGGGCAACACAGCATTTTTTAGAGACTTTGTCTCAGGAAAAAAAAGATAAAAGTAAAAGAAAAGAAATTACTAAATTGGTTGCTGCAATGGCTATACGCCATAGAGAGTCCCAGGAGTGGAGATGGGCTGTTGGGGAGGAGAGGAAGCCAGGGAGGAAGGTGTCCCCTGCAGTCAGCCAGAAGGGAGAGAACATGGCCTGGCCTGGGGTGGCTGTGAAGCTGGAGAGCATCTGTCTGCAGCGCTAGTGAATGACTAAATGTGCTGTGGGTCCCCAGTCCCCTGCAGGGCTGTCTCCAGCACTGACAACTTCCCTGTCTGTCCACCTCTGGGGCAGTTTTGCTGTGCCCACTGAGGGAGAAGAGGAAGTGAGCCCAGGCACTTGCCACCCACAGACCACATCCTGCAAGGGTTTCCTGGGGTCCACTGTGCTCCAGGCCCCATGCTGGGACTGCTTGGCATCCCCGCCTCCTGGGTGTTCTCTTTCTGAGGCTCCAAGTTTGGCAGAGACCCAGGATGCAAGAGGGCAATGGGCAAAGTGCTTGGCAGGAGGGAGCAGCAAGGGTGAAGTCCTGGAGGCAAGAAAGCCTGGAGCACACAGGTGGCAGGGGTAGGTGTGAGTCCTGCTTTCCAGAGTGCTAGACTGTGTGCCAGGGACCTGGCTAGATGCTTCACATCAATCATGTCCACTCACTCCACACAACAATCTGCAGCAGAGGGGTTATGATTAACAGGCTGTACAAATCAAGAAACTGAAGCACAGAGAGGTCACATTATTCACTCTAGGTCACACAGCCCATGAGGGATGGAACTGAGATTTGCATGCAGGCAAGAGGAGGGTGGTGGACAGGAAGCAGATCCCTGAAGGCCCGGATGCTCTGACAAGGTTCTGCAGCCACCTACACACCCAGGGACATGGACACACTGCAGTGTGCCCAGGAGATGCTGGCCAGGTCAGGGAGGCAGCCACTCAGCAGCCCTGCCACTGACCCTTGGTCTCTTCAGGGCTGCTTCCAGGGATGATGTTCTGAGAGGTGTAAGACGCCGACCAGACAATCCTCAATCTCCAGCAGGATCCCTGAGCTGGCCCTGTGGCCCAGGATGGGCTGCAGCTCCCACAGCATCGCAACAACTCTTGTTGGTGGCCTGATAGACGAGACAAACTCTTCCCTAACAAGGGACGAGAAGTTTTGTTCAAAGTCCTGGATCAATTTTATTTTACTATTGAGAGCTGCTAAAGAAAGTAATCATAAAGTAGCCTTTGAAAAAACTCATTCACTGCCTCTAAGTGGATAGCTGTAGACTACAGCACGAAAATTGGCCCTCCAGGAGCTCTGTCCAGCAATCGATTTTCATTCTTGAAATGAGAAGAATTAGTTCCAGTGGAATTTCAGCCTAGTCTATGGTTCTGAGGGGAACCTCTGCCTGCCTTTCCCTGACGCTCCCTCCTTGTTGCCAAAGCTTTTCATTTCCCTTGGTACTCACAGTTATCTTCGACGGGGCAGGGTGCACAAAGTGCATCATGGATCTCAAATTCAGCTCCCTGCAAGGGCCGGTAGGTGACAGAAAGGAGTAAACTAGCTAGGAGGGAGCTGTGGCACCCTGGGGAGCCCATGTCCCCATGTGAGAGGGTGGCTAATGCCCCTCAGCTCTAGGACATTGTAGACAGGTGGGTAATGGGCCTGGGTGGCCCCATTCTGCCATATTTCAAGATAAACCAGGCATTCAGGTTTTGTTGTTGTTGTTATTGTTGTTTGGAGACAGGGTCTTACTCTCTCGCCTAGGCTGGAGTGCAGTGGTGTAATCATAGCTTACTGCAGCCTTGACCTCCTAGACTCAAGTGATCCTCCTGCCTCAGCCTCCTGAGTAGCTGGGACCACAGTCATTCACCACCATACCTGGCTAATGTCTTAAAAATTTTTCATAGGGATGGAATTTTACTTTGTTGCCCAGACTGGCTAGATTTTTTAAATGTGAAATCTTCCAAGTTTTATTCATAAAATTAACTCCAAACACATTAAAGCTCAGTGATGGCCAAAGAAGCGCATCTGGGAACTGGATTCGGTTTAAGGCCCCCAGTTTGAGACCTCTAATCTCCTCAGAATGGCTCGATGAGGCAGGGTGTATTTTATCTCATATTACAATGAGGAAACTGAGGCTCAGAGAGCAGGCCTGCAGGCCCAAGCCACACAGCTGGGAAGCCGCAGAGCCGAGGTGGAGCTAGGGTCTGTGGTCTCCCACAATGAGCTCTCTCCACCCTGTGCATGCCTCTAGCTTTGGCACTGGCTCCTCCTGGTCCCTGCTCTGGTCTGACCATCTCTTTTCCACCTCATCTGTCGCCTCTCCCTGGGGCTGAGGTTGGGGATCTTCTTGCCTCCTCCTCCTCCTTTCTCTCTTTGGGGCTGGGTTTTTTGTCTGGCAATTGCCCACCCAGAATCCCCTCATTCAAGATTGTATGAGGCTCCACCTCTGGAGCCAGGTGGCCTAGGTTTGAATTCCAGCTCTATCTGCCAGCTGAGTGACCTTGGGGAAGTTACTTAACTTCTCTGTGGCTCAGTTTTACCTTCTATAAAACGGAAGAAATAATTGTACCAATCTCATAGGGGTGTTGTCAGGATGAAAAGGGTTAACTTATTAAAATGCATTTAACTGTGCAGGGTACATAATTAGGTGCCAAAGAAAAGTAAGTTAAAGCCGGGCATGGTGGCCTGTAATCTCAGCACTTTGGGAGGCTGAGGCGGGCGGATCACCTGAGGTTGGGAGTTCGAGACCAGCCTGACCAACATGGAGAAACCCCATCTCTACTAAAAATACAAAATTAGCCAGGCGTGGTGGCGCATGACTGTAATGCCAGCTACTTGGGAGGCTGAGGCAGGAGAATCGCTTGAACCCAGGAAGCGGAGGTTACAGTGAGCTGAGATTGCGCCATTGGACTCCAGCCTGAGCAATAAGAACGAAACTCCGTCTCAAAAGAAAAAGAAAAAGCACGTTAAAATAAATGCAGCAAACACTTATTGAGCACGTACTGCGTGCCAGGCCTGTGATAGACTCCAGGAGTCGATGGAGGCAAAAGGAACAGATCCCATCCCTCATGGAGCTGGTAACTGGATACATGGTTCACTCATGTGTCCTGTGCTGGCACTACCTGTACGAGGCTCTGCTGGCCTACCTGGAGGTCAAAGGATCCCATGGGCCTTTCCAAATTGCAGCTCTGAACACAACTCTTCCCTCCTCCCACAGCCACTGCCCTTGCTCACTCTCTCAGACCCTCAAGCTCAGCCCTGCCACCAACAACCTTGCTGTCAGGCCTTTGCACAGCAGGCACCTCTGCTAGAACTTGCTTCCTCTCCTGCCGGCTTCACTGCTTGTGGCTTAGTCAAAGCCTCCTCTTGGTTCAAACCTCAACCCCAGAGTCCCCTCCCCATGCCAGGACCTGCCCCTTTGCTTCAGCCTTTGTGCCCTGTGCGGCCACACATGCACAGGGCATCTGAGGAGTTTTTGCTTGATGTCTGTTCCTGCAGCTCATGAGGGAACCTCACATCTGAAGCTGAGGGATATGGGAGACCCAGTCACTTATCTTCCTCAGCTTTCGTTTTCTCACCTATAAAAGGGTATGGTGATCCTGAACTCAAAGGAGAGTGCTCAGGTGGCCAGAAGCAGATGTCACGTGGGCCACTGGGACCCTAGAGGCACTGCTGGTCCCCAGGTGCTTCCTGGAGGAAGGGGCCACCTGGAGCCAGCAGAGAAGGGTGGGGAGGGCGCCAGAGGAAGACAAGGAAGGGCATATGCCCAGTGGTCCTCGTCTGGCTTGGCTGGAGCTAGTATGAGGAGCACCCACCAGAAGGTCAGGTTGGAGTCCAACGGCAGGGGCCTCTAGGGAGACACAGTGTCACTTCAGGATGCTCCTTAGCATCCTAGGGCTGTACAGGGGGAGCGGCTGCAGAGCCCTTCCAGGCAGGGATCTTGGCTCAAGTGGGATGGCTCTTGGTCGGACCTGTGTGGTATTTCTTCTTCTTCTTTTTTTTTTTGAGACTCACTCTTGTCACCCAGGCTGTCTCGGCTCACTGCAACCTCCGCCTCCCGGGTTCAAGCGATTCTCCTGCCTCAGCCTCCTGAGTAGCTGGGATTATAGGGGCCCGGCACCACGCCCGGCTAATTTTTGTACTTTTAGTAGAAACGGAGTTTCGCCATGTTGGCCAGGCTGGTCTCGAACTCCTGACCTCAGGTGATCTGCCCCCTCGACCTCCCAAAGTGCTGGGATTACAGGCGTGAGCCACCGCGCCTAGCCGGTATTTCTTCTTTTATTCTCAGTGTAAATGGTGGAAGGATAGGCTCTCTCCTCCCTGCCTCCCAGGTGCAGAGGGAGAGAGGGGGAACAGGGGAAAGCTGGGGTTGGGGGTTCTCACAGCGTTTCCCTCTCATGCTGCCAGGGCAGGACCGTGAAAAATGGTCCCTGAGGGCCCGTTCATTCAAATAAGGACAAGAATAATGGCACACTCCCCATCTCCATTTAAAAATAGTCACATTAGCTGACACTGGCTTGGCACTTCCTAGATGCCGGGTGTGTTCCGAGGTCTCTATGCTGTTAACCTTGGATCTTCATAACAGCCAGAGGAGACAAGCGCTACTATTTTTCCTTTCCGTTTTATAGATGAGGACACTGAGGCACAGAAATTGTGAGTCACTTGCCCAGGGTCACACAGCCATGGCAAGGCCAGGATTCTGGAGCTCTGTATCTGGCTTCACACCACAAGCTCAGGCCACCCTCCCGCCCCTGGCGAGAGCTCGGTGACCGTACCGACTATTGGGAGGGGTATACCGAGTCTCCCAGAACGTGGACGATCGCCCAGGGGAACGCAGTGGAGTGCAAGCCCAGTCTGGTTTGCACCTGGCTGCTCCAGGAGCCCTGAGCCTCATCCTAGGAGCCTGGAGGTGAGGCGAGCGGTGGAGTTTGGAGGCTGCTGTGAAGGAGGGGACTAGGTGGGTCGGGTCGGGTCTGTCCTACTCTTCTTTCGCAGGCAGGAGGCGCCCAGGGCGGACTGCCGCACCTGGCCACGAACGTTCGCCGCGCAGCCTGAGGGTGTGCGCGCGCGCTCGGCGAGCCCGGGTTCTTTGTGTGTCCGAGCCCATGCGCGCGTGCGTGTATGCGTGTGTGTGTGCATATGTGTGTGTGTGTGTGAGCGCGTGTGTCCGCACTTGGGGAGGGGCTAGACGCCCAGGCCCCGCCCCGGCCCCGCCCCCGGCCCGGCCGAGCTGGTATTTTTCCACCCAGCAGGATGGGTGATGCTGAGAGCTGCCTGCTCAGACAACAGACACGCGAGGTCAGGAAGAAGCCGCTTATAAATTACCGCTTCCTTCGCGCCGCCGCCAACGCCGAGCCCCGAGGACCGCAAGCCCAGAGGCCGAGCTGCGCCGAGAGGGAGTGCGGAGCGTTCACCCCTCGGGTCAGAGAGCGAGCGGGCAGGCAGCCCCCGGCCGGCGGAACCCGGCGCAGCCGAGCAGAGCGCGGACGGCGCCGCAGCCACCCCAGGTACCTGAGGGACGGGGAGCCGGGCGCGCAGCCGGCGCTGCCCGCCGTCTACAGCCCCTCCCCATCCCCGCGTCGCCGCAGTCCCGGCCTCCTCCCCTCCGCGTGCGCCCATCCGGCGCCCCTTTCACCACCGCGGAAGGGACCGAGGGTCGCCTGCTCAGTCCCGCTGGCGGGCTGTTATTGTTTCCCAGGCGAAAGGGCTCTGGCTCCTGGTGCGGGCGGCAGGGGTGTGTGTGTGTGTTTGTGTGGTATGTCTGTGTGTCTTTCTCGGTCAGAATGCCTACATGTGCCTCCGTATCCCCGTGTCTATGTTTCTGAGGGTGGCTGTTTCACCGTGTCCCCAGCAGCGTGCACATGTGTGTGCCGGGGCATGTCTGCTATTCTCTGTGTGCTGGGCTGTGTGTGTGTGCGATACCTGAGTGTGCTGTCTTTGGATGTGTGCTCTTGTGTGTCCCCGTTTGTGTCTGCATGAATGTGTGTGTGGGGGGGCTGCGTCTTCCAGGCCCTGGCCGGGTGCACGTGCGTGTCCCTGAATGTGGTTGTGTCTCCAGGTCCCTGGTTGTGGGCCCTTATGTGTCCTCGGCTGTACCCAAGAGGGCGTCCCCGGTGCCTAGAGGGTCAAATGGCCAGCCAGAGCTGGTTCTCCAGGGCCGGCGCCGAGTAGGGAGAGGTGATAGAGCAGCATGGCTCCCTAGGTGCATGCACTCCATAGGTGGTGTGCAGGTGGCAGCGCCGGCGTCCAGCAGTCCAAGTGGTGGGACCAAGGCCCGGAGGGGCAACCAAGGGGTAGTGGACAGCCGGCAGGGCCAGCAGGACACTTCCTCCTCCAGACTATTTCTCTTCATTCTGTGGGTTCCTCTTTTGAGTAGGAGATTCTCGTCCCCCTCCCACTAGGGAAGCCACATAGAGAGAATTCCAGGGACCTCCTCCTACAGCCCCAAAGCTTCAGCCTGGACTTCATCCTGGACTGGAGAGGAGACCTGTGGGCAGCTCTCCCAGGCAGGGAGGTGTGTGCCGGGCAGGGCCACCGGCCTGGCTATTTTGGTTACTGTCGGGCCTCTGCCAGATCCCGGCATCCCCAGGACCAGCCCCAAAAGCTTGGGAGGCAGCCTGGGCCCCTGTTCCCTGCCTGGGGAAATAAATCAGCTCAGTAATTGCCCAGACACTTGAATGGAGGGTCTTCGGGCTGAGGTTTACTGGCGCATGGCTCCATTTGGACTTCAATAAATTGGCCCCCGCTTTGGCACAGCTGACGTTCAAGTAAATGTCACTGAGGAGATCTTTTTAAAATTTCTTTTTAATTTTTTGTTGGCTAGAAGGGAGGGGATCTTGTCCAGAGTCTCCTAGCCAGAAGGAGTTTATTTTTATGAGAGAGAGAGCGGGTGAGTGCTTAGCAACCACCTGCCTCCCTCTCGACCAGGGAGTCACCCAGGGAGTGTGGGGTGGGCATGAGGAGGTGGGGTGGGGGAGGAATTTCATCAAGATGGTGTTGGAGAGGATCTGAAGGGGCCTAGCACAGCTAAGAACCCCAACAGGGTGGGAGTGGTGGAATGGTGGGAGGTGTTAGGCCTGGCTCAGCCCCCAGTTGACCTTGGGCAATCCTTTTTCAGCCTCAGTTTCCTTACCTGTAAAATGGGTGGGGCAGACTGGTTATAGAGTAAACCAGGGTCCAGAGGTAGGAGCTTGTCCCCAGGGAACTGATTTAAGTCCTGTGCTTTGTTTTAATGGGCGGGTGACCTTGGTTGATTCCCTTCATTTCTTTGAGCCTCGGCTTGGCTGCCTGGGCAGCAAGGACGCCAGTGCTGGCCTCACTACGTCCTTGAGGGGATTGAGGGAGATGAGGTTGAATAAGCTTGTGGTAAGCTGTAAAGCCGGGCTCGGCTGTAGAGCTGCTGATTAGAGGGTGTCACGAGGTCCTGGGTCACTGTGGTGTATGGCAAGGGCCAAGGTGCATTCTGGAGGCTTTGTCCTTCGGGGACACCCTTGTACTAACCCATGGCTTAGCTCAATCATCCTCTCCTACCTCATTCCCGTCACCTCAACCTGTGGTGATTGGGCCACATCTGCTTTTCAGAGTCTGGAGGCCTGGTGAGCAGTACCCATTTTACAGATGGACAAACTGAGAGGCGCCTAAGGGACTTTGCCTTGATTGGACAAAATTAAGTTTCAAAATGCTTTCCCTAGCTCAGCTGTGAGTTTCGGCCCCATGGGGCTTTGGTCATTGATATCCTGGGGAGTTGAAATTGAACCGGGGCCTGGGGAAAATGAGGGACAAAGGTGCCCCAGTCCTCAGGGCAGGAGAGTGAGCCTATGGGACCCATTTGCACCTTGCCTCTGTCCCTAGTTACTCGTTCTTCCTTCTGTGTGCCTTCCCCCGAGCCCTGCTACCCATCCTGCTGCAGGGGTCAGCCCTCCACAAGGCAATCCAGGCTCTGGGGACTGTGTTTTCTAACCTGAACTTGTCCGCCTGTCAGTTTGTCAAAGGATTTGGGAGCTGTACTCTGAAAATCTTTCCAAAGGTCCTGAATGATAAGACACTTGTGAGTCATTGAACACATTCCCGTATATAGAAAAGAGCTGAGAAGTAAATTATAAGGGCTCCCCAGAATGCAGCTCAGCTGCAGCCAGAGGGGATCTGCCTGGAATTGGGGTTGGCCTGGAATCCCAGGGCCACCCTGGCAGGTACATGCTGATCCCCCACTTCTGCAGGAGGTCATGAGCAAGAGTCAGATTCTTTGGGGCTGCATCTCACTTTCCTGTGTTTGCCAACTTGGCCAGAGTGTTCGTTTGAATTTATGGGTTCTGGGCAGGAACTGTGGATCGGGAAATGCCTAAGGAAGCCTTCCAGTGAGAATGAGAGCACTTTTTTAATGTGCTTCATTTAGTTGGTTAATAGACCTTGGTTAAGGTCAGCTCTGGGCCGGCACTGGGTTCAGGGTAGAGTGTTGGCTTTCTAGGAGCTCCTGTCCCAGAGGTAGAAGCATGTGGTAGCTGCAATGGCCATTACCATCCATGGGGTACAGTGAAGAAGACCCAAGGAGCAGCTGAGTGTGCCAGTGAGGGTAGGGTAGTAGGCAGGAGGTACTTTTGCTTCCTAGAGGACACAGTATCGGAGTTGCCATTATCTGTGGGTAGAGAAACAGGATGGGCTGGCATTCTCAACAGGGGGCAGAGCAGCTACAAGGGCACAGTGGCGTGAAATAGCCAAGCATGTTTGTAGAACAGGTTCCCCGGGTCCTAGCTGGAGAGAGGAATAGGAGCCAGATGGTAGGGGGGCGTTTTATTTTTTCACATGTAAAAATAGAGACAGGGTCTTACTATGTTGCCCAGGCTGGTCTCAAACTCCTGGGCTCAGGCAATCTTCTAGCCTCAGCCTCCCAAAGTGTTGATTATAGGTGTGAGCCACCATGGCCAGCCGGAGGGCCTCTAATGTTGTATAAGTGGACTTGGGCTTTCTCCCGAGGGCAGCAGGAGTCACACTGGGTTTAGGGATAGTCGGGGAGAAGCCAGTCAAGCCTGGAGCCCAGGAGACCCCTGATGGTTAGTAAGGAACAGAGCTGGGGTCCAGGAGACCGAGAGTCACTGAACCACTAAGCATTGTCTATACCAATGAGTCTTACCCTGAACTCCTTCTATAAACATGGGGGTGAAGGCCTGGACATGCTATTTAACTGGTACACAGGCCATTAACTTGCTGGCTTTGACCTCCCTGGAGCACACAGCCCTAGTGTCTCTAGGTGAGTTATGCCAGTCCTGGACGGGTCTGCGGAGTTTCCTTTCCTGTCTTACCTGGTCAGAGCCTTCATTTGGAAACCTGGGCAGAGGCTGATGCCAAGGGTGGGAGTTAGGGGTTACGACAGGGAAAGCAGAGAGAGTGAGGAATTGCTGTTCTGTTTCTAAAGCTCCAGCGTGGTGTGGCCAACCAACTTTCTCTTGGAAAAACCAACATACAAATAATAAACCACCTAAAACAAAAGAGTGGGCAGGGAATGATGGGGGAGGCAGGTGGGCTGCCCTAACTGTAGTCAGGTATCAGAATTGCCTGGGATACTTAAAAACAAACACACACATTCAGCCAGACTCCCAGGCCTAGCCTGGACATACTGAATCAGAACTTTCAGGAGGGTGGAGCCTGGGAATCTGTATTTTTAAAGTTTTTCGTGTGTGTGTGTGTATGTGTGTGTGTGTTTGACAGGGTCTCACTTTGTTGCCCAGGCTGGAGTGCAGTGATGCCATCAGGTTCACTGCAGCCTCAATCTCCTGGGCTCACGTGATCCTCCCACCTCAGCCTCCCAAGTAGCTGGGACTACAGGCATGCTCCACCACTCCGGGCTAATTTTTGTATTTTTTGTACAGATGAGGTTTCACCATGTTGCCTGGGCTGGTCTTGAACTCCTGGGCTCAAGTGATCCTCCCACCTCAAATGATTTTTTAAAAATATTTTTAAATTGAGTTATGATTTACATGCAGTAATATGCAAAGATTCTGTTACGGTTTGATGAGTTTTGACAAATGTATACACCTGTGTAACCACCACCCAAATCAAGATATAGAACATTTCCAGCACCTCAGAAAGTTGTCTTGTGCTCCTCACCTCACAAGACAGCCACTTTCTCCATTTTCTTTTTCTTTTTCTTTTTGAGACAGAGTCTTATTCTGTTTCTCAGGCTAGAGTGCAGTGGCATGATCTCTACTGCAGCCTCGACCTCCCCAGGCTCAGATGATCCTCCCACCTCACTTCCCGAGTAGTTGGGACTACAGGTGCACGCCACCACACCTGGCTAGTTTCTTTTATATTTCTTGTAGAGAGAGGGTTTTGCTGTGTTGCCAGGCTGCTGTCAAACTCCTAGGCTTAAACGATCCACTCATGCGGGCCTCCCAGAATCCCATGCTGGGATCACAAGCATGTACCACCATACCAGGCCCACTTTCTGATTTCTGTCACCATAAATTAGTTTTGCCAGTCTAAATCCTTATATAAATGGACTTATTTAGTGTGTACTCTTGTGTCCGCTTTTTTCTGCCTGACGTTGCTGGGATCCATCTGTGCTATTGAGTATATCAGGAGTTGATTTTTGTTTTTTTATTGCTGAGTCATCTCCCATTGTATGGATGTTCCACAATGCGTTCATCCATGCTGTTGATGGACACTGTTTCCAGTTGGGGAGCGGCTATTTCTAATAAAGCTTCTATGTGCATATTTCTGTACGAGTCTTTATGGACATGTATTTTCCTTTCTGTAGGACTAGAGCTGCTGGGTTATAAGGTAGTAGATATGTGTTAACTTTTTGAGAAACTGGTAAACCATTCACTTTTAATTATAAAAGTAATACATCTCAAGCAATACAAAACTGCATAAACTAACAAGTGATCCTTTCAGATCATTAAAAGAAAGTACGATCTGATCTTCAGTCTGTCCACCTGCCTGATTAACAGTCTATCATATCTCTTTCTTTTTTTTTTTGAGATGGACTCTTGCTCTGTCACCCAGGCTGGAGTGCAGTGGCTTGACCTTGGCTGACTGCAACCTCTGCCTCCCAGGTTCAAGCGATTCTCCTGCCTTAGCCTCCTGAGTAGCTGGGACTACTGGCATGTGCCACTACACCTGGCTAATTTTTGTATTTTTAGTAGAGGCAGGGTTTCACCATGTTGGCCAGGCTGGTCTCTAACTCCCGACCTCAAGTGATCCGCCTACCTCAGCCTTCCAAAATGCTGGACAGTATATCATATCTCTTTCTTAATATAAGGCTATACATTTCCCTCTGCATACAGCTTAAACTATATCCAGGTGTCCATGTGGACATAGACTCCTTTTTGTTACTTACTGGATCAGCTTTCACTTGAGTTTTGATTTCCTATTTGATCCAGGCATTATTTGGGATCTGTTTAGAAGCTAGCTATAGGAATGTTTTTGTTTTTTTGTTTTCTTGGGTTTTTTTTGAGACGAAGTCTTTCTCTGTCACCCAGGCTGGAGTGCGGTGGTGCGATCTCGGCTCACTGCAAGCTCCACCTCCCGGGTTCACGCCATTCTCCTGCCTCGGCCTCCTGAGTAGCCGGGACTTAGAGGCACTCACCACCACGCCTGGCTAATTGTTTTTGTATTTTTAATAGAGACGGGGTTTCACCATGTTAGCCAGGATGGTCTCGATCTCCTGACCCCGTGATCTGCCCACCTCGGCTTCCCAAAGTGCTGGGATTACAGGTGTAAGCCACTGCGCCCAGCCAGTTTTGTTGTTTTTTTTTTTGAGACGGAGTCTCGCTCTGCCGCCCAGGCTGGAGTGCTGTGGCCAGATCTCAGCTCACTGCAAGCTCCGCCTCCCGGGTTCACGCCATTCTCCTGCCTCAGCCTCCCGAGTAGCTGGGACTACAGGCGCCCACCACTTTAACAAACATGGCATGGTACTGTTCTGCCACTTGGTCTCTTCCAATAGCAGGCCATGTGGCCATGTCAGAACACACGGATCTGCCAGGCCATTCCAAACAGCCAGCCTGCATTTGGGAGCCACTGACTTCGCGTGTCCTGTCTGATCACCTCCAGTGCTGCCAGGTCAGTAAATGAAATACCCCCACCCAGGACTTGCCCCAGAGGGTGCTGAGGTGCCAGCTGAGCCGATTCAGCATTCTGAGAAGGGAAGGAACCCATATTTATTGAGCATCCATGGTGCTTTGTCCCCCTTCCTGTCTCAGAGATGAGTTCATCAGAAAAGTGGGTGGCCCCAGCCCACACTCAGCTAGGAAAGGGTGGAAGGAGCGCTGGACCCAGAGTCCACCTGATGCCTCAGCCCATCCTCGTCCTGCTGGCCGCACAGCAAACTTTCATGAGTGCCTACTGTGTGCCAGGCACAGGGCCAGGGCCAAGAGGGCAGGGAGGAATAAACAGCCCCTGTGCTCAAGGAGGGAGGGGAGATCTGTATCAGGTGGAGGTTAATGAACAATCTAAGATAGTTTATGCCAAGGCAGGCCAAGGATCCAGTGTGGGAATGCCACCTCAGGTCTCAGGGAGAGCAGCCCCAGAGTGTGGAGTGTGGGGGCTTTGGGGTTGTGTGATCATCCAGTTAACCTTCTCTGCCCACCCACTTTATGGATGAGGACACTGAGGTCCCAGGGAGGCACTTATCAACACAGGAAGATAAAGCCATCAAAAGAGCCATTGTTGGCCAGGCACACTGGCTCACACCTGTAATCCCAGCACTTTGGGAGGCCCAGGCAGGCGGATCACCAGGTCAGGAGTTCAAGACCAACCTGGACAACATGGTGAAACCCCATCTCTACTAAAAATACAAAAATCAGTCAGGTGTGGTGGTGGGCGCCTGTAATCCTAGCTGCTTGGGAGGCTGAGGCAGGAGAATCACTTGAACTTGGGAGGCAGAGGTTGCAGTGAGCCAAGACCTCCATCCTGGGTGACAGAGTGAGACTCCGTCTCAAAAAAAAAAAAAAAAAAGAACTATTATTCACAGATGTGGCTCCCTGTGCGCCCCCCTCCCAGCTGCACCCATCATTCATTGCTTATGTGAAACTCCCCTTGACAGGGAGGGATTTAAGGAAAGGGTTAATGCCACTGACTCAAACCTTCGATGATATTTGTTCATGACTCTCAGATCCTGGGTTTGTCATAAGTCACGGGAAAGGGGGTGGGAGGGCAAAGCTGTATCAATTGCAAAGACTCCTTATGGTTTGGCTGCTCAGGAGACACCCCCAGAACCCAGGATGGAGTTCCTAGAAAGCTCAGGAAGGAGCATGGTGAGCAGCTCTGGCCACTGCATGGAATAGAACGTGGAAGGTAGGGAGATGGCTGGTGGTTGCCAGGAGAAGGGTTGGGCTGGCAATGGAAGGCTTCCTCCCTCAGTAGGTATCTGAGCAGGCCTGGGCTAGAAGGCAGAGGGCTGAGCCCTCCTGGTTCTGCTCACGTTGGGTCCTTCCCGACCCAGAAGCTCAGGACCACTCCTCTGCATGGTCCCTCCTCATGCTGGGAGGCCCTGAGAGGCCCTTCCTTTCCAGGACTTTTCTTTGCACATAAATGCCAAGTGACTCACTGCCATGTTCCAGTGGAAAGTCCTTAACCCAAGGCTGCCAGTTGCTTGGTTGGAGGTGGAGGAGTGTGGTTGGCCAGCGATTTCAGCAGAGTCATGCTTACTGGGTGAAGGGTGCCGGAAGGGGGAGGTCTTAAGGGACCTGCTGTCTTGCCCCAAGGCTAGTCAGCACCAAGAGGGAAGACTCAGGTCATGATTTCAAGGACATTCATTCCTTTGGAGATGACACCTGGTGTCTCCTCTGCAGGTGGACATCACACCAGCCCAAGACACCAGTCTCCTCACTAGCCTCTGTGCCTCCTGGATACCTCTCTGTACCATCCGGGGACCAGCTCTCTGCATGTCACTCTGTTGCTCAAAAGCCTTCAGTGGTGGCTCCCTAGTGCTTTGTGAAATCAAGTCCAACCTCCTTAGCCTGGCATTGGAGGCCCTTCACGATCTGGCTCTTGGCCAGTGTTCACGCTCACCTACCACAACTTCTTTCCTCGTTTGTAGTCTGGCTGGTTTCTGCTCCTAGCTAGACCAGGCGTCCAGCTCTCTCAGCCTTGCCCATGCTGGCCTCTCAGCTCACAAGGCCCTTCCTCCCATCACTCCTTATTCCTACTCTTAAGGGGCGAGCTTGGAGCTGCCTGCTGTAGGAAGCATTCCTTGAGCCTCTTAACAGTACCTGGCACAGAGTAAGCACTCAAAAAAGATGGCGTGAGTTAAAGTGGACTTCAGCTTACCCTGTTCTGAGCCCTGTGGCCCTTTCCTCTGACCTGAGCTCAGACCTTTATGGTCTTACCTTATACCTATGCACCTGACTGGGGACACATCAAGGGGAGGGAGGGATGCTCCAGCATCCAGTCTCGGAGTGTGGCACACAGTGGTTGCTCAACATACAAATCAAGAGAGCTTGATTCCTTCTACTCTGAAATGGGAACATATGGTTTGAACATCTGGGTGGCTCCAGGCTTGGAAATTATATTCAACCATCACTATCCATCAATCCATCAATCCATCCATCCAACACATATTTAGTTGTTCCAGGTCCTGTCCTAGGCCCTGGGGATGTGACTGGTGAACAAGACAGACCAAACTGTACCCTTATGGAGCTGTCTGTCTGGCAAGGCTATGGATGTCAAACAAAAAATTACACATGCATGGCTAATGCCCTTTTAAAATAAAAGGCCCTACACCAGGCACTGCAACACCAGGCTTAGAATGCCCCTGTCCTCCGGCTTGCTATGTGACCTAAGTGGGTCCTTTCTCCTCTCTAGTCCTATAAGGGGTGGCCCAGATAGGTTTTGTGTTTAAGGGAAATACCTTCTGAATAAAGGGAGGAAAGACCATTCTATCCACTGTGGAAGCGCGTGTCACCACATGGGGTGCTCCTTTAAGGGACTCCTTTAAGGATGCAGTCGTCCTCTTGGCGGCTTTTCAAGATGTCCCAGCCCTGCCTCTGAAAGGAGGTGTCCCGATTTCGGGACAGGAGTTCCAGAGTTACTCTGAGCAGAGCTGTAGCAACAGGCTTTTAGTAAAGAACATTGCCTCGAGGAACAATAATGTGGATTCTTCTTCTACCACTGGTAGAAGAATATCGATTAGAACAGACTTTTAAAAAAAGAAAAGCAAAAGCTCGTCCAGGTGTGGTGGCTTACGCCTGTAATCCCAGTATTTTGGGAGACTGAGGCAGGTGGATTGCTTGAGTTCAGGAGTTTGAGACCAGCCTGGGCAACATGGCAAAACCCCATCTCTATAAAAAAGGCAAAAAGTTGCCGAGTGTGGTGGCACACACCTGTAGTCCCAGCTACTCGGGAGGATGAGCCTGGTAGACAGACGTTGCACTGAGCTGAGATTGTGCCACCGCATTCTAGCCTGGGTGACAACAGTGAGACAGCAGGCCTAAGTGAGGCATGGGGCCCTGAATTTCTAACCAACTCTCAGGCACTGTGGACGATGCTGGTCTGGGGACCACTCTGAGTCAAGGAGATAAACAATGCTGTTGTGTGCCTCCTGTGCATTAAAAGCCAGACCCTGTGCTTCGTGAACATCCTCTCCTTAATCCTCACCAAAGACACCATTATTCCCATTTTGCACATGAAGACCTGAGGCCCTGCTGAGGGCAGATAATTTGCCCAAGGTCATAGAGCTGGGAGCCTGCCGGCATTCACGCTGGGCCAGCGCCACCTTGGAAAGGATGCTGTTGGGGAAGCCTTTTACTACTGAACAGTGTCCTCGCTCCAAAAGCCACAGGAGGCTTTTCAAGGCAGCCAAGTCGGATGTAAATCAGGGGAGAGCCCAGGGCTAGCCAGGCTGCTGACAGCAGGGCGGCCTGGGTCACTGTGTCCGGACAAGGCCCACAGCGGGATTTAGGGCTGGCATGCTGCCTGGGAGTGGGGGAGCCGTCAGGGATGCTCTGGGCGCCTGGAAGACCAGCCTGGAGCCTGCTAGAGCCCAAGGAGGCACTTTAGCCTCTGACAGCCTACCCCATTATTTAGATACATTCTAGGGAACACGGCTGGCTGGAAGGGGCAGCAGTGGGACCACAGGAGCTGGGACCTGCTGCTTCCGTTGTTTAAAGGCTGGCTCATCCCTGCAGCCATGCGGGCGTTCTCCGTAATCACGGTCTGCTTTGAGGACAGAGAGGTTGTGGTCTCCTGCTGGCTGGGGCTTTATTTTTGCACTAAGCACCTGTCCTCAGCAAACTGGGAAAGTAGAACACGTAGTGAGTCTGAGTCCTCAAAATGCTGTCCCTGGCCCAGCAGTATGGGCATCACGTGGGAGCCTGCAGAATGCAGAACCTCAGGCCCCACCCCAGACCTGCTCATTAAGACCTTGGGTGTGGGGCTCTGCAATCTGGGTTTTCAAGAGCCCTCCAGGCAATTCTGCTTTGTGTTTAACTTTGAGAAGGGCTGATGACCTCTCTGGCTGTGTGCCTGGGGCCAGGGGTGGGGCTGGGGGGAAGGGTCAGGCCTAACCCTTGCCTGTGATAACTAGAGTTCCAGGGCTGCGGGAACCTCAGGTGTTCTGTCATCCGCATTCTTCCTCTTTTTTATGATGGGAAGAGTGTGTCAGAGACGTGCATAAAATTACATAGCAAGTTCAAGGCAGTGTGTAGGTCTGGATTTTTATATTGCAAATGGCAGAAATCAGTTCAAACAGACTTTAGTTTTATTTTTTTTATTTATTTATTTATTTTGAGATGAGTCTTTCTCTGTCTCTCAGGCATGAGTCATCACACCCAGCCCAAACTGACATTAAAAATAAAAAAGAGCATTTACTGACTCTTTTAACTTAAAAGCCCGGGGCCATACTTCAGCCTGGGGCTGAATCCAGGTGCTGAAAGATGTCATCGGGACTCAGTTTCTTTCTCTTGGTTTCCTGGCTTTGTGTCTCTCTATACCTGCTTCATTCTCCATGGATGCCCTAGCTGCTCACCAGTGTAGTGCCGCCCCCTGCTCCAATGTAGACCTGTGCGGGTCTCCTGCTGGAACAGGTTTAGGCTGTCCCCCGAAGGGCATGGGTGCCAGCAGGCTAGATATATGGACTTTAGTGCTAGTCTTTTTTTTTTTTTTTTTTTTTTTTTTCAGGAGACAGGGTCTCACTCTGTCACCCCACCTGGACTACAGTGGTATGATCACTCCTCGCTGCAGCCTCAAACTTCTGGGCTCAAGCAGTCCCCACCTCAGCCTCCGAAGTAGGTGGGATTACAGGCATGTGCCACCATACCCAGCTAATTTTATATATTTTTTTTGTAGAGACAGGTCTCCCTGTGTTGTCCAGGCTGGTCTTGAACTCTTGGGCTTATGATGTTTCTGCCTCAGCCTCCAAGAGTGCTGGGATTGCAGGCATGAGCACACCTGGCCTTTAGTGCCATTCTTATCCTCCTCTCTGAGATGGGCTGGCCTCTTGTAATTGGTAAGGTTTTGCCTCAGGCAGAATTATACTCTCCTTCCTCTGATTCTCTTAACCTGTGTTTTAAACAGGCTGCCTTCATCTTTCACTTTATCCCACTTCCTTGTGTATAGTCTAGGATAGCAAGGTTTACGTTGCTCCTTCCACCACCCAAACCCACGGCAGACATCACTAATCCACCCCAGCCTTCACAGAACCCAGAATGAAGCCTTGGTGGGCTGTCATGTGCCCAACCTCTAGCCCGTGGTTCCAGGCTTCATGAGCTCAGGGACCTTGGCTCTGTCATCTACTGCTGAGCTTCATGTGCCCAGTGCAGTGTCTGGCACATGAAGTGCACCATAAGTTGTTGACTGACTGTTCCTACCCCATAGTGCCTCGGACCCAGTGGGTGCCAGTGTGAGCCTGTTGAATGTGGGGGCCCTAATGAAGCAATGAGGTCATCTAATTTGGGGGACAGGGAGCTCTGTAGGCTGCTGGGACTGGCATTTACTGACACTGGCAAGTGTGCCTCTGGGTCTGGGAAGGAGGCTGCCAGGGCAGGGCTGCAGCTACAGCAAGGAAAGGGGTCCTGGATTCCTCTGTCTGCCCTCCCAGACCCACCCTCCCACACCCTCTCCCCCACAGACACCCCCTGCTCATCTCTGCTAATCCTAGTTCAACAATTCATTGAAAATATCTCAGTTGAGAAGAAATCATTTCCTGACTTTGTACACTTAGATTCCAGGAATCCTAGAGAGCCTTCCAGCCTCAGGGCAAGGAGCTTTGCTGGTAGGAGGAGGTGATCTGCTCCCAATTGCCTATTTCCCAAACTGAGCTTCTACTGAAAAAACAACAGAACTAAAAAAAAAAAGTCTTCCGGGTTAGTCATGTCTGGGACTGCTTGGCTCAGCAAAGCTCAGCAGATTTCCTGGGCACAGTAATTCTCGCCCCCAAACTGGTTGGTGAATGCCACATCCCCTAAGGATCTTCTCCGAGGCCCTTCACTCTGGCCCTGGTGTGTCCCTGCGCCCCTTGGGAATAGTCAGGCCATGTGACTGAGCTGGTGGGGCGCTCAGGAGTGTGGGCTTTCTGTGGCTAGGGCTGTGGAACAGCTTACCCATTTGCAGCTGAAATCTTGTCCCCCTCTGACCAAGGACAACATGCTGGTTCTTGCTGCTGACTGAGTTTCGGGTACCCTGCATCAAGAAGAGGGGCATGTGTGAGTGAGTGGGAGTGCCTGTGTGAGTGTGTGTCTCATGTGGGTCTGTGTGTGACTGTGAACGTGTGTGTGTCTGACACAGGCAAGTGTTGGGGCTGGGAGTCTGCATATGATTACACATGTGTCTGAGTGTGTGTCTGCATGTGAGCTTGTGCTGGCATGTGTGAGTCTGCCTGTGTGAGCCTCAGCGTCCTGGCCTTTCATGGGGGTTGGTCAGCCCCTCCCCAGCACACACGTCTGGTGGTTACAAGTGGGTGAAAAATCGGGGGCCCTGTGCACCGTCTGCCTCTGACCAGATCTCTTTTTTCCGTCTTTGCTTCCTCTCGTTGCAGTAGATCCAGAGCCAGAACCACAGCCCTTCTGAGGAGCTCCCAAAGGTAAGTGACCTTGGACCTCCAGGTGGGATAGGTGTCTCACACATTGTGCGGTGACCCAAGGTGGGGGGCTCAGGAGCTCCGTGTCTCCCCCAGGCTCTAGGAGGACAAGACAGGACCCCTGAGGCCCACAGACATTGTCCACACCTCACCTCCACGTGGCAGATCCCCTGGCCTGGGTTGGCCACTCTGTGCCTGCTTGGTCCCTAGCTAGTCTGTGCCAGAGAGGGCACAGGGAGGCCCTACAAATGGGCCAAGCACTGGTTTCGGAGACCCAGCCTGGGCCCTGTCCTGGCTCTGCTGCAGAGTAGCTTGGGCAAGTCTGCCATGGGGAGGAGGCCCTCACTGAGTTGATTCTGAAGATTGGGGGTCTGAGCTTGGCTCTGTCTCTGTTAAAGGTTTGTTGTTGAGACAGGGTCATACTCTTGTCACCTAGGCTAGGGTGCAGTGGCGTCATCAGGGCTCACTGCAGCCTTGATCTCCCCAGGTTCAGGTGATCCTCCCACCTCAGCCTCCTTAGTAGCTGGCACTACAGGCGCGTGCCACCATGCCCAGCCTATTTTTGTATTTTTTTGTAGTAACGGGGTTTCACGGTGTTGCCCAGGGCACAGTGGCTCACGCCTGCAATCCCTGTACTTTGGGAGGCCAAAGCAGGAGGATCGCTTGAGGCCAGGAGCTTGAGACCAGCCTGGGCAACATAATGAGCCCCGTCTCAGCAAAAATTAAAAATAATATAAATAAAATTATAAGTAAACAAATAAGTAAAATGGAAAACCTTTGCTAAAGTTGCAAGAGTATTACAGTGGCCTCGCATTATGCCCTTCATTGAGATTTTCCCATGGGTAACATTTGCCACATTCGCTTCATCTCTTTCTCACTAATATGTGAATAAAAATAGTCACGTGAACATTCTTCCATTTTTGCTGAATCATTGGGGAGTAAATTGCAGGCATGATGCCCCTTCACCTCAATCCTTCAGGTCTTTCATAAGAGCTAGGCCAGGCCGGGCGTGGTGGCTCATGCCTGTAATCCCAGCACTTTGGGAGGCCGAGGTGGGTGGATCACAAGGTCAGGAGATCGAGACCATCCTGGCTAACACGATGAAACCCCGTCTCTACTAAAAACAAAAAATTAGCCGGACGTGGTGGCGGGTGCCTGTAGTCCCATCTACTCGGGAGACTGAGGCAGGAGAATGGCGTGAACCCGGGAAGTGGAACTTGCAGTGAGCCGTGATCGTGCCATTGCACTCCAGCTCTGGGTGACAGAGCGAGACTCCATCTCAAAAAAAAAAAAGAAAAAAGAGCAAGGCCGTTCTCTTATATAACCCTAGCACAGTTATCTACCCCAGGACACTGATTTAACATGGATGTGATTCTGTTATCTGTGGATCTTAATGACACTGTGGATTTTAATGACATTGCAGTGTTTATAGCAGCTTTGTTTTTTAGTTCAGGATCATCATTATGTTTTTAAAAAGGGTTTAAGGGATGTCTTCTTCACTGATTTAAGACATTGCCTACTCTAGGGGCTTTCAAAGTCTTATTTAATCCTTGGCATTCATTAAATACATTTTACAGTGGGATGTGGCCTGTGTGCGCATGTACACACACACGCATGTGAAACTCAAGCCCTGAAACTGAAGTTTCTCAGACAATCCTCGTACTTGCCATCTGCTGTGCTCTGGTCTGCTCTGTCTCGTTTAGTAAAAAAGATGGCCTTGACCCCTTACATTGATGTCAAGACCCACTGTGGACTCTGCTTTGGAATTAGAAAACCCTGGCTTCTTGGGCAGAAATTTCTAAGGGGGAAGGTTAAGCTCCCACTGGTCCAGGGTTTAGATTGGTTGGAGTGGGGTCCCCTGTGAAGCCAGGACTAGACAAGCGTTTGTTTGTGGCCCAGAGCTCCTCAGCCTGCTGCTGCTAGCGGCTGGACCAAGTCCTTCCTTTTCATCAAGCCCCACTGGCGTAGAAGGCTTGGTCACAAGCAGCCCCACCCCATGGAGACGTATTCTTTGTGCTGTGACATTGGGCAGGAGTGTGTACCCAGCCAGCCGCTGGGCAGGCATGGAGGTGACCTACTCGACGTCAGCCTCCACACTCGTCATCATAATAATTATAGACGTCAATAATAATAATTGCTGCCACTTCCTGGACTCAGCAGGCTCATATGCTGCCAAGAGGTGTACTGTATTAACTCACGTATCCTCTGTCAACCCAAAGAAGTGGGTGTGCTCTTTACTCTTTTTGAAAAAATATGGCAAATTTATTGAGCACTTACTGCACATCAGGCACTGCTAAACACATCACAGACCCATTCACGGCCTCCTCAGAAGCCCTGTGAAGCGGGCGCTGATGTCATCTCTATTGTACAGATCAGAAAACTGAGGCTTGGAGGGATGAATTGATTGTTCCCAAGGCCACACAGCTAGGAAGGATTTGAACCTTATTGAGCTGACTCTAGCCCACTTCCCCAGGCTGGGAATGGCCTCTGGGTCCAGCCCCTTCCCCTTCCCCCAGGCCTTCCTCCTGGTTAATGAGTAGTCAAAGGCAGCTGGGAAATGAGGCTCCTGCTGCCGGGAGGCTGGAATGTGAGTTCTGCTTTCAGATAAAGAGTCTTGTGCAAGGGGTCCTGCCTGGGATGGGCTGTTACAGGCAATAAACAGAGGTTGCCAATGTTCCTCTTTTTGAGGCTTGCTGATGTATTTGCACTTGGGAGCTCATTTTATAGAAAAGCCTGAGAGGCAGGTTTGCCCTCAGACTTATCTGATGCCTCCTCCAAGCAGCCCTCTTGGCGTATGCTTTCTGAAAGGGCTCCTCGGCCCCCTGACATGGCAGGGGTGTCTAGAGGAACAGGGTGGAAGAACAGACCTTGTCACCTCTGAAGTCTGAGCACTGCTGGGTGTGCGCCCTCTTCACTGGGCACGTCACTTGAGGGCTCTGGCCTTCAGGTTCTCATCTGAGAAGGGGCATGATACGGACATGTGAATGTGTGTTGGTTGTTCAGCAGAGCCTGAACTATTAATGGACAAGCCCAAAAAAGTTTTGTTGACAGGGGGCAACCCGTGTGGTGGAGTCCATGGAGCTGGGGAGTCAGGCAGTCCCTAGTTCAAATCCTGGTTCCAGCCCCTGCCGGCTTCATGACCTGGAGGAGTCACTGAACTACCCGGAGCCTCAGCTACCCACCCCTGAAATGGAGCAATAGTGGCACCCAGGAAGGTTAGAAAGACAGTGATCCTGGGATTTTGAGGTGGGAGTAACCTCATCACTTTGTAAGCACAGTGAGGTTAAGTGCACAAAAGGCCTAGCACATCAGTGCCAAGCACCCCACATGCAATTTCTCATTTTATCCCCCAAGGTGAGCCCCCTAGAGCAATTCCCCACTCCCTCAGCTATGGGGCCAAGTCCAGAAATCAGATTCACCCTCCTGGTGCCTGGGCCAACTTAACGAAGAGAAAAGATTCTTAACAGGGAGACCCTCTCTGGGCTTGTGGTGAGATCTCCCATGGGGTGTCTGCTGCCATGCCCCAAACCCATTGTAAACTGGTGCATGTAGGAGTGTTGGTATAACAGGCCCATGACTTCCGGTGTTGTCAGAAAAGGCCACCTCAGGCCTGTTCAACAAAAGTGTCAACCTCAACATTCGCTTCCTAGAAGGCCCAAGACCGTAATAAAATGATATTTATTGTTTACTCTGGTTATAAAAGTGATACATTTTTGAACGGGTGCAGTGGCTCATGCCTGTAATCCCAGCACTTTGGGAGGCTGAGGTGGGTGGATCACTTGAGGTCAGAAGTTCGAGACCAGCCTGGCCAACGTGGCAAAACCCCATCTCTGCCAAAAATACAAAAATTAGCCTTGCGTGGTGGTGCGTGCCTGTAGTTCCAGCTACTCTGGAGGATGAGATAAGAGAAAACAAGCTGCTGGATTTGGCCCAGTGACCAGTTTGCTGACCTTGTTGTAAGCCATGATTTGTTTGGATAAACCAGCGTTTATTTAATTAATCCCATAGTGATGGGAAATTGACTGGTTACAGTTTCTCTTGTAAACCACTCTGCATTTTTTTTTTTTTTTTTGAGATAGAGTCTTGCTCTGTCACCCAGGCTGGAGAGCAGTGGTGTGATCATACCTCACTACAGCCTTGACCTTCCAAGCTCAAGCCTTCCTCCCACCTCAGCCTCCTGAATACCTGGGATTACATGCATGCCACCGTGCCTGGCTAATTATTTTTTGTAGAGACTGGGTCTCACTATGTTGCCCAGGCTGGTTTCAAACTTCTGGGCTTCAAGTGTTGCTCCTGACTTGGCCTTCCAAAGTTCTGGGATTACAGGCATGAGCCACCGCGCCCGGCCTCTATTTTCAATTGTTGTAAAAGACACATAACGTAAAACTGACCATCTTAACCCCTTGAAAGTGTACAATTCATTTGTGGTAAGTAGATTTAAAGTGTTGTGCAGCCAATTTCCAGAACTTTTTTGTCTGGCAAAGCTGAAGCCAGTAAACGTCTTTTCAGTGGGCGTCTTTACACGTTGGTCTAAGCAAGAACTGGGCTTGCTGGTCGAATGGGGTGCACGTGTTTGAGATGCTGGGCACGTGTTGATAAATCATTGACCCCGAAGAGGTTGCCCTCATTTACACTCTGGCCTGATATCAGTGACAGCCCTGGGGCATCGAGATGGAGGGGTGGCACCTCCCTGGGGAGCTCCTGCCTTCAGGACTTTAGGAAACGGAATTTAAAACAATTCATCCCAGAGAAGCAGCTCCCAGTCTGCCAGCCTTTCTCATTTGGGGAAGATAAGAAAAACCCAGTAAAGCAAAAAATAGCTCTGAGTACTGGGCCAGACTCGCGGTTGAAAAACATACCCCATCCTCTAGAGAAGATGTGCTGTTAGGACCTGAGCTCAGGGCTCCCATGAGCCTGAGTGTGAATGTCATCCAGTTTCTACCCTGCTCTGTGACTCTGGGCACATCGTTCAACCTCTCCATGGGCTTCAGTGTCCTCTGTAAAATCGGTCTGATGTAGAAGCTCCCTTCTCTGGTTCTGAGGGTCAGGGAAGAAAAACTGTGAAAGTTAGCAGTTCTAACTGTGAATGTTAGCTCAGAATGGCACATAGCAGTTCTTCAATAAATGATAGTTATTGTTATTGCTAGTATTATTGTGATTATTTTTGGCACCTCTATCTCAGAGAAGTCTGAATATATGCATGGTAATCGCATCTGCAGCCCTCTGCAGTTTGCACACTTTTTCCAGCTTTGATACCTACATCATCTTGTAGGGTAGTTACTACTGCCCCCATTTACAGGTGAGAAAACTGGGGCTCAGGAAGGCAGTGAGAAACTGGAAGTCAGCCACGTGTCAGGACAGGAGCCTGGGTTTAGCCCGCGTCTTTGGCTTTGGTTTTGCACGCAGCTGCTGCTGGGAGATGGGACCAGGGCAGGCAGGTGCCTCCTCTCTGGCCTCAGCCTCTCGGGAAAGCTTGGGCCTCAGGTGGAGTGACGACACCTTGGGTGCATCTTCTTGTCTGGGCTCTTGGACCCAGCAGGGGTCCTGGGGGATTTCTTAAGGGAGGGGCTTTTCAGAAATGGACAGGGACTTTTGAGACCATGGCTGCCCACCTCAGTGAAGTCTGAGGGGAGTTTCTGGAAGGCATTTCCATCTGTCCATGTGTTCTAAGTCAGTGGACAATTAAGTCCAGAAACCTTCTGGACTTAAAAAGCAGACATGTCCAGGATCCCTGGGGCTGCAGACAGCCTCGGGGGTTTTGGGAGGCTGGCTCCTCAGGCACCCATGAAGGAAGGTGTCCTGGGGCCAGTATTCAGACCCAACTGCCCACAGGGACCCCCAGGGTGCCTTTATCTACTCATGTCTCCACCCACTTGCTAGCAGAGTGGCAGAATTGGGACAAGTCACTAACCCTCTGTGTGACCTCTGATTCGCCACGTGAAAATTAGTGAATAGAATAAATCATTTATTCCCAGGGTAGGTTCTTGGGGTGGCAGTGCCGAGCTTGGGTAACAGTCTCCACCCCTTCGATTTAGGAGCCGGTGCCTTGGTGCAGATCTCTCCCCCAAGCTGAGCGTACTCTAAGTCAGGCACAGAGCATGTGCAGCATAGGGCTGGTGTCCAGGCCCCACCCCAGCTTGGCTGCTTAGTGGCTCACCCTCTGGGGGCCTGCACGCAGGCCACCTTGGCTTCCTGTCGTTGCTTCTCACCCCCACCGTCCTCCCAGCCAGAGGTAGAGTTGCATCCCTGCTCTTCAGCCTCTCAATTCCTAGCCCCAGCTTAGCTCCCGCTTCCAAATCCCCATCCTCACTCCTCTTGCTCTGTGGGGTCCCACCTTGGCCATTGTGTTACATGCCTCCTACCTCCTTTGCTACCTCTGTCACAAGGAGGGGACTAGGTTCTCATTTGTATTTTCCAGGTTGAGTTTTCCTGAGAGCTTCTGCTAGTCTCACAGCCCCTCAAGTCTTTTCTGGGCATTCTGCCTGTCCCAGACAAGGGTCTGTCTCTTGTCCCTTAAGTTACTGGGGGCCCAGAGAGACCAGATTCTGATGAGGAATCCAAGACTGGGTCCACATCAATGAGAAGGAAACCAGGATTGATTGGCAATGTCTGTCAAGGGGGCAAGGTGGGAGGAGGTGGCATGTGTGTCATCCACGTGACACCCTTAGTAATGGGCATTTGCTTTGGAAAAACTGTAGAGGAGCCCAGAGGACTTCAAAAGGACTCTATAGCCAGCAAGCAAGATGTGTCTTCTGGATGGGAAGAAGGGGACAAAGTGCCTCCGGAAGGACAGACAGTGCCCAGGGGAGGGAGCCCTGCTGTGCCAGGCCTTCTCACGCCTCGGTGTGATCTCACACCTGGGATGAGTGTGAGACACTCACACATGAGTGTTGTGAGACAACATTCATTCACTTAGTAAATATTGAGCAACCACTATACACCAGGCACAGTGCAGTTGGTAAAGAGCCAGGAGGCTGGGCCTTATCTCAGGTGGGTAGAGGGAAGCTGTTTGTGACTGTGGGCTCATGAGCCTGTCTGCCTCCACCTTTTCATCCACTCTCCTCATAACAAGCCTCCTGAGGCTGAGGCTCAGAGAAGTGCAGTGACCTGCTCATGGTCACACAGCACCTTGAGACCTCAGGCCTCTGCTCCTCTCAGATCCACCCATCCTGTTGTGGTGCTGTCAAGAGAATAGTCTTTGATGCTCCTTCTTTGGGCAAGTCCATCTTCTGCCTGGGCCTCAGTTGCCCCATCTGTAAAATGGGCCCTATGATATCTACTGGGTTAGCAAGTGCATATAGGAGAAAGCAATTTGGTATTTTGAAAATACCAGATGTGCCTTATTAAGTAATATTGGTCACAATTCAGGGGTGGTTTATTCACATTTAACAATCCAGACATTCAGTGAAGTCTCTCACCCAAAAGAGACAAATCAGGGAGTGTGGCCTTCTGTGGGCCAAGCGATCCCTGGGCGGCCGAGTCTGGAAGCCTCATGGCTGCGTTCTGGACCTGCCAGATGATTCTGGGGAGAAAGGTTGTCCCAGCTTAAGATCATGGAGTCAAGACCTTTTGTTTCCCTTTGGCCTTTCTAGTCCATTTGAGAAAGTCACCTTTTCAAAGCGCTGCCAGCTCTGCTGAGTAGGGGAAAGGCCCCAGCAAGAGTGTTTGACGTCAGGGGAAGTTTGGGGAAAATCTCTAAGCATGTAAACATTGAGAATTGAAAGTCTGATCAGTCATCCAAACGTTATGGACTTTTGCTGTGGCTCAGGCCCCAGCTGGGGCTAGGGACCCAGAAATGAGCTGCCCTCTGTCCAGCCTTGGAACTTGTGTGGGAAGATGCTACAAATCAGGACCCTGTCAGGGGTGAGGAGGGTCTCAAAGGTGCTTTGGGCACGCAAAGTTACAAAAAAAAAAAAAAAAAAAGCTCCCAGAGGTCTTGAATATCAAAAATATGCCAGTTGGGCACCAGACAGTGAGGGCATTCCCAGTAGGGGAAACAGCCTGTGGAAAGGCCTGGTATAGAGTGGAAGCCTGGAGTGGCTTTCTAGAAGCTCTAAGGAGTGCAGCGTGGCTCGGGTGTCCTGCTCTGGGCAGTGGGGAGGGGAGACAAGCTGCCTGGGGTGGGGGTGGGGGTGGCTTGTGACCTCGGATCTGTTCAGAGTGGTTGGTCTTGATTCATTCTGGGGAACCAGCCAGAAACAGGAATCCTTATTTCATGGTTCCAGGTGCCCCTTAAAGGTAGTGCTTGTTGTTTTGAAAACTGGCTTCTGAACAGACAAATCCTGCCTTCCCCCAAACACGGCTGCAGGAGAATCGCAGGCACAGCCACAAGTCCCCAGAGGAAACCCAGTCTAACGAGGTGTCTAACCCAGTTTGCTGACTCACGTGGTTTTGGGAGCCCATGAAGTGCATTGGGAGGGAGAGGACAGGGACGCAGCGCTGTCGAAGGAAGCTCCGTCGAAGCTGCCTGTTTGACACACNAAGCTGCCTGGGGTGGGGTGGGGTGGCTTGTGACCTCGGATCTGTTCAGAGTGGTTGGTCTTGATTCATTCTGGGGAACCAGCCAGAAACAGGAATCCTTATTTCATGGTTCCAGGTGCCCCTTAAAGGTAGTGCTTGTTGTTTTGAAAACTGGCTTCTGAACAGACAAATCCTGCCTTCCCCAAACACGGCTGCAGGAGAATCGCAGGCACAGCCACAAGTCCCCAGAGGAAACCCAGTCTAACGAGGTGTCTAACCCAGTTTGCTGACTCACGTGGTTTTGGGAGCCCATGAAGTGCATTGGGAGGGAGAGGACAGGGACGCAGCGCTGTCGAAGGAAGCTCCGTCGAAGCTGCCTGTTTGACACACAACACCGGCTGGAGATGCAGCTGGTATTTGCCCAGTGTGGCAGATCTGGAGCCCAGGGGTGTTTGTTTCTGCCTCTCTCTGCACTTAGCTGGATGCTAACAAGGGGTGGAGTCAAGGTCAAGTGTTGGTTGAACGAGGGCATGAAATGAAAGATGGCTAATCTTTCTTGGGCACAGAGTATCCTGTTTCTCCGGAGAGCAAATCCAATCGTGTATTCGAGGCACTTCCTTGCACCTTCCTTGTGTAATTCGCAATGACCCATTTTACAGATGATGCAACTGAGCCCCCCAGGGGGGTGACATTCCTGAGGTCACCAATTGCAGCTGGCAAGGGGTGCAGTATTAGGTTCCACCTAAAACCTTCTAGGTGATGCAGCACAGGTGAAGGGTGGAAGTAGGCAAAGCTTATTTGTTGAGTCCCGCAGGAGCTGCCTGCACTGGGAATACAGAGCCCAAGCAGCAGAGGCAGGGAGGGCCCCTCCTTTCCACCCACATTATCAGGAGGAATTATGTAGAACTCGGCCATCTGGGGGTCAGCAGGAACTGCTTGACCAAATAAATAGATGAGTCAATTAAAAAGGACAGATTTCTTGGCTATATATAGTTGTGGCCTAAATCTCAGGTATCCTTGCCCCCAAGGAGTAAAGGGAGCCGTTTTCAGATGGCCCAGGCTATGGACGAGAGAATAAGCTGATTACACCCTAGGCTGCAGTGGGTGAGACACTTTGCAGCAGTGAAAGGAAGCTCTAAGGAGGTGAGGGGTGGGTGGGGGACTCGGGGCAGGGAGGATGGAAGGCAACAATTGCATTTCCAAAAATGATGTGGGTTGGGAGACTACCCACGGTCCTTCCCCTCATCAATTTCGTTGAGATTAGTCACACCCCTGGATATCAGCCTCTTAATTTCTCTGGCCAGTCTGAATTTAAATGGCTAAACATTTCTTCCCTAGCCTGCAGGGTCAGTAGTTAGTAATCACGGCAGGTATGCAGGACTCTCACCAATTATGAGTGTAATTAAATGGGAAGATCCTTGCAAGCATTGAGCACTGGGCCTTGCGCAGCCAGGGCTGTTAGCCGCTGCTCTAGTGATTGAGGCCAGCTGCCACCTGGTCCGTGAAGATACTTTTGATCTGGGCTGATTCAAGAGACCTGGATTCTAATCCTTGAGTTAATTTGAAAACATAATTCCCTTGCCTCCTGCTGGTTTCAGTTTCCCCCTGTGTCAGGTTGAGGGGGAGAGACTTCTTGGTATCTAAGGTCACAACCAGGCGGTAGCCCAGAGCCCAGTGGTTACGGATCCAGACTCCAGTCCACCACTTCCTGGCTGTGCAACCTCGGTCAAGTCGCTTATTGATTCGGAGCTGTAGTTCCTCATCTCCATTTGGGGTAAGTCCCCCCAACCCATCTCAAAGGGTGGCTGGTTAAGGATTGGGTAAAATAATGTGTCCACCTGCTGATCCCTAAACCACACAGGCAAGCACGCAGCCCAGGGAGCTGGGACTGGCTATGAGGCTGGAGGATTTTGCATACATTTAAAGCATTTCCAGTGTGCTTTTAAGCCCCATTAGACTCTAAGATGCTACAAAGTCTCGCTACTTTCAGACTAATTAGGAGAAAAGTAAGCAGCTGTAATCAGTGAAAAATGATTTAAGGAAAGAAAAAAATATTTAGCCTGATTAAAACGTTTCTATTAGCTAGAATTATGTAAAGTGCCCATCACAGTGCCAGATAGACAGTGTCAGCTGCAGTTATTATTTCAGCTATACAAGAACAGGTGGAATTAGGAGAACCAAGGGTTACTATGACAATAAGCCGAGACCCTCCTCATCCCTACCTGGGAGGAGGGCTGGCCCTGCCCTAGAGCTTCCTGTGGTCTTAGTGAGGAAGAAGAAACTTCTGGACCGGCTTCCCAGAGGAAGGTGCACCTGAGGATGAGCAGGAATGTGTCTTCCAGGGCCTGGGAATGGCAGGGCCTCCCAGAAACGGTGTGGCGATGGGGAGTTCTGAGATAAAGAAACCCCTCTCTGGCTTTCGTTCTGCTGTGGAGTGTTCTTATGTGGTGTACTTTCCTGGAAAACACAGCCGCCCAGCACCCTGCTCTGTGCTGGAAGGGGCATTGTGACCTCATGCTCAGATATTCCGAGGCACAGATAGCCTGGGTGCTGGGTGTCTTCCACACTCTGTCTGGCTGCTTCTGTGCCTCAGTCTCCCCTGCCACTAGTGAGTGAGTCATGCTTGCTTGTCCACCCCTGTCCCCATCTGCTCACAGAGCCTCTGCCCCTTTCCAGAACCACATTGGGTTCCCTTCTGTGACTCATGCCCTGTGAGGTCACCGGCAACTGCAGTCACCTGAGAAATGGGGTTCAGTGGACTGTGCCCACAGTAAGAGGGTTCAGGGAGCCAATATGGGAGCCCTTTGGTCACATTTAATTCCTGTCAACCTGGGTGGCCCTGCCAGAGCCCCCAGTAGGATAGAGGTCTTGCCCAGAGGCCTGCAGCTTGAAGGAGAGCATGGCTCCTCTCACTGAGGATACTTGCCCAGGTCGCCCCCCCACAGACCACACTGGGAGCCTCTGTTTTCTCACCTCAGCCCAAATCCTTGCTGCAGGCAGCCTCTCAGTACCTGAGCTGACACAAGGTGGGTTGCCAGGTGGACAGGGGTTGGCGGAACCCTCCCATGGGGCCAAGGACCTCCGTGGGATTTGGGGCTCTGTGTTTCCTAGGCCTGGGAGAGAGCCCCCAAACCAGCAGGGAGCCCTGCTGGTCCTAGGACATCCAGGCAGCAGGGGAGGGAACTGAACATCCAGACCAGACCTAGGACATGGGAGACCAAGGCTCTCGTCCAGGCTTAAGCAGCCCTTCTCCACTTGGGCCTCAGTTTCCCCACCTGTGAAATGGAGACATTAGGCCAGATGATAGTGTTGAATTTCACAACCTACTCCAAATTCAAAAACAAAATTTGGATTGAGAGATGGAGTAACCTGCCCTTAGACTGGCACACTTTTAATTTTACCACCGTATGGGGATTTTTTTTTTTTTGAGTGACCAACTGGTCTCACTATGATGTAAAAGGAGAAACCACATACCAAAAAGTAATAATACCCCAAAAAGTATAAGGCAGTAATGTTAGAAGGCAGGGATACCTCACACTGTGGGCTGGGGAAGGCTTCATTCCAGAGTGGCATAGCCCACAACCCGGCCTTGGATAGCCACAGAGTAGAAGCCCTTTGGCAAGACTTAAGAGCCAACCACAATAATTGCATCTGTCCTGAGTCCTGCTATAGGCAGGCAGCTCTTCCAGATTAGCTCCAGCATGAGTAGCTGTTCCCCTTCACACGTGGAGCTTTAATGTACACTTCTCTGGGCACCTGGCCCTGTCCTGAGCAATTACCCTGGTGTGGTTGCCATCCACTCTGTGAAGTCGATGCCATTATCAGCCATGTTTTACAGCTGAGGAAACTGAGGCACAGAGCATATGCTGCCCAGGGTTGCAGAGCTGGGGTTTGAGCCCCATCACCTTGGCTTCAGAGCTTCCTGGCTAGCCCTGCCTTCCTTCCCAGACCTCTGTCTGCTTACCGTATGTGAACTCTGGGCGTTAAGTTGTTGGGCTGACCTGTCATTCAATGATGCCTAAATGAGGGGTCCTCGGTGCTCAAGGACCTTCAGCCAGGAGCTGTGGGGTTTCAAAGCTGCCATGTCGAGGGGTCCCAGTATCTGATTTCTGCAGTTGCAGCCATCCTGGGGGCCACGCAAGGTGACATTCCTCTCCTGAAGGTTTTCTCTCCAACTGCCCAAGGTGTCCGCAGTGGCCAGCAGGTGACAAGAAGCTGCGTGGCCACCCTGCTCCAAGAAGCTGCCCTGCTGTTCCCTCCTGTGGGTTGTTGGGGCCACTCTGCAGATCCACAGCAAAGTCCTTTTCTACTCTCGAGTCTTGTTCCCAGCCCCTGTAACTTCCATTTCCCCAGCTTAGCAGGTGCCACCATCCCAAGGGCCAGAAGGGTACTCAGTACTTTGCATGGGGAACTGCAGGCCTTGATCTGGCCCCCCGCTCCTCCACTCTGCTTTCTGCCCTGAGATGCTCCCCTAACTGTATCCTAAGGGCCAGGGGAGGGAGGTGATGGCAGGTTTTCCCATCTGTGCTCAGATCCCCAGGGAGCCACCAACCCAGGGGACTCACATTGCTCAGTCAGCAAGAGTACGGATGGGGACCCCAGGATCCCCCAGTCACACCCATTGCAGAAGAGCAGGCTGGCCCCTGAAAGACCCAGGGAGAGACAGTTGGAATAGAAGGGAGGGGGCAGCTAGGAGGAGGCCCAGGTGTCAGGGTGACACCCTGAATCTCAGAACCGGGGTGTTATGGTGACACCTTGAATCTCAAAACCGGTCGGCTGGTGTTTGGGCCCTGGTCTTGGCTCTGTGAGATGATCTGTAAAGCACTCGGCGGGCATGGCCCCCAGAAGATGCTCAGCAGGGCCTCGGCTCAGAGTTCAGGCTGCCCATGGTTTTAGGAAGAATGCCGGTCAATTTTGTCATCATCCTGATAGCTTGAACTTTCTAAGTGCCTGCTGTATGCCAGGCACTTTTCTAAGCAGTCCATACATGTTTGGTTCTTTAATCTCTCAACAGCCTCACGACTTAGGTACTGTTATTGCCTCCATTCTATAGTTGAGGAACCTGAAGCACAGACAGGTTTATTTATGGTGTGCAACTTTCTCTCCTGGGGAGGGTGCCTTCACCGAGAGGGGGCTGTGTGTGCAGGTGTGTGGGAGGGACAGTTGGGACCCTGCGCCTCCAGGCTGATGAGTCTCCTGAGAGCAGGTCTCAACCACAGTCCAGAGTGGGGCAAGCCTCACCTTGCTCAAGCAGTGTCAGCAGAGCCTCCGGTGGCCTTTCCTGCCATTGGTCCCTATGCCTGGGGAGGTGGTGTTTAAGGGACAGGTGTTTCTGCTGTTGGGGAAGTCCCACCTGCTGCCTCCACTGGAGAAAGTGACCCGCCACTGCTGGGTGACAGCGAGGGGAGCCCCTAAGTCCCAGGCAATGTGCCTTGCAGCTCGTTCCTGTCCTTGGAGACACTGCCTGGGGCCTGCCCAGCTGAACTGTGCCCCTCGCCTGCTGCAGAGACAAGGCCAGGCTTCTTTTTCCCTCTCTACGCCGCACTCCCAGGAGTTGGGGTTGGTCTCCAAGGCTTCTCCCCTCAGTATCAAACATGCAGGCCCCACTCAGCTGCCCAGCTCCAGAAGCCCTTGGTACCCCCTGCCAGCCCTTGCCTTGATTTCTCAAACTCCCTTTCTCTTTAGCAAGTGGATAAAGGCATATTGGCTCTGTCCTGGGCCCACATCTGGGCTCTGCCACTCGCTACAGAGTAACCTTGGCCAGGTCATTCTCCTCTGAGCCTCGTTTTCCTTATTTGTATAATGAGGGCCAAGGTCTTCATCTGCCAGGGCCTGGTGAGGAGCAGCAGCAATAGGGAATAAGAGACCCTCTGGCAAACTCTCAAGTCCAGGACAAATGGCTCTTGGGATGATCCTGGACTTAGTGAGGCTGGCAGAAGTGAAACTCAGCCTAGCCCAGCCCCTAGATGCTCACGGTCTGGCAGATGAGACGTCTGTGCACACACGCATCACATGCACGCACTGTCACCGGCCAGCCGTAATCTCTTTCCTGAGCTGATTTTGTTTGATGTGTTGCCCAAGTGCCTCCCAGTTCATTAGCACCGCCATTCCCAACCTCACCTGATTTTAAGATTCACTTGGAAAGCTGGTTAAACAGGACAGATTCGTGCTCCCCCCCC
>NW_016812390.1:1476015-1632351 GCF_001698545.2 Rhinopithecus bieti | reverse complement strand
CCCCCCCCCCCCCCCCCCGCCTTGAAAATTCAGTCAGTAGGTCTGCATGGGCCCAGGGATCTGCATTTTTAGCCAGTGTCTCAGGCAGCTCTGATGTTCCCCGTGTGAGGATTCTGGTCATCCACTAGTCCCTCCTAAGATCCCAGAGGCTTCAGCAATGAATGACTTTACAGATTATGAGGCCCGTTTACAGGTCAAGAAACTGAGGTTTCCCAAGGAGAACGTTGAAGTTTATCCAAAGTTGCAAGTTCTGAATGAGAGTCCAGTGCCTGGTGAATGGTGGGGGTGATTTTTGCTGGAGGATGCTAAACGGAAGAGTCTTGGGCGGGGAGGAAGGGCTTTTGCGGGGAGGTGACACTTGGGCCAGGGTCTTCAAGGTGGGTGGGATGTACCTAAATGTGAGAGTACCCACAAACCATGCAGACTTGAAAGGGGCAGTGCCGGAGAGACTCATGGTGGGCAAAAGGAGAAATAAGGTGGCAGAGATTGGGGGCAAGGCAGACCACTCTAGTGAGCCTGGGATTCTAAGAGGAGAAGTTTAGATTATTATCTAGGCAGCTGGGAGTCACTGAGAGTTCTTGAGCTGGGGGCTGACATGGCAGGCATTTGGGGTTTGCTAGAAACAAACCCAGCTAAGCAGGTGGGAGCAGAGGTCAGGGCATGCCTCCAAGGAGTTTCCAGTGGTTGGTGTGGCCTCTTGGGCCACACCACAAGTGACAGGCCATCAGAAGGTACACCATGTTCCCAGAACCCCCGAGCTTAAGCTAAATTGCAATGGAAGGTTGAGGGAGATGGCTACCACTGGGGGTTGCCCTGGGAGATGGCCTCTGCACATAGGAAGACCACAGTTGAGAAGTGTCAGTCCTCCCTGCAGCCTAGCCCCACCCGAGTGTGGATTTTAGTGCTGAGCTTTTCTTCTGGCTGAGCAATAACCGCTGTTAGGCACCATCTTGTAGTGCTGGAAGTTGCTGCCAGTGCTGCATCAACAGTTGCTAACCTGATAGAATTAGATATGAGCCTCATCCACCCAGGTTTGGAATAAGAGTTTACGTTCAGCCTCTGGCATCCACTGTGTCCCACCAGGTTGGGGTTGTCGGGAATGTCCCGCCCTCCACCACATCTTTCAGGCCTCAGTTTCCCCTCTGTGAAATGAGTTCCCTCCAGCTCTGATGGGGCTGTCTGTGGAGGAGGCTAGAGACTATAGCTTTGTTTTGTCATTGATCTCCTGTGTGGCCTGGGCCTCAGTTTCCTCATCTGTAAAATGGGCTTGGATGTGGACGTGCCAAGACCTCTGAAGCCCCACTGTGAGTCTTTAATTTTGTGTGGGATCCCAGGGTCCCCTGGCACTTGGCAAACCTTTAGGGGCAGGAAAAATTAACTTGAAAGTCATTATGGGAAGATGCTCAGGAATGCACGTATCATTTTAATGAAAAGTGATTTCCTAAAGATTTGGGGTTCATTTGTAGAGTTTTGACCATTTGATGGGAAACTGTGCTCAGATGTTGGGAGCACATCCTGGTCCACCCTTCCCCACTGTCCACAGCCCCCAGCATCTGTTATTGCAGTTTGCTCTGTCGCCCTCGTAGAGGAGCCCTCAGAATGCCTGACGTGGAAGGCTGTTTGTCCCTACATGGAGTGTCCCTGGAGCCCTGAGCCCTAAACATTCCGTCTGAAAAATCCTCATCGTGCTGGGCCTTGTATTAATACCGGATGTCAGGAAGCAGGCCCCGGGTGACTGGGGAGTAACAGACAGTGACAGTACGGGCTGGGAATGCAGGGACAGAGCTGTCCTGAAGGCTGTCCCATCAAGGCTGTGAAGGGTGTCCGCTCATTAGGCAGGGGAAGAGTGTAGCGGGCTGAGGGCACAGCACAAGCCAAGGTGTTGGGGCTTGAGAAGGCACAGCGTGTGCTTCAGCAACCCCTGGGGGTCTTGGGCTGGTTCTGGATGGTGGAGGGGGCCTAGGAATCGGCTTCCAGATAAGTAGAGCAGGCCCCTGTGCTCCAGAACACAGCGGGCACCAGTGACCGACAGTGCTAGTTCCCCACCCTGTCTTGCTAAATCCCAGGCTATTTGGTTCCTCTAGCACCACACTCTGGTCGAGTTGAATTTCTGAGTCCGAGTGAGGTGGGGCGGAGGTAGGAAGGAAGAAGAAAGTCTACCCTTGTCGGGGAGAAAAACATGTTTAAAAGAGGAACAAGGAGGGGGAGGTTGTTTGCAAACATTTAATGACGTAGGAGTTTCACATACTGTAGGTGGGATATTGTGCCCATTTTAGAGAGGGTAACACTGAGACTGAAGAGAGAAGGTGACTTGCCCAAGGCTGTACAGCAGAGCGCCCTGGCTGGTTTCCATGGCACTGTGGCATCCGGCAGAGCCCTGGTGACAGAGTTGGGGGTGGTCCGGCTCCTGCACGCGCACCCTTAGCTGACTCTGTCAATGGGGCCTGTATCCTTCCAGTTTCTATAGAGCAAGGGAGAGGCTGCCCTCTGTCTGCTTTTCATAGCCAACAAGGAGCAGGGCTTTAAGGTTCTTACAGCTTAAAAGGAGAAGGTCAAGGAAATGCCAACCAACCTTTCTCTTTTCTTGAGTTTCTTTTTTGTGTCCTCCAGAAATAATCCTGGGCTCTGCAGAGCCTGTTTCAGGCTCATGGTCTACCCTACCCTGCCCCCATTTCCGGCAAAACCAGGCTGAGGGCTGGGCTGCTAGCGAAACTGACAGCAAGAGTGACAGCCCTGTAATGTCGCTGGTGAGTCAGTGCCAGGAGGTGGCTGCCTGCTGACTCACCCACTCCTTCCGCAGGCTCCAGGGGCCCCTGCAGCAGCCTGACTCTAGCCAGCCCTGAGCCATGGGGGAAGGAGATGGAAAAGGGGCTTGGCTCCCTCCGACCCTTCACCCAGCCCCTGCACCCTGGAGCAGGGCTGCAGGCAGTGTGGCAGCTGTGCTGTTATTGGCCTAAACACATAGCAACAGGAAAACAACCCCAAAACTCCAGCCTCAAGAGCAAGTCCAACAGTGCACAACTTGACAGGTCAGGAGCCAGGCTTTGCAGAAGCCCCATGTACGCAGAATCTACAGATGGGTCTGCTCTTGGCTCTGCCTCTGGCCATGGAAACAGGCCTCCAGGTACCCAAGGTAGGCATTTCGTGGCCCTCCCTGAGCTCCTCTTCCTCCTCCAGCCCAGCTGTGGGTACCAAGTGCCCTGGAAGTCTACTGAGTGGTGTCCAGGGTCCCCTCAGACAGTATCTCAGGGACTTGACCTTCCTCTGTGCGTCCAGGCTGTTAGGCCCAGCTCTCGGGGGCTCTTTGACCAGAGACGTCTTTGAAGCCTACCCTTGACCAGACACGGAACCTCCTCCTTCCTCTGAACTTGTAGAATAGTTTTTGCTTCTTTAACAAAACGATCCCCCCGCTCCTTCTGTAGTCGTTAGTACTGTGAAGGTGGGAAGATAACCCAGTACCCCTGTGGTGGCCCTGGGCCAGGCATGTAACAGGTGCTCCATCAGCCAGAGCTCTTGTTCCCTTCCGCCACCTCCCCCAGGGAGAATTGCCTCAGGTAAGCGAGCGCCTGCTCAGAGTAGAGTGGGCAGATGACTTCCCAAGAGCACATCACAGCAAAGGGTGACCCTGTTCCTTTCAAAGCATGGCTTCACCCATGGAGCCGGCAGGGTTTGGGCTTCCTGCACGAGAATGTTGTGTTTGTGCCACCAGCCTCAGGTGTTAGGTCCTTGGCCAAGGGGAAGACATTCCGGCCACCCACCCAACAGGTTCTCAGCTTATGGTGAGGAACTCAGGCAGCCGAGATGTGGGGTTAAGGACTCCACAGGCCCCACCAGAAAGTGTTAGCTGGGCACAGTAGCTCACATCTATAATCTCAGCACTTTGGGAGGCCGAGGCGTGCGGATCACTTGAGGTCAGGAGTTTGAGACTGTCCTGGCCAACATGGTGAAACCCCGTCTCTACTAAAAATACTAAATAATTAGCCGGGTGTGGTGGCACACATCTGTAATCCCAACTATTCAGGAGGCTGAGAAACGAGAATCCCTTGAACCCAGGTGGTGGAGGTTGCAGTGAGCCGAGATTGCACCCTGCACTCCAGCCTGGGCAACAGAGCTAGACTCTGTCTCCAAAAAAAAAAAAAAAAAAAAGTCAGAAGTGCCTGCAGGGAAAATTCCAACGTGGTCCCTTAAGTTTCCTTTCAGAGTAGAAGGGAAGAGTTGGCCAGGTGGTCAGGGACAAGCCAGGGCTTTTAGCCAAAAGCATTGAGCCCCCACTGGGGCAGCACAAAACTTGGGATAAATCCAAGTTCTAACTCTGGCCTTGGGGGCCCCGTCCCCTCTTCCTCTCTGCCTGCTGGCTGTCTGTGTCTTCACTATGTGTACCATGGCCCTCTTTACACCTGCTGTTCCCTGCTCTTAGAATACCGTTCCCCCAGTTCTTTGCCATGCAAGTCTCAGCTTCAGTGTGGTTAAAAGCTTGTTCCCTAAAGCTGAGCTTCTGGATTTGAATCCCAGCTGTATGACCTTGGGCAAGTGGCTTCACTTCCCTGGGCCTCTTTCCATCATCCCAGCTGCCGAGGAGTAAGTGAGTGAGTTGGTGCCTGGAAATGGCTTGGCACAGGACCTGCCTACAGTGAGTCCTCAGTGAGCTGCTGCTGTTATGAAATGTCACCTCCACAGAGGGGACTGCTTTGTTGCCTTCTGTGTGCTGGGCACTGTCGTAAATATTTGTTCATTTATGTGTTTAGTGTCTATCTCCCCTTCTTTAGGTCAGCTTGGTAAGGCTCAACCACTGTCTCCAGTTCCTAGGACAGTGCCTGGCACATAGTAGGGCAAGCCACTGCTTGCCAAAGCCACTCGAACCCTTGTTCTAACCCTGGACCTCTGAGCTGAAGAGGGGAAGTGACTTGGCCTGCATGACCCAGCTTTCTGACCTCGCCCACTGCCCTTTCCCCAACTTAGCTGCTTGGGCTGTGCTGTGGGGCACCTCTGTTTGGAGTATGGTGTGTGCCCCAAACACCTTCATCCGGCGCAGCGCCAGCCACCCTGCCTCATCCCGGCCCTTCCCAGGCCATTCTGCCACTGGGAGCCTGCCATGCCTCCACCCCTCCCCCTGCAGCTGGCACGGTGGCACTCTCATTGCTGCCTCTCCTCTGCTGCCAGACTGTGGTTCTCTGAGGCTTTGGGCCAGGTCCTGCCACTTCCAAGGAGATGATAAAACAGTTTGGACCCAGTCCCCAGACCTTGTGTTCACCTGCCAATGTTTTTATGAGGGGAAGGTGACAAGTTGGCTGTCGATTGAACTCATACCATACCTCACCACCCCCAGTGTTGTTCCAGAGGCTTGTTCTTTGCAAAACCTGCTCACTGTCATCCACTCTCCCCCAGCAAACCACAGACTAAGAAGAACTACCTGGTCTGGCTGGTCCCCATCAAGAGGTCACCTTGCCCCAGGGTGGCACCAAGGTCATGGAGTTGGGATGTGGGTGCAAATCCTGGCCCACTATCCTGTAGCTATGGGACCTGGGACAAGGCTTCCCCTTCTCTGAGCTTCAGCCTCCTGATCTGTGAAAGGCAAGGCTGATGAGGCTGGGGGTGAGGTAGAGGCTTCTCTGCAGGTTGAGGGCAGAGTGTGATCTAGGCAGGAGGCTTCTAGCGGAGGTCGGGAGTCTCTGAGGGTAGACCTGTACTTTGTTGGGGTGGAGGTTGCAGTTAAATCAGGAGAGGGGAGGACCTCACCCGAGGATGCTGAACCCCAGGTAGATAACAAGCCCCTGTCCCAGAGACGGCATGCCGAAACAATTTCCTCAACAGAATTCACTTTCACTACGACCAGAATATTTTTGCTCATTGTTTCGACTTTGTTCCGGGCAAAACAATGCCTGGCTTCCTGGATGACCTCACCGGGACAAGCCATTGGGGCTGTAGGCCAGCCTGGTCAGCATCTCCGCACGAGCCCATTCTTCCCTTTGCCACAGCCACCTTAGGTGACCTGGGGGCAATCGTGTGACCAAAGAGGACAAACTGGCCACAGGCTGAGTCTGGTCCCCCTCTGCATTTGTGTTTGACCCAGGTGGTGGTTTAGAAACTGAAAAATGTGTGCGTGCATACAACCCAGATTTCAACATCTCTCGAGAAGTTGGAGGATCCAGCCCTAGTGGGCCCCAGTCCCAAAGGCACCTGCAGTAGGGGGAGCTGAGGAGAGCTGCCTGTGAGAGTCCAGACTCCTCCTGTCCCCTGGTTCCCACTCTTCCCTGCAGCCTCCCCACCCCAGTGGACTCCTGTCCTTTGCCTGCCAGGCTTCTGGAGGCTTTGGAGCTTGCCACGCTTGAGTTAACCTTTCCTTGGGAGCAGATAACCAACAGATACAGACCACATGATACAATTAAATGATTCAGTCTCTTAAAGGTGTACTTTTAAAATATATATAAAAGAGAAAAAAAAAGCCTTTGATTAATTTCCACTTAAAACAGCTACTCCACTTAGAGTGGTGGAAAGCACTTCTACTTTATTATTATTTTTTTCATGTCTTTAGAAACAGGGTCTTGCTCTGTCACCCAGCCTGGAGTGCAGTGGCACGATCACAACTCACTGCAGCCTCCAACTCCCGGGTGCAAGTGATCCTCCTACCGCAGCCTCCTGAGTAGCTGGGACTGCAGGTGCACATGACCACACCTGGCTAATTTTTTTTAACTTTTTGTACAGACAGGCTCCCACTGTGTTGCCCAGGCTTATCTGGAACTCCTGGCCTCAAGCCATCCTTTCACTTCAGCCTTCCAGAGTGTTGGGATTAAAGGTGTGAGCCACCACGCCCACCCAGGAATAGCACTCTTAATAACAACTCCCTTTTTTTTTTTTTTTTTTGGTGCTTAATTGTTAAACACTAGGGCCAAGGAGGGTGCCCTTGGCAGGCATCACTGATAGATCCTGGCCATCCTGCTCGCTGAGCCTTTACCTAGCCCAGAATCTATGGAGACAGTGGTCCAGGGAGCCCCATCAGAGCTCCTTGTTTGCTAGAGGAGGGCTCCAGTCCAGCACGCCATCTGTCCTGCCTGAGTCTGTGCTGTTTCCTCAGCTGGCCTGGCCCAGCCCTGTGGCCCTTGGCACTGACTGCTCCCCAGGCCCTGTCCAGCCTCCTGAGTCCCGTCTCCATCATGTGGCCCTTCACTTCCCTGTTTGCCCTTGCCTAGTTCCCCAGTTTGTCAGCCGGCTTGCAGCTGGCTCTTTAAAGACACGAGACCCCGTTTCATTTTGTAAAGCAGGTGACCCATAGCAGCTGCAGTGGTTGAGAACATGGACTTCAGAGGCCAAGACAGACCTGGGGGGCATTTGGAGCTCAAGTGGCCTTTTCCTCACTGTGTGACTGTGGACAAGTGACTTCACATCTCTGTGCCTCATCAGCACAGGAAGGATGGTAGCAGCACCCACTGAGGGGATTAGCTAAGAAAATGAAAATGTGCTTGTAGTCAGTGCTCTTTTTAAAAAGATACATATTCTGCTTGTAAAAAAGATACATATTCTGCTTGTATATATGGTCAGTGCTTAATAAACACAAGCTCTCTTTTTCTTAAAAGTAACTTTTTTTTTTTTTGAGACAGGGTCTCGCTCTGTCACCCAGGCTGGAGTGCAGTGGAGCAATCATGGCCCACTGCAGCCTTGACCTCCGAGGCTCAAGTGATCCTCCCACCTCAGCCTCCCGAGTAGCTGGGACTACAGGCACGTGCCACCACACCCAGCTAATTTTTTGTAGTTTTTGTAAAGATGGGGTTTTGCCATATTGCCCAGGCTGGAAGTTTTAAAATTGATAAGTAAAAATTGTATATATTTATGGTGTATAACATGATGTTTCATATCTGCATATGTTGTAGAATGACTAGATCAAGCCAATTAACTTACGTATCACCTCACTTACTAAGCATTTTTTTGTGTGTAGTGAGAATACTTAAAATCTACTCTCAACAGTTTTCAAGTATACAATATGCTATTAATTTTAATCACCATGACACCTTGACATACATAATAGATCTATTGAACTTACTCCTCGTGCATAACTGAAATGTTGTGTTTTTTGACCAGCAATTCCCCAATGCCTCCAACCATCCACTTTTTCTTTTTTATTTATATTTTTATTTTATTTTATTTATTTTATTTATTTTATTTTTATTTTATTTTATTTTATTTTATTTTATTTGAGATGGAGTCTTGCTCTGTCACCACCAGCCTTAAAAAGTGCAGTCATGCGATCTCGGCTCACTGCAGTGTCAGCCTCCCGGATTCCAGCAATTATTCTGCCTCAGCCTCTCGAGTAGCTGGGATTACAGGCATGCATCACCACACCTGGCTAATTTGTTTTGTTTTGTTTTGTTTTGTTTTGTTTTGTTTTGTTTTGTTTTGTATTTTTAGTAGAGATGGGTTTTACCGTGTTGGCCAAGCTGGTCTTGAACTCCTGACCTCAAGTGATCCGCCCACGTTGACCTCCCAAAGTGCTGGAATTACAGGCGTGAGCCACCACACCTGGCCCACTTTTTCTTTTGTTAAAACAAACACAGGGTATAATGCTTGCCACAAAGTATAATAGAATTGCAATGTGACTGGCAGTTTTTTTGTTTTTTTTTTAAGCTACTATTTATTGATCAATTGGTATGTGCTAGACTCTGTGCTGAATAACATTAGGCATTATCCTACTTAGTCCCTGGTCTTGTTTTTACCCTCATTTTTTACTGGTGAGGCAGCTGAGGCACAGAGAGGTTGTTACTTGCTCTGGGTCACACAGCTTAGTCATGGCCTCAGCCCAGAATCTGGCTCTGGAATGGGCAGAAAAGTGAGGAAAGAAGAGAGACGCCTGCTGTGGAAAGGGCAGGGCAAGGGGTCCAGCCAGGCACTTGATTCCACAGCAAGCCTAATGCACGGGGAGTTGTTTAGGCCTCAGATTTTCCCACCTGTAGAATGGCTGTCATCCAGGTCTCCTCCTGCCCCTGTTCTGGGACTCTAGGAGCTGCTTGCCCAACCCACAGATTAGCTTGCTTAAGCCCCAGAGGTTTGTGAGAAACCTGAACCAGAGATCTTTCTTAAAGGCCAGCTATGTGCTTGGCAGTTTGGGGTGGGAGAAGCAGGCTAAATAGGAAAGAGACAAGGACCTGGCCTCTTGCTAAAAGCATGGCAGAAACTCCTGAGTTATGCCATTGTTTAAATCATTATTCTCCACCAGAAAGAGACGTGTAGGACACTGGTTGTTAAATTGAGAAGTTCAGCGTCTGCAGGATGGCAGGGCAGGTGCAGAGAACTCTCAAGCCTCTGGGAAGGTTGCCTAGGAAAAAAGAGGCAAGGGCTTGGCTTCCCCCAGAGCCTTGGACTGAGGTGGTAGATGCTGGGGGAGGCAGCATCTGCAACTCAACCCAGAGCCCAGCTGGCTGGTGTTCAGGGCACTGGGAGGGAGACAGAGCAAGATGTAGGGATCCCCATTTGCAAGCAGTGCAGAGACCTCCTCTTTCTAAGTTTTGCTTTGCTCAGTGCCGGAGGCCCTGGTGGCCAGGTGGGAACTCTGGCCTTGAGGCTCTCTCTCCTTTCTACCCGTGTGTGTAGCCTCAGCCAGGCTGCTTACTTCCCTGCGTGAGCCTCAGCTTCCTTTATCTATAAACTACCAAAGTCTCTTCCACAATAAGAGTGTTGGAGAATAGGAAACTGTGTTTATAAACAGCTCAGCCCAGAATAAGTCCTCACAAATCTTAATATTAAACCGGGAGAGAGCAAAGGGAAATTTCATCAAGCTGTGGCATCGCTGGCACAGGGCTGCATCTGGCTGCGTGTATGCCAAATCTGACCAGGTGATCTGCAGTTGGTTTCAGGCATGGCTGGCTCTGGCTGTCACCTCTGGAACACAGAGACAAGGAGAATATTTAGTTGGGCACAGGGGGAGGCTTCATCCCAGAGCTACTGTATCAGTCAATTCTAATCACTTGTAGCTATAATAACCAAAGAGGAAGCTCTTAAAATGGGGAATTATGTATCTCGGCTGCTGCAAAATAGCCCTGGGCCTGGTGCCAAGGAAAACAGCCCTTGTCGGCGGGTGCAGGGATGCCTGTGGAGGAAGACTCGCTCCTGAGCACTCACCGCGCAGTGGGGTGGCCAGTTGTGTGTGTGTGGATGCTGGGGTGACTGGCCTAATTGCAAGTTTGCAGAGGTGCATGGAGATACTCCGGGGACTCCCTGGAGGGTGTCATCTGAGGTCAGACAGAGCCGCAGAGGGACAGTGGAGGCTGAGCTCCTAAGGGCTTGGATACATCATGGTCACTGTTACTCCCAGCTGAGTGACCTCAGGGCGTCTCTTGTCATCTTTGGGCCTTGCTGATCTCACCCTGGGGAGGATGAAGGCTTTATATGCCCCAAGGCCAGGGGTGGACTGGATAGTAGTGATAGCAGTAATAAGAGGAGATAGTCACAAGTCATAATAGTAGCTGCTCTGTGTGGAGTGTGTGCCATATCCTGTTTTAAGTACCTTCTGTGTACCCCCCTCATTTAACCCTCAAAACACTCCCACAGGGAGAGAGCAGTTACCCCATTTTACAGATGAGGACACTGAAGACTAGTGAGGTTGAGTGACTTGCCTGAGGTCACCTGTTTGGGAAGTGGCTTTCAGCTTCTGGGTTGAGGCTTATACTCCAGTCCCCATAGGGGCCAGGATGCCTGGAGCAGCTCCCTGCCAGCTCCAACATTTCCTGTGGCTCCAACAGCCAGTGGGAAGGTTCAGAGGGGACTGAGCCTGGGCAGTAGGAGGGACTAAAGCAGTTCTGTGTGGCCCATGTCCCAAAGAGAAGGGGAGAGGGAAGATGGGGCAGAGCGTCGGCAGGGGTGTGTGCTGGGACCTAGCGGGCCATGGTGAGGAGCCTGTGTTTTCTTCCAGGGGTGATCAAAGGGTTGGGGGGCATGAGGACCTGATTCTGCTTTTTAATCTGCCTTTAGCTGCTGCATTGAGAATAGATCGGGGCGGGCAGAGTAGCAGCAGGGAGACCTGTGAGAAGGCTGCCACAGATGCCAGTGCAAGGACTGAGGGGCCTGTAGCTCGTGGTTGCCATGGCGACCAAGAGATGTGGGTGGATGCCAGGAATGTACAGGCGGGTCTTGCTGGAATGGGCTTCTTCAGGAGCAGGGCTGCTGGCTGTGTGTTCTTCAAGGCAGGTGGACCTGTGACTGCAGCCCCTATAGGTGGAGAGGTGGGTGCACCTTAGAAATGAGGAGTAGGGAGACCCCCACCATGCCAGGCACGTGACAGGTCCCCCACTCTGCCCTGTTCAAAACCCCCATCCCCATCCGGGCTCAGCCCCAGGTGGTGGGACAATGGGGTCCTGAGTGTGGAAGGGGGTGGAGGCTTCATTTTGTAGGAAACCAGAGCCTAGAGCAAAGGGACTTGGGAAACCCCAGTTGCTCCTGTTCCATGTTTCTAGAGGGTTCTCTGACTGTTAGTGTGGCAAGTGGGTCTGTGTGCCCAGAGGGCAGAGCCAGGACTCTCAGGGTAGCCACAGTGAAGCAGACCCCAGCTCCTAGCGGGGATGGGCTTGGCCCATCCCAGCTGCCAATGAAGTCATGAGCTTCTGGGTGAGGAGGCTCCAGGGTCATTTCCTGAGAAACACCTTCACTTGGAGGGAGTTGAGTCTCACATCCTCCAATTATGCGCCCACCGAGCCAGCCCACAATGGGCTGCCCTGATAACCATCGGGGGGCTGTGCGAGTCAATGCTGGAACAATGCTGGCCGGTAGGACTATTTTTACAGTAGCCATTGGCCTGTCGAACCCCGCGCCCGGCCCCGAGGGAGCAGGGCAGAGAAAGGCAGCACGGATGCTCTGGCAGACAGAGGAAGGGCTCCATGAGCTGCCCGGAGGCTTCAGGAAGCCTTTCTTGGTCTGTTGGCCGCCAGATAGTGAAACAATTGGGGTCCCCCACCCCAAGCCAGGGAGAGGAAGGAGGTGTGGGGGAAATGGGGGTTTTGTTGTGCTTTTGTGCCTCTGTTCCTCGAGCACAGCCCCCGTGGGCCCAGCATCTGGGGCCAAGCCAGCACATCCCCTCTCCACACCCCAAGTCCTTAGGCAGCTTCTGCCTCACCCTGCCTGCAAGGCTCTGAGGCCAAGTGACTCGCCTGGTCACAGGATTGGTAAAGACAGGGTTTGCAGTTGTCACCAGCTGTCTATGGATGCCACTCTGGGATCCACCTACCCAGCAGCTCTTGCCTGACACTCTACTGTGTGCCAGGCATGGTGCCTGGCTCTGGGACACAGTTGTGAGCAAGGCAGGTGCAGTCCTTTTCCCCAGAAGCCTCTATTCAAGTTGAGATAGACGACAGGGAAGCAAGGAATTGAACAGGATACTTTCAGGTAGTGTTTGGTTCTCTGATGAGAAGACAAACTCAGATGCCCACTTGAGCTAGCCAGGCAAGTGTGTCCTGAGCCAGGTGGTGAGCTGGCCAGGATGTGGCTGTGTAACAAGGTGGTCACATCTGCTCCAGTCAGCGATCACCATGAGGAGTATGAGCTCGCTGTGGTCCAACCTTCCAATTTTTCAAGAGAACTTAGAATTCTTGACTTTTCTCTGAAATCTGATTATTTCAGTGTTGGCCACCAGTTTGATCATGAAGACAAACAAGTTGTGTCCTGGACTGCTTGGCTCTGAGTCAGCCACTTCTGCTGTCATCCTTTTTATTCTGCAGATGGGGAAACTGAGGCTCAGAGAGGGGCACATAGGCCCAGTAGCTCTGGTTTTCACAGCTCATCCATTTCCTGTGTCCCTCTGTTACGTTGTTGTTTTGTGGGTCAGCTCTTGAAGGCAGGGGACCCAGCCTTGAGCTGTTTCCTCACACTGTGGACTAGGACTCAGATGCTCTTGGTAACCCTTGTCCATTCTCAGAGAGCCAGGGGTGTCCACCTTCTGCACAGACGGCCGCCCTGGATGTGACTGTGGCCCTCGGGGCTGAGCTGCCAGGGTGAGTGAGCACTTGGGGACCTTAGGAAGTATAGAAAGAAGAGGCTCTGGCCTGGCTGGTGGCAGACGTCCCTCTAGACTGAGGGCCAAGCACAAGTGGGCTGAGGGTAACCATGAACAGCTCGGGGGGCTTAGAGATTTCGCCTTCTCTGGGGCCTCCCATTAGCCAAACCCAACAGGGAGCCGGAGAGCAAGGGAACCTGGCTTATAGGATGTACAGGGTCAGCCCCTGGAATCAGAGCAAGCCAGAGGACGGTTGGAGAAGGGTGGACAAGTGGGGATTAACAAGCACTCTTGCATAATCCTCACCAGTGCAAATCCCTTATTTTTTTCGGCTACAGATGTGACTGGTTAATAAATTGCAAATCTATTTCATAAACATCCATTCTCAATACTTGGGTGGCAACCCATTCTCAAATATTGTTTCCATTCCAGCCTGAAACCCCATTCCTTGTTCATTTCCGTCTATCCGTTTTTTTAACTTACAGTTATAAATGGTCATCTCTGTGGGCTGGACACTGTGTTAAGGCATTTGTGAAATAGGAACCTCCATTTTTTTAAATACAAATCCAAATTTAGAAAATAGTATCTGTTAATTTCTACAAACTGCTTGCAGGCTGTTATTTGGCAGATGACTGGAACCGCCTGGGTGTGTTGTGTTTTGTGAAACACAATGCTAGGCCGGGGTGCAGGTTGAAGTATGACACTCAGATGACAAACATGGGGGCCCTGGTGCTTCTCTTCAGCAGGTGCCCGGGGAATGGAACCTGCCGATTTTGTGGGTTGCAAGTGTCCATAGCCTGAATCTTGAGGTCCCTGGTCCATGAAGGGGTCTGAATGACTCCCGATGTTGCTGTCAGAGCATTGGACAGACAGGGATGCCAGGCCGCTTGTTACAGGCCTGGGCAGGTGGGAGCCGGCTGGTGGATGAGGAAGCAGAGATTGTGTCTGAGACACACAGGCGGTCCCTCATCAGCTGCAGGATGCTTCTCTTTTGTCCCCCATAGAAAGCAAGGAGATGGCCACCAAGGAGAAGCTGCAGTGTCTGAAAGATTTCCACAAGGACATCCTGAAGCCCTCACCGGGGAAGAGCCCAGGCACGCGGCCTGAGGACGAGGCTGAGGGAAAACCTCCGCAGAGGGAGAAGTGGTCTAGCAAGATCGACTTTGTGCTCTCTGTGGCTGGCGGCTTCGTGGGCTTGGGCAACGTCTGGCGCTTCCCGTACCTCTGCTACAAGAATGGTGGAGGTGAGCGTGGGCCGGGCCACAGGGAAGCCCCTCCAGAACAAAGCGGCCTTGGAGCTGGAGGCTGGGACCGGAGTGTGGGTAGCCTTTCTGTGCCCTGCTTTCCCTGGCCCCCCCTTGACCTCCATGAGGTCAGCCTGCCATGCCCCTGCCAATCCCATCCTTAGAGACAGGCGGTAAGCCCGACTGAGAATCAGGGTGCTGTTCTGCGTTACCTTGAGCAAGTGCCTCACCCTCTCTGATCCTCCAGTTTACCATCTCCAAAGAGGCAGGACAAGGCCAGGCTCGTGTCTCCCAAGCCCCAGACGTTCACGCACCTCCTTATCTGTCCCCCATGTCTACTTGCCTCTGACTGTTTCTTCCTCTTTCCTTTAACATTCATGTTTGCTTTTCTAACTTTACCAAATGTACTCCAGAAAGCAAACTCTGTTTCCTGCTGTAAATGGAAAACTGGTACCATTTGTCATGTTCCAAAGGTATCCAGGAATAAAAAGTACAGTGAAGATATTTTTTAAATGTGATGACTGCGCTTGGTTGGGTTGATGAGTTGGTTGGTTTGGGTTTTTGGATTTTGGTTTGCTTTTGTTGTTGTGTTTTTGCCTGCTGAAGGCTCTGAGCAGGAACCCTCTGACAGGTCTTCTGTGACGGGGTTGTGTTGAGGTCAGGTAGCACCTACTGATGCTTTCTTGCTGGTGCCATGACGAGCTTGAAGAGAACTGGATAGGGAGGAACTGCTCACTGCTGGTGACTGCTTGCTGTCAAAGGCTTGTGTGTCAGCGGAGATGGGCATGCCTTGTGCTGCCCACATTAGTAGAACCACCTTTTGGGGAATTCTCCCTTAGAGCCTGGTTTCTTAACCTTTTGTAGGTCTCAGGCCCCTTTGGGACTCTGATGAGTGTCCTAGACGCTCCCCAGAACAAAGCACATACACTAGACCCAAGTTGCCCACAGTTTCAAAGGGTTTATGGACCCGCTGAAGCCATTAGTGGACACCAGGTAGGATCCCCTGCCCCGATGCTTTGCCCCCCCGATTCTTCCCCTTGGTCCCACCCCCACCGGAGATGCCTACCCTCTGCCCCTTACCACCACACCCTTGCTAGCTGGTGCTTCTCTGCCTCCTGTCCTGGGCAGGCCTGGGGAGGGTAGGTGAAGGCCCCAACAAAGACGCGACATTTGAGTGGGTCTTAGAGGCCAAGCAGTCCTTGTTCAGAGGGACAGATGTGGAGGAGACAGGCAGGTAGTAGGCATAGCTGACATGAAGGTTCCGAGGCTTGAAGTCCCTGATAGATTTGATGGTGAGAGGGAGGGCACACTGGAAAGGTGAAACCAGCTGGCCAGGTGGGCAGGGCCTGGAGCATTTCCCACCAGGTCCAAGAGTTTGGCCTTGAGCCTCATGCCCCTCATGCATTCTCTCTGGTTCCATTCGCTGGGAGGGCTTGGGAGCCTTCTGCATCAGCACTGCCATGGCCACAGTCTCACCCTTGCCCATTCTGCTCTCTGTAGGTGCGTTTCTCATACCGTATTTTATTTTCCTGTTTGGGAGCGGCCTGCCTGTGTTTTTCTTGGAGATCATCATAGGCCAGTATACCTCTGAAGGGGGCATCACCTGCTGGGAAAAGATCTGCCCCTTGTTCTCTGGTGAGTATGGGACAGAGGCCACTTGGGGCCTGGTGCTCATCAGTTCCACACATTTTTATTGAGCACTTATTGTCTGCCAGGTCCATTGGATCCTCATGCACATCACTTAGCTCTGTGCCTGACAGAAGATAGCAGCCAGTACAGTACCAGTGTAATGCAGATGCTGCTGCCTGGGAGTACACGGAAAGGAGATGTGGCAAGTGCCTAGCATGCAGTAGCTACTCAGTCAGGCCCAGCATGCCCACTTCCCTAGGTTGTTGCATAGAGAAGCCGGCAGCTGCTCTGTTCACAGTAGCAAAGACATGGAATCAGCCTAGGTGCCCATCAGTGGTGGACTGGATAAAGAAAATGTGGTGCATATATACCATGGAAGACTATGCAGCCGTAAAGAATAGCAATATGGCCTTTGCAGCAACATGGATACAGCTGAAGGTTGTTATCCTAAGTGAACTGATGCAGAAACAGAAAATCAAATACCACGTATTCTTGCTTATAAGTGGAAACTCAACCTTGGGTATACAGGGACATAAAGATGGGAGCAGCCGGGCACGGTGGCTCAAGCCTGTAATCCCAGCACTTTGGGAGGCCGAGACGGGCGGATCACAAGGTCAGGAGATCGATACCATCCTGGCTAACATGGTGAAATGCCGTCTCTACTAAAAATACAAAAAACTAGCTGGGCGAGGTGGCGGGTGCCTGTAGTCCCAGCTACTCGGGAGGTTGAGGCAGGAGAATGGCGTAAACCTGGGAGGCGGAGCTTGCAGTGAGCTGAGATCCGGCCACTGCACTCCAGCCTGGGCGACAGAGCGAGACTCCGTCTCAAAAAAAAAAAAAAAAAAAAGATGGGAGCAATAGACACTGGGGACTCCAAAAGGGGTGGGGAACAAGGGCTGAGAAACTACCTATTGCATACTATGTTCACTATTTGGGTGACAGGAATAGATGGAAGTGCAAACCTCAGTTTCATGCAGTATACTCCTGTCACAAACCTGCACCTGTACCCCCTGAATCTAAACAAGAAAAAAAGAGAAGCCTGTAGCTGCTTGGCAGTAGAGTGCAGCAGATAAGCATTGAGGTTCAGGAGGCTTTCTGTCTGGGTTCAGGTCCCATTAACTCCCCTTGATGGTTTTGTGACTTTGAGAAGGTCACTTTGTACTTCAATTTTCTCATCTGTGAAATAGAAATATAGTTGTATGCTTACTTCACAGGGTTGCTATGAAGACAAAATGACATAGCCACATAGAAGTGCTTTGTACACAGTCAGCATCAAATGAATGGTGGCTTCATTAGTCCCATGTTTAGTACTTAGTATGCATACAAAATAATCCCTGTTATGATTTAATTGGCAGAGATGGGAACATATGTGAGTCTCTTTATTCAGTCATCCACATAAATCCATTTATCCTTAAGCCTTTCTTCCATTAAACCACTCAGTAATTAGACTATCCATCCATTTTCCATTCATCTACCCATCTATTCATCCTTCCATTAATCTACTCAACCTTCTAACCAACCACTATCCATACATCCATCTAACAAACTGATTACGCAACAAATGAGTATCTATCCATCAATCCAACACTCATCAATGTAGCTATTTATCTATTCATCTGGCCATTCATTCAATCATTCAACTGTTCATCTGTTCATTCATCCATCTATTTGTCTCATCCATTCAGCTATACATCCATCCATCCATCCAGACATCCAACCATCCAATCAACCATCCTCTTTATTATCTATCTTTTCATCCATCCGTTTGTCTATCCATCTAGCCATCCATTCATTGTTTTATCCCCCCACCCCCTGCCATCCATCCCATTTATCTAACCATCTGTTGTTTCACCTTTCCATTCCCCCAGCCATCCATTCACCCTATAAATATTTGGTGGTCACTGTTGAAGGGCCTCTTGTGGCCTGGGGCCTGGGGATACCATGGCCTTCCAGTTGAGTATGTGGCCATGGTGGGTCTGGCCTCCCTTGTGATGTTTACTCATCTCATTTGCCCAACCTGCAGGTATCGGCTATGCCTCCATTGTAATTGTGTCCCTCCTGAATGTCTACTACATTGTCATCCTGGCCTGGGCCACATACTACCTGTTCCAGTCCTTCCAGAAGGAGCTGCCATGGGCACACTGCAACCACAGCTGGAACACACCTCACTGCATGGAGGACACCATGCGCAAGAACAAGAGTGTCTGGATCACCATCAGCTCCACCAACTTCACCTCCCCTGTCATCGAGTTCTGGGAGTAAGGCCACCTCATTGAAGCAAGGGGGAGGACATGGGTGGGGCAGAGAGGATGGCCCACTTCCTTATCTCCTCCCCTGGGATGCAGGAGCCACTGTCTTTAGGGGATTGGAAGGAGGGTGCAGATCTGGAGAGAAATTTATGCTTTTGACCATAGACAGACCTGGAATCCCAGTTCTGCCACTTACTGGCTGTTTGACCTGAGGCAAGTCACTCCTCCTTTCTGAGCCTCAGTTTCTTTACCTGTCAGATAAAAAGAATGACTCATAACTACCCTGATGGGATCCCTGTGAGGCAGGTATGCATACTTATATTGTCTAAAAATGACACAGTTTTCTTAATGTATTTTAGAAAAAATATATTCTCTGTTATTGCACAGAGAAAGATGCATATATGAAGCTGAAGTAGTTAAGTGAAAAGTGAGTAAGTAGGTAGAGTGAAAAAGATGCATCAGTTAGCTTTTGCTGCATAACAGCCATCCCCAAACTTGGCGGCTTTAAACAACAACCATTTATTTAGCTCTTGATTGTTCTGCTTGTTGTCAGTTTGAGCTGAGCTTGGCTGGGCAGTTCTTCCAGTCTTGGGCTCCTTCATGTGTCTGCAGGCAACTGTAGGTCCTCTGGGTAGCTTTTCTGGGGTTTGGCTGGCTGGTGGCTGAGGTGGGAGGGGCAACTGGTCCGTGTGGTTTCATCACCCAGCAGGCTAGTCTGGGCTTGTCACCAGCCACTAAGCAAGCACTCTAGGAACAAGAAACGGTCAGTCCCGAAACCCAAGTGCTTTTCAAGCCTCTGTCTGTATCATTTTTGTTCACGTCCCCTTGGCCAAAGAAAGCCACAAGACAAACCCAGATTCAAGAGGTGGAGGAAATAAATTCTGTCTCTTCGTGAGAGGAGTGAAGAACGGTAGTCAGTAACTACAGGGAGGATACAGAGGACAAACATTAGAAAGGCAGGATGTGGAGTCCTGATTTTGGGGAACTCTTGAGTGAGTTGATGTGTGGAGAAAGTCTTCTAACATAGTGCTTAGAGGCTGATCAAAAATAGGCTAGTGCATCATTTCCCTCTTCTTCATAAGCCAGCCTTGGAGCTTAGCACTCAAGTGCAGCCCCTTGACCCTGGAAATAAGTGAGATGAGGCCTTGCGTGAAGGTTGTGAGTCAGGGCAGGGGTGCTGTTAAGGAAGATGGTGGTTCTGAATCATCACGAGATGACAGTCCCTGTCTTTTATGTGTAGTTTTGCCATTTTCAAGGTGTCTACCCACCTCTTAGGAGCTGGCCCAGGAATGGGCCAGAGAAGAGGGAGCGGCCTGCCGACTGGCCCCAGCCATGCTTTGGGGTTGGGGCTGGGACATCCTTGGCAAAGAAGGGCTTGGTTGCCCTCACTGGTATGGAATCCTTACTTGGGCGGTCTATGTCACTGCTGCTGCTCCAGGCCTTCAGTGTATGCTCAGGGCAGGTCCTTAGGCCCGCTGTCACTGGGGGTTCCTCTTGTTTGTATATTTTCCACCTACAAACAAAAGGGACATTGGAAGCACAATCATTGCCCCTCAGTTCCCCGCCCCCTGGGGAGCTGAGTTCACAGACAAAGAAAGGCTGGCACTTCCTTTTTCTCACTTGAATGGGGTCCAAGGCACAGCCTTGTCCTTTCTCTGCTGTTCTTGGCGTAGCCTGAAAACCGGGCCTGCCCTACTCCTGGACACTGGCACTCAGCCAGTTACTAGGGCGTTTGCTGGGACCTCCTTGCCTCAGACATTGACTGGCCTGCCTGTGTTTGAACCCTCACTCTGCCACTTCTAGCTTAGGCAGGTGTGTCCCACTCTCTGGGCCATGGTATCCTCACCTGCGCCTGGGGAGATGGCAGTGCTGCCCTCCCAAGGTTGTAGGATGACCCTGACTGCATGAGATCCTGGGTGACCAACCCTGAGAATCCATTATTATTATTATTATTATTACTATTATTTTGTTTTTGAGACAGAGTCTCGCTCTGTTGCCAGGCTGGAGTGCAGTGGCGTGACCTCGGCTCACTGCAAACTTTGACTCCCTGGTTTAAGTGATTCTCCTGCGTCAGCCTCCTGAGTAGCTGGGATTACAGGAATGCGCCACCATGTCTGGCTAATTTTTGTATTTTTAGTAGAGATGGGGTTTCACCATGTTGGCCAGGATGGTCTCAATCTCTTGACCTCATGATCTGCCTGCCTCAGCCTCCCAAAGTGCTGGGATTACAGGCGTGAGCCACCGTGCCTGGCCAGAATCCCTTATTATTTATCAGGTGCCCTCATAGTGCATAAAACTACCCTCAGGGCAGTTTCTTTAAGTGTTATGAACTTAAATAATCACCCCCTATTGTAAAGGGGCCATCCTCTTCTGGACTCTGCTTGTCTCACTGTTGTCTGGGACCCAGGGGCCTTAGAGAAGGAACACATGGGAGCAATGTGAGGTCCTCAGGATGGCCAGTTCTCACTCACACCTTCCAGAGGGACTGGGCCCTTGGGGGTATTCTGGGACCCTTGCCTTACAGAATCTCCGTTCTGAGCACCCCAGCTCCATTTTCTGGCCTGGAAGACACTGAGACAGTATTTATCTTTGGAGAGTATCTGATTCTGCAGCCACCTTCCCAAGCTTCTGCATGATCCAGATAGATTTGCTCTGTCCAAAGAGCCCCGGCTGCCAGCTTGGTACTCGTCTCCTGCTCCGGCTCTCACACCTCTCCTACCCCTGCACCCCCAGCCCCAGATTCCAGCAGAGCTTTGTGAGACCACCTGAACATTCGCAAATAACTTGCCCTCTTTCTAGAACCCTGGGGAAGATTGAGGGCCATGGAGCAAGAGCCTGGAAAGCAGGCTTAGGCAAGATCAGCGCTGCCTCCTGTGACCTGCCTTCACAGCACAGGCCGAGGCCAGAGAGCTACACCAGGGAACAGCTGAGTTCCAGCCCTGAGCTGGGTCCCATGGGCAGGAAAGACCTGGCCTCCTGCCTTCAAGAGCCTTCTCTTTTCTTGGCATGTAATGGTGGAAAGGCAAGAGAACCAGTGGGGAATAGGTGACTCCCGTGAGCATAGTACTAGGAACTTGCCCCTGTCATTTCATGCAGTCTCTGCAGAGGCTTTCTAAGTGGGGGAAATATGTAGGCATCATCCAGAACTCTTCTTCCTACCTCAAATCCCACATCCAATTCACACATCCTCTTGGCTCCCCCTTCAGAGTATACCTAGAATCTGAGCACTGTCGCAATGCACTGTCACCCCCTTGGGACCCCCATCACTCTCCTGGACACCAGCACTGGCCTCTTGGATCTCTCTGTGCCTTATCCTTGCACCTCCGTAACCAATTCTGAATCCAACCTGTTATTTTGCAGCTCAGAACCCTCTCATGGCTTTTCCCATGCTATGATCTCACCCTGACAGAAAGGACTGAGACTATTTCAACACAGCAAGTGCCCACTGGGTGCTGAATCTCCTCGTTAGTTCCATGTCTGCATTCACCTGTGTGGAGCAGCAAATCACTACCTCTCTCTGGCTCACTTCCCCGTCTGCAGATGGAGGAGCATGTGAGCTGGGCTTTGATGGATGAGTAGAAGCTCACTAGGCAGAAAAGGAGAGTGACAAGACAGTTTAGGTAGGAGGAACAGCCCATGCAGAGTCAGCGTGCTGAAAGCACATAAGTATTTGGGATGGTTCGGCTAGAGCATAGGATGCACGGGTGAGGGACAGGTAGGGCCAGGGAGAAGGGTCAAAGCCTTGGATGTTAGGCGGGTACATTTGAACTTCGTTCTCTTGGAGGAGAAACCATGGAAGGTATATGAGAAGGGAGGTGGTGTGACTGAATTGAATGTGATTTTTGTGATTCCTTAGGGAACACACTGGTGGGAAAGAGAGGCTGGATGTATATGGGGCCTCAGAGGCCTCAGCCTTCAGCAGGTCTGGGTTCCCTTTGGGGTGAAACTTATCTGAATCCCCCTGAAGATAGCCACCAACCCTGCAGCGTCTGGCTCTGAGGTTTCTCTCAAGTGAATCTTGTCGGAGATTTTTGCGCGTTGCTGTCTGGGAGCCAGTTGGGCGGCAGAGCAGCGAGGATACCCTCGAAGGTTGGTCTTGGTGGCCCTCAAGCTAAAGCCCAGCCCCAGCCATTGCTTCCTTTCACTTCTCTTACATGCGTCAGATGCATAGGTCCCTGGCCCGTCCTTTCCTTCAGCAGGTGCTGCTGGCAGGTGCTCAGGAGTCTCTGGAAGTCAGGGGTACGAGGCACCGGGGGAGCGGAGCTATCTCCTGGCTTCTGGTCAGGGAAGGTCCCTATTGACCCTCCCTGCCACAGCCCCTCCTCCCTCTGTTTTCACAGAGGAGAAAGCAGAGCAGCAATGGGTGACATTCCCCTTTCCTTGTCAGGAGAGACACAACCCAACTCTGGCTCCCACACATCCCAGCTGCACGACCTTAAGGCAGTGACCTCACCTCTCCACGCCCTCTTCACTTCTCTGTAAACAGAAGTAGTGTGGTCCCAATGACTCACAGCCTGGCTTGAGCGTTATGGAGCTAAGACCAGGGATGCACTTTGCAGGGGGCCATGGGACACTGACGATGCAAGAATGGCAGTGCCCTGCCCGAGGTCACACACGCAGCTAGAAGGAGCAAAGCTTCCAGCCCTGGCATTCAGCACTGCATCCTGCCTCCAGCTAACCTTTTGTCCGTGTTCCTACCAGCCACCAGCCCAGAGCCCAGGCCAGGCCTGGGAGCCCAAGTCCATGGTCACAGGTCACATTGTGCCACGTGTGTGTCTCCCCACTCCCAGGTTACTTGTGGGGTCTTCTCTCAGCCTGAACCCCTATGCCCACCCTGTGTGCAGTGCTAAGCCATCATTCTCAGTAGGAGCCAATGAGCTGCACTTTCCCAGATCCTCATGAGAAGCCACCGGGGCCCCAGAGACAGTCATTTCACGCTGGCTTTATAATTGAGCGCCGAGTTGCTCTGGGATGGGGAAGCAGAGCTTTTGTCCCCCTGCTGCTCCTTGCTGTCTGGGGTCACCTCTGTCCCAAGGTTGCCTTGGAGGACAGGCAGAGCCAGACCTGGCCAGATGCCCTCCATCAGGCTGGAGCCGTGCCTTCCTCCTAGGCTCCTCCAGAGCCCCCTGGGAGCTCGGCACGTATCATTAGACTTTATTAGAATCAAAGAAATGAGTCATATTTGCAAACAAGGCCTGCTCAGCCAATCTTCCCCTGCAGCTGTCGGAAGGAGGAGGCGGTGGAGAAAGGCTACACGGCCCCATGCTCTGGGCGGACGGGCCTTTTTATAATTGTTGCCTCTGCCAGTCTCCAGGGGAGAACCATGGCCAATAAATGGCTGGCCTGCAGTCAAAAGGAAACGATTTGGCCTGCTAGGAGGACGTATTTACATCTCTGAGTGCCGGCTGGACGGCAGCAGGGCGGCCGACTCAAAACAGACGTCCAGGCAATTCTTTTTTGGATCCCACCCTGGAGTGAATCATTACTATTCTTGGACAAGAATGCAGCTTACCTCGGAGTCTCCTCCCTCTGCATGAGAGACATGAGGAAGCTGGGGATGCTGGGGCCCTTGCCAAGGCCAGCACCAGGCCCAGCACATGAGGTGCCTGGTCCCCAGGGTGGCATCAGGAAAAGGGAACCAGATCCAAGGTTGATTTCTATCTGAGTGATTTCGGGTGCATTCCTGAACCTGTCTGAGCCTTAGTTTCCCCATCAACCAAATGGGTATAATTAATTTATTCAACTAATGTCCGCTGAACACCTATTACATGCCAAGCACTGTTCAGTGATCAAGGCAGACATAGACCCTGCCTTCTTGGGACTGACATTTTAATGGGACAGACAGACATTAAATAGATAGCATATATAATATTATAGTATAAAAGCAATAAGTGATCAGAAACAGGCCCTGGGCAGGGGAAGAAGAGTGACCAGGGATACTTTTTACAGAGGGTGGCCAGGAACAGCTGCCCTGGGGATATTGCCTTTGAACAGAGACCTAAAGGAAAGGGACGAGGGAGCTTTGGAACAAGTGACCGAGAGAAGCAGTTAGGTCCAAGGCCTTAAGGCAGGATCGCGTTTGACCTGTTCAGGGAATGTCCCAGACAGCAGTTAGGGTCTGAGTCTGAATGGCAAGGTCAGGCGAGCTGTGTTGGCTGCGGAGTGGGAGCCTCAGGAGGATGTGGAGCAGAGGAGGGATGTGGCCTGCCATAGGTATTAATAGATTCCCTCTGACTTGTGGGGACAGGAGTGGAGGGAGGATGAAGAGGCTGCTGGAAATCATCCTAGGGGTGTCAGGGGCCTGGACAGGGGCAGAGACAGTGTGCTGGGAGAGCTGTGTTAACACTGTAGGGAGCCTGTGCAGCTTCCTCCTGGGGTACTTAGGAGGCACAGGTGAGTGGCAGTGCACCATGGCGTTCCCCCGGCATGGCACTCTACAGTTTACTGAGCACGCCCTCACCACTGGGTAGGGATTGGCTGGATCCTGATCGACTGCTTTCTGGCTGGGAAGACTCTGGAAGTCAGACACGGAAGGGACTGTGGAGGGGCCCGCCCGAGATTCAGCCGGCATGGCTGCCCAAGATATCTTTGGAAAGAATGTCAGTTGCTCTGGCCCTGAGCCTGTGTCAGGCTATGTTGTGACAAATCCTGATTGATGAGATACATTGGTTTCAGTCCTGGTACATTCACATGGCCCGTTATAAAGCTTTTCAAGAATTTAAAATAACTTTTATAAAGGTGATATGTGCACATTAAAAACATTGAAGTAGTGCAAAAATACATTGCAAAGTGCATCCCCTCCCCACACAGGCAGCAACTGCCACCAGCTTCTTGTGTGTCCTGCCAAAAATAGTATGTGTGTATTCAAGTACAAATGTGTCTCTGTCTCCCTCCCTCTTTACACAGTAGGGAGCATGTCTCATGCACTGTTCTTCACCTTGCTTCCCTTCCTGCATTTTGTCTCCAGGTCCTAGCTCCTTAGTAGGACGCAGAACTTTCCCATTGTTTTACACCGAGCATTGTGTTCCAGTGTGTGCCTGCTTCACAGTTTACAAGCTCCTCTTAATGGAATTTGAGTCGTTTCCAACCTTTCACTCTATAGACAGCACTGCTTGGGGTGGGTACGGTGTCTCTGGCCACCCATGCAGGTGTAACTATAGAAGATAATCCTGGGAATGGAATTGCCTGGTCAAAGCAAACATCCCTGGATGCCACCATGAGATCCTGCAAAGGGACTACCACCAGCAATGGAGAAGCAGGTGGAGGACTCATTTTCTTTGTTGTAGACTGCATAGCTGGTCAGCTGCCCCGAGCAAGCCAGTGTGGCAGCCTCCCATCAGTATTGGGCACCACTGGTTTGCCCAGCATGGTGGTGGGAGAAAGGCAGATGCTGTTGGGTCAGCTGGCCACAGGCTGGGTATGGTCACAATCGGGGCTCCAGGGTATTAAGCTTCTCAGCCAGCTCGTCCTGAAGAATCAAAGGAAAGGCTGTCTTGTGGCTGGACATCTCATCAGCATATAAAGCCCTTGTCCTTGGGATGTTCAGGGTCTGGTGGGCAAGACAGACGTTTCCCCAGCGTGGGACAGGACAGCGGAAGACAGACAGGGGCTCTACAGTGAGTCTTCTAGAACCTCAGGGAGGCTTCATTGAGACCGAGGAGAGTGCACCTGGAGGGCCTGGGAGACGGTGGAAAGGTGCTCTTCCTCCTCTCCTGGTGCTGCCCATTCACAAGGAAGTCTTGGGCCACTGCCCAGCCTGCCCTGGCTTTCATTGAAGGTGCTGAGCCCTGCAGAATGAGGAAAGGCTTTTTGTTTTAAAGCCATAGCAGGCGCCAGATCCACATGCTTGGCAGGGCCCCAGCTGGGATGCGGTTGGCTGCCAGCCTGCCCTATAGAGATGCCCCCTGCCCCAAGGTGCCAGGTGATCCCAGCATATAGTAGGGGACTGAAGAGATTGTTTTTAAAATTTAGGCTCTGTTTTCTCTTAAAATCACATCAACAGTGTAGTGGAGTAGAGAGAGCACTGCTTTTGGAGTCACACAGGAGTGGGCTTGGGGTGGCAGCTCTGTGTCACCTGCTGGCTCTGTGACCATGGGCAAGTGGACCCTCCAAGCCTTGATTTTCCCCATCTGTAAAATGGGGTGAATGGCCTCTACTCCTTGGATCAGATGAGATAAACTGAAAAGGCCTTGGAAAGCAGTTGGTTGCTGGTGACTTTTATTTAGTCCGTCAGCATTATCAGAATGACATTATCAGGTGCCAGGGGGAGCCCACTGATGTCACTGTGACCAGCAAGAAAAGGGCAAAGAAAAGCTGTCCCTTTTTATGGCTGTTAGTGGGAGTATTTCACAGATTGGGCCTACAGTGACATGTGAACTTGCTGTCCTCCCAGTTGAGTCCGCTCATTCACTTATTCACTCAACATGTCTTTATTGAGCTCCTCCAATGGGCCAGGTGCTGTTCTAGGTGCTGGGAACACAGCAGTGAACTAAAGAAAGGCCTTACTTGAATGCCAGTTGAGAAGGGGAATATTGGATTTATTCAAAGTCCTTATGTTGAAGCTTCTCTAGAAAAAAAAAAAAAAATGATAAAGGGTCTAGCCCAGTGTGTGTTGTGAGAACCAGAGCCCTGACTGTGGGGGTAATCCCACGGACTGGCTGAAAGCTTGGGATGTTCCAGAATACTTTCCCAAGAGCATCCTGGGTGGGAGCTGTTATTCCCATTTTACAAAAGGGGAAACTGAGGCAAAGGGTCACACTTCACTCCCTGTCCCTCCTGCATGGGAGTGTGACCTTCAGGCAGGGAGCTGACTCCCATTAGAAGGAAACTCAGCTTCTTCCAGGGGTTCGCAAACACCCTGGAGTGTGGTGTGGCCAGCAGCCTGTGCTGGACAGGTAACCTGGGAGGCCCAGTGGGCGGGGCCGATGTCCCTATGCTCAGTGTAGCTGTCCTCGATCACTGTTGCAGCAGCCAGAGCTCTGGGACCATGGATGCCACTTCTGGCATCAAGTTTCATGGCCTGGGCTGTCAGTACCCTGCACCACCCTGGCCTGCTTTCAGGTGCTGTTGTCCACAAGAATGTCTGTGAGTAGGTGCTTGTGTGCCTGTTTAGCAGACAGCAGGAATCAGCTTGGATTGGCGGGAAGCTTAGGTCTGGACTCCAAAGACCCATGCTCTGCTGTGTCATCCTGGGCAGGGTCGGTGGCTGTCCGGTGCCAGTTATCCTTCAAACCGTTTACCTGCCTCTCTCTGAGATCCTCAAAACCCTGGCAGGCCAGGGGAGGAAACCAGCGCTGCTTAGGTGCTGGCTGTGTGCCTGAAGCTTCCCTGGGCATCTGAACACCACAGTTACATCTGCAAAGGTTTATCAAGTGCTAGCTGCATCCCGGACCGTGAATTTAGGATCTTGTGTGACTTATATTTTAGTGAGAGATCCAGGTTACACAGGGGTGAATAAAATAATAAGGGAGAATGTTGGGGGAGGGCAACATTTTATAGATGAGGAGCCGGAGGTCTGGTAAAGTTGGCTAACTTCCTTCTGTCAGTGACGGAACGAACAGTAGAGCTGAGAATTGAACCTAGTGTTTGGCGCACTGAAGAAGGTTCTGCTGAAGTCCCAGCAGAAAATCAGTGCCCATTTCACAGATAAGGAAACTGAGGCTCAGGGGTTCCTTAACTTGCCTGAGGCCAGACTGAGTTGAACCTGGTTTTGCCTGAATCTGGAGTCTGAGTCCATCCTTTTCTTTGCAACAACTCTGTCTCAAGACAAATGGGGATTCCTGGGTTTGGAAAGGTGAGGTGACATGTACATGCAGCACCTCAGATGGGATTTGACCCCCAGCCTGTTAATGTCTGGGCCTTGGCTCTCTCTACCCCGGGGCCAGGCCCCTTACTGACTTCTGGCTCTGTATTTGCTTCAAGGCGCAACGTGCTGAGCTTGTCCCCTGGAATCGACCACCCAGGCTCTCTGAAATGGGACCTCGCTCTCTGCCTTCTTTTAGTCTGGCTAGTGTGTTTCTTCTGCATCTGGAAGGGCGTCAGGTCCACTGGGAAGGTAAGTTGGACTTCTGTCCCTCCCCTGACTCCTGGAGAGCTGTGCCAGGCTGGCCCTCTCCCCCACTTCCTGCCTGCAATTAGCCACGCCCCAGGAGGGAGGTGGCCGGTGGTGGTGTGCTGATAAGCCAGCCCTCTGGAAAAAAGTGAAACCCAGGTGTGTAGTGTTTGTCCGTTTCATGGTGTCAGTGCTCCCACCATATCTGCTTTCAAGCTGCTGACGGTTTAAAGACCAGCTCACAGAATTCCTGAATACTGAAGAGTCAGCCTCTCTGGAGCCTACACAAGCTAGCCCCACCCACCACACCTTTCTCATCTCAAGGTATTGGCAGTCAATGCAGATGGTAGCAGATAACTAGTGTTGGACTTCTAATAAATAGGTTAGCTGGTAACAGGAGGTTAGCCAGCAACCGTAGTAAGAGCCATTAGCCACAGCATGGACCCTCACTTTGCAGAGGGGGCCACAAGCATTCCCATTAGCATTGCGGGGAGCTTCGTGGGCCTGCCCCAAACCTACAAACTCAGACTGTGTTGTAACATTACCCCCAGATAATCCAAATGCACTTTATGGATTGAGAGGCACTGGCTTAGATTTTAGCTGCTAAATCAGATTAACGGAGTTATCTTATAACTAACATTTCAGCCGGCACCTCCAATGTTAGTTGTTCAGGAAAGTGTTAGCTGATTATTAAATCATCCACTCATGGCCAAGATGTTAGCTGTTAACCAAAGTATTATTCATAACTGGAGTGTTTGCTGCTGATTAATATGTCACATAGTGACTAGGATGTTAGTGATTAACACATGTAAAATGTTAGCTTGTAATTTTAAGGTTTTAGGTATAACTGATAGATTAGCAATAGCTTGTAATTTTAAGGGTTTAGGTATAACTGATAGATTAGCAATAGTGAAAATGTTAACCAATAACTGAAACATTACCTGTTACTAACTAGAGCCGAACTGTTCCCTAATAACCTAGACACTGGCTGTTGTCATGGCTGTGCTGATGCCAAAGGCTGGTGCAGGGGTCTGTTGCGATCACAGGTGTAAGCCTGAACCCAGGGCCCTAAGCTATCAAGAACAAAGGCATTTGCTCATCTGCCTTTAGATGGTGCCCTCTCAACGCTTTCCCCAGTGACTCACATCCCAAAAAAGGGAACATCTCTTTAAGATCAAAAAAACCCCAAAAGTCAAAGGAGTGTCTTAAGGTGGCATTCCAGGCAGAGCTGTGGGCAGTGACCTTAGCTGCCCCAGCCACAAAGTGGCACTGAGGGTTGAGGAATGTGCTCTGCCTGGATAAAGAGCCCCCAAAGAGGCGAAATCCCAGATCTGTAGAGATCCAAGTAATTACTCCAGTCACTTACCCTTGCAAGACGTGGGACTCCAGGGTTGCAAGAGGTAGAATGATGGTGATCCTGTGCACCCCCCTCCAACACACACAGTGCCCTCTGCTTGTTTCTTGGGGCAGAACCACCCTGCCATCCTGAAGCCCGGGGTGGAAAGGAAGCAGTCCAGGCCTTGGACACCTGCCCCTGCACACCAGTGAGCACGGTCCTGCCCGGAACAGGCAGGAGCAGGGGACATGGGTATTTCCTGCACCTCCTTGGAGAGCACCCTCACTGTGCTACCCCGGTGCTCCATCTTACAAACACACCATTTTATTCCTTTCTTTAAACAATGAGAAAATTCAGGCTTAGGGAGGTCAAGTGACTTATCCAAGGTCACTTCCTCCTCTCTGAGCCTCAGTTTCCTCCTCTATAAAATAAGTGATAGTAAGGGTTAAAATGAGGTGTGTTAAACACCTGGCACAATGCTTGGCACAGACGGTTCTGTAAATGCTAATTTCCTTCTTTTTTTTTTTTTTTTTTTTTAATTTGAGGCAGGGTCTGCCTCTGTTGCCCAGGCTGAAATGCAGCGGCTTGATCTCAGCTCACTTTCTGGGCTCAAGCCATCCTCAAACCATCCTCCCACCTCAGCCTCTTGAGTAGCTGAGACCACGGGCGCACGCCACCATGCCCTTCTTCACTCTTGCCTCACTTTCCTCACACAGAAGTGAGGAAGTTTCTGTGAGCACTGGTCCTCAGCAGTGCTGGAGACATCATCACTTACTTATGCACTAGTATTTTTTGAGCCTCTACCATGTGCCAGGTGCTTTGTAGAAACAGCACTGGGGGACATGCAGTGGTTCACAAAACAGACAAAAATTCCTGTGCTCCAGGAGCTGATGGCCTGGCAGGAAGAGTCAGGTTGTAACAAGATGAATGCGAAAAATGTATAGGAGTCAAATGGGGATGCGAGCTATGGGAAAAGGTCAAACAGAGGAGAATGGGGAGTGTTGGGAGCAATTTTAAATAGGGTGGCCAGGCAAGGCCTACCAAGAAAGTGACTCTAGGCAAGGATGTGAAGGAAGTGAAGGGCTGAGCCAGGTGAGTATATGGAGGGGAAAATCTCCAGGTAGAAGGGACAGCCTGTGCAAAGGCCCTGAGGTGTGTTTGACCCAGACCCTTGAGGAGCACCCAGTCTGATGGAGGAGGCTGATGTCTGCCAGGGACAGTGAGCAACTTTTGAGCCATAATGCAGAACACAGGAGAGTAGTGTCAAAGCCAGAAGAGAGGGTACCAGGCTGCAGCTGTGGCCGAGCAAAGACTTGACCTTCCCGGGGTCCTCCCATGTCATCCTTAGCAACAACCTCCTTCGTGGGGTAGCTCTAGGCCTCCCAGGGGTGGGCGTGATTCCCAGAACAATAGCAGAGCCTGGGCCAGGCCAGAGAAGCCAAGACAAACACAGTCAGCCTCTGTGGACTTCCTCAAGCCCCATGGCTGAGAGGCTGACTGCTCGCTGGCCATGGCTTCCAGCCCTGGCCACAGACCAGGTTTGTGGCTGACGTGGTGGGGGCTGGGCCCACAGGCAGCTGACGGACCTCATCCTGCCAAGGCCCTGCTCTCGTGTCTAGTCCAGCAAGGAGGAGTAGGAGGGTAATGGAGGGAGAGCCCCAGCCTGAAAGGCTCAGGATCTGAGTTCAAATCACTTTGCCTCTCTAGGTTGCAGTTTCCTTTTTTGTAATTTTCGCTATTCCAGAGGTTCAAAACTAGGCTGCCATTAGTCCATTCAACAAATGGTGATAATGGTGGCGAAAGCGCAGTAGCCCCTGAGTGCCGGGTAGCATTCTCAGTGCTGCTGGGTAGCTCATTGAATCCTCCTCATGTTTTGGAGTATGTGTGGTTATTAGTCCCATTTTACAGATGGGGAAACTCAGGTTCAGAGAGGCTTATTACCTTGCCCAGCATCACACAGCTTGTCAGTGGCTCTGCGGGGATTTGGACCCAGGCAGCCCCACTCCCGACATGGGTGCCCCACACTCTTCCACCTCCTGTGCCCACCCCCGTGCCAGCCTGAGGATGCAGTAAGTAGGGCATGTGCCAGGCATGTCCCTGCTGTCACAGAGTGGGGTCTGGGAAGGGGGCAGAGATCCAGACACGCACATAGGAAGTGCAAGCCCTGCAGATGCATGGAGAGGAGGCCCTGGAGTGAGCATGGATGTTCACTGAGGCTGGGGCTCTTCGCTGTTGGCCTCTGAAACAGCTCTTTTTTGCCTGGTTAAAAGCAAAGCAGGCGAAGTCAGAGCCACATCCTTTTAGCTCTGGGTCCCCCAAACTGCATGACTTTGGACAAGGCCCTTTCACTTTCTCAGCCTCACCTTCCCCTTATGTGAAATGAGTTAGTGAAGCCCCTCACCAACAGCCCGGGCACTGAGGACCCTCGGGGCCTGCCTAGGATCTCTGGGATCAATAGCGAGCCCCGCTGCCCAGACCCTTACCTCCCAAAGGATGCCTAGCTCCCCCTGCTGCTGCTGCCCAGATCTTACCTCCCAAAGATGCCCGGCTCCCCCTGCTGCTCAGCCACCCTCTTTTCTACTGCCCAGAGGGGATGGAGAAAAGTTGTCCTTGCAAGTTTTCCCGGACAACTGGGCCACAGGGCTTTTGGGTCTAGGGCTCAGAGGAGCCACGAAGGTTCACCAGCAAGAGTGGAAAAATACCATGTCCCACGGCAAGGCCTGCTGGGCCACCACTAGAGGCCCCTGGCAGCGGCTGGCACCAGCCTCTCCCTTGGGGATCCCGGGGAAGCCACGGAAAAGTTGAAAGCATGGCTCTCAGGGGCTTGTCCTCGGAGCATCAGATTCTGCAAAGCAAGAGTGGCTTTCAAACCTGCTGCTGTAAACCAAAACCTATCTGAGTCAGGGGGCTCAATCAGCTTAGAGGTTTATTTTGCCAAGTTTGAAGATGCGCCCAGGAAAAAGAGACACGAGCCACAGTCGGGTCTGTGGCCTGCACTTTCTCCAAAGAGGGTTTTGAGAACCTCAGTATATAAAGGGGAGGCCCAGAGAAGTAGCTCACACCTGTAATCCCAGCACTTGGGGGGCAGAGGAGGGCAGATTGCTTAAGTTCAGGAGTTCAAGACCAACCTGGTCAACATGGCGAAACCCTGTCTCTACTAAAATGTAGCTGGGCATGGTGGCGCGTACCTGTAGTCCCAGCTACTCAGGAGGCTGAGGTAGGAGGATCTCTTAGGCCCGGGAAGTTGACACTGCAGTGAGCTTTGATTGCGCCATTGCACTCTAGCGTGGGCGACAGAGACCGTGTCTCAAAAAAAAAAAATGTAAGGGGAAACAGCAGGAGGGGACAGAGGAATAGGTAATTCAGGTAGTTATGCATGGTGTCTCTCAGCAAATCTGCATTTTCCATAGGGTAGAGAACACACACATTTTCCATAGGGTAGGGTGCACACACGGTGGAGGAAGGAGACACATGCCTGGACGTGTGGGCAGATGGCTAATTTCTTGTCGCTTTGTCCCGTACCTGTGAAGGTGAGCTGTGAGTTTACATTGTCAGGGTGAGGGAGGCTGCCTGGGGAGATATGTGGCCTGTATCTCACAGCTCTCTGCTGAAGAACAGAAGGCAGGCCGGTTTTGTGTGTGTGTGACTCAGTTCCCAAGCTTAACTTTTTCCTTCTGCATAGTGAGTTTGGGGTCCTGAGATTTTATTTTCCCTTCACATGGCTGAGGTGGTGTGACCAGGATTTGGGGAGGAACAATGACACACATCCCAAAGGTGTGGGGACCTGACACCAGCTGGCCTGGATCCATCCCGCATCCACCACCACTAACTCTGTGATTCCAGGCAGGTGCCCCCACCTCTCTGGGCAGTCTCCTCATCTAGAAAATGCAGGTGAGGCTGGTGCCTGGCTCTTCTCAGTTGTCTGAGGATTAAATTAGTTGAAACTCATGAAGCTCTTAGCTGAGTGCCCGGTACAAAATCTGCACTGCGTAAGTGCTTGTTAAATAAACTAACTACGGGAAAACAAGAAAAGCCACCTCCACACCCGTCCCTGACACAAAGCCCTCTGGCCACAGAGGCTTTGGCCCAGTGGAGGCCTGGCTGGCTTTGAAGTGGCCGCCTCTGGAGACCCCTGCAGGGCTGCTGTCAGCAGCTATTGTTCGCCAGCCCGGGTGTGGCCCACAAAGGGCCCCAGAGGTGGGAACTGGTTGGGGCGCCTGGCCGCCTGGCCGCCTGTCCTCAGGAAGGGAGAGGCAGGCTGGTTTTCTTTTTTCACTTCTTCCCCCTTCTGTGGCTTCCTGATGTGCCCCAGCCCTCCACGTCTGCCTTCCCATCCTTGGGAAATCATGTGGGCTCCTGGCCTCAGGGAGAAGAGATGACGGTGGCTGGAGAAACTGAGGCCTGGAGGAACAAAGGACGCCTGGGGGCAGAGGCAGGAGTAGGGCCCACCCTCTCAGTGTTGGAGGGCTGTCCTGACAGTGCTGGCCAAGGAGGCTTCTTGAATGCTCACAGCAGGCCAGGGGCCAGCAAGCAAGGTCAGCGTTCCCGTATCCTCAGTGGACAGATGGGGAAGCTGAGGCCCACCCAGGTCACTAGCAAGGGGTGGCAGAGGCAGCATACAACCCCTGGTAGAGGTGACTCCCCAGCTGACCCACAGCCTCTCTACCCCTCAACCTAGAGTGGCAGAGTAGGAGGCAACCTCAGAGCTCCTGCAGTCCCAACCCTTTACTTCCAGGTGGGGAAACAGAGTCTAGAGGGGACAGCGGCTTCCTGGAGGTCTCATGGCAAGCCAGCCTCTAAGCTTGGATTCAGATCTGCGGGCCTCCCTCCTGGCTGCCCTCTGCTCTTGGGGAGAGTCAGTAAACTGCCAGTTGTGGGAGGCTTTTTGCCAGTCTCCTATGTGTGGGCTGTGGGGCAGGTCCCAGTTCTGCTGCTTAAGGCCATGTGACCCTGGGCAAGTGATGGACTCTCTCTGGGCCTCAGTTTTCTTGTTGCAAAATGGAGATAGTAATAAAACTTACCTCAGAGGGTTAGGGCAGGAGCCAGTGAGAATAGACGTCACAGCATTTGGAACAGTGCTAGGTATACAGTAAGTGCTCAATAAACACTGCCTGGGGGTTATTGGGCTGAGGGCAGCTGAGCTAAGCAGGCCCTGAAAGCTTCCTTTTTGCCCTTTTCTGAAGTCCCTTTCTCATTGTTTCTACTCAAAGGGATCATGGCCACGAGAATGTGCTCTGTCGAGGGTCCTGGTGCCATCTAGGTGAGGTTTTGGGCTCTGTCACTATCTGTCAGTGTTTGTTACATACCTGGGCCCCAGCAGTGCCCTGGCACTGCACCCTCAACTCCATGGGCACATTCCTCCTTTTCTCGTCATCTCAATTTCCTCTCCTGTAAAATGGGCGCATTGACCATGCAGTGTTTCCTCCCAGGTCCCCGATCCCCAGATGTGGCCCAGGGCTCTGCCAGCCAGTCTCAGTGTTTCTAGGTGGCCACCATGAGCTTTCTGCATGTCGAAGTAAAATACTTCATGCCTTTCTGCTCAGAGGTTAGCCCTCCACAGGCTCTGGGTTCAAATCCTGGACTCCGTTGATGCCCTGGGCAAGTCCTTAAAGCCCACCCAGCCTCAGTTTCTCCACTGTAAACCACTGTCCTGGGGGGCGTGGTGAGGATGAAGTGGGCTTGTGCCTGGGATGTTTCTACTCAGCCAGTGCCCGGCCTGAAACGCTAGGATCTCACCGTCCATTCAGCCAGGCACCTTTGGCCTGAAACGCTAGGATCTCACCGTCCATTCAGCCAGGCACCTTTGAGCTCCTCCCAGGCATAAACCCTGTCTGGAAACTCCTTGTGTTGAATAAGATGGGAAAATCCATCCATGAGAACTGATGCCACAAACAGTGCTTGCAGGACAGGAAGAGAAGGTCCTTGGGAGGAGATGGCCACATCATTTCTAGTCCCTACCTCACACCTGATCTTGGCCTGTCTGGAACATGCAGTGTGACCCAGGGAAGGCCATGGGTCTCCCAGAGGCCCGGTGAAGTAGGGAGCCTTTCCCGTTCCCAGTTAAGGGCCATTGAGAGGCCTCATTTTCTTCCCTGAAGGTCCCGTCCTTCCAGCAAAATCAGTGCCAACAACAGGCCCCCTTTCTAGAGCACCTACTGAGTGGCAGTGTTACAAGCATCATCCCATTGAATCCTCACTTCACCCCTTGGTGAGGGGCTTCTATTACTCTTATCTGAATTCTACTCATGAGGAAACAGGTCCAGAGAGGTTAAGCAATGTGCCTAAGATCACACAGCAAATGAGGGGACAGAGCTGGGATTTGAATCCATGCTTATCTGATCCCTAACCATAGGAATCATACCAACATTGTGGTTAGTTGTTAACTAATATGACCTGCACGTCATCGGCACATGCCATGGTTGGCAACCAATGGGCTGAGCCTTCTACACGTGCACTTGATAGCTAACTCTCTGATTTTGCATTTTCCACCTCTACACCCTGGAATGTCAGTTCCACAAAGGCAGGGATTTGTTTTCTGTCTTATCCACCACTGTATTTTGTGCTTAGATGGTGCCTGGAACAAACTGTTTATAGGATGTTTTTCATTTAATCTCAGTAAATCTGTGAGGTGGGCCAGTGCAGTGGCTCACGCCTATAATCCCAGCACTTTGGGAGGTTGAGGCAAGTGGATCATTTGAGGCCAGGAGTTTGAGACCAGCCTGGCCAACCCAGTAAAATCCCATCTCTACTAAAAATACAAAATTAGCTGGGCATGGTGGCGGGCACCTGTAATCCCAACTACTCGAGAGGTTGAGCCAGGAGAATCACTTGAACCCGGGAGGCGGAGGTTGCAGTGAGCCAAGATCGTGCCATTGCACTGCAGCCTGGGTGATAGAGCGAGGCTCCGTCTCAAATTAAAAAAAAAAAAAGAAAAGAAAAGAAAAGAAATCTGTGAGGTAGGTACCTGTATATACCCAGATTACAGATGAGGCAGCTGAGTCCCAGAGTGGTTAAGCAATGTGCCAAAGACCGCACAGCAAGTGAGACAGCAAACTTGGCTCCAGAACCCCTGATCCTGACCAGTGCTCCCCTCTGCCTCTCTGAGAGGACACTCAGACTTAGCAGCAGCAAGTGATGCCCATGGCCCCCTGAATCCCTCTCTCCCTCGCAGGTCGTCTACTTCACAGCCACTTTTCCATTCGCCATGCTCCTGGTGCTGCTGGTCCGAGGGCTGACGCTGCCGGGCGCGGGCGCAGGCATCAAGTTCTATCTGTATCCCGACATCACCCGCCTCGAGGACCCACAGGTACTGCGGAGCTGGGACACAATGTCCTCCTTCCCACCCAGGGCTGGGCCAGCACAGGACAGGGCAGGGGCAGAGGCCGCTGGCAGCACATCTTCCGTGGTTCTTCGGTGCACAGGTCTAACTGGGCCACCGCCCCCCGGTACTTTTCCACTGGGCCTGTGGTGGGTGTGCCTGTCCCCAGTGCTGAGGGACCTTTGTAGCTGTGTGCATCTGTTTTCATGTCAAGGACGTCTGAGGCTGGCCACTTAGAGAGGCTGCTTTAGACCCTGCACCAGGTAAGGAGGATAAATCTTCTGATGAGCAAATCTCCCCTTGGACCCAGCTTCTGCCCACTGCAGCCACAAGGGCTGCTGCATCCTGGGGATGGGAGAGCCGGGGCCTGGAGCGCTGCAGGCGATGGCCTTGGAGGGTCGAGGGGCAGATACCAAAAGCCCACCTTCTGGCACTCAGCCTTGTGACCTCAGGGAGGTAGCAGAATCCCTGGGAGATTTTCTGGGTTTGTTTGAGGACCTGAATCCCCAGGGCCTTCCGGTTGCTTCCCAAGGGCCTGTGCTCTCCTTCCCCACCGCCCTTCCCCCTGGACAGGACACAGGTGGGAGAGGGGTTGGCCGGCCTCAGAGGACAGCTGGGAAGGTGGCTGCCTGACCCTCTGGAGCTGCCTGGTGAAGATTCTGGAGAGCAGCTTTGGCTGCGTAGTCCCTTGGGACCTCCTTCCGCATTCTAACTTGAGGGTCTGCAAACAGTAACAATAATGGTGGTGGCAGCAACCTTGACTTACGGGCTTGCCATGTAACTGGCACTGGGCTGAATCGCCACTCTTTGAACCTGGGAAATAGCTCTATGGGGTAGGGCAATGGAGCCCATTTTATAGATGTGCAAACTGAGGCTGCAGGAGTGATACTTGTCCACTGTCATTCCAGGGTTGGCATCCAGATCCATCTGCTTCTGAAGCCTCTTAACCCTGATGCTAGGTCGCTGGGAGGTGGGGTGTTTGATTTCTGGGCTCCTTGCAGCTCAGTATTGCCATGAAAGTCACCTTGGATTCGAGCATAAATGTTCCATTTGCATGTGCAAGGTCCCGTCACCAGCCCATCGCCGAGTGGACATAACCCTCGCTGCCTCCTCCAGGAAGCCAGCTCTAACAGCCCTCCTCTCTCTCCTTGCCACCTCCCTTCCCCTCATAGGTGTGGATTGACGCTGGGACTCAGATATTCTTCTCTTACGCCATCTGCCTGGGGGCTATGACCTCACTGGGGAGCTACAATAAGTACAAGTACAACTCGTACAGGCAAGTGTTGCGCCGGCGGGCCTGGTGGACTTTAGAAATGATGATGATGATGTTTAAAGAAAAAGAGAAGTAGGGAGCGTGGCTTCCTTGTGTTGTGAATTAACTTGCTCCCTGACATATGTGTAACTTAGGGACTGTATGCTGCTGGGATGCCTGAACAGTGGTACCAGTTTTGTGTCTGGCTTCGCAATTTTTTCCATCCTGGGCTTCATGGCACAAGAGCAAGGGGTGGACATTGCTGATGTGGCTGAGTCAGGTACGGTGGTATCGGTGGCAGTGGTGGTGGGCACTGCCACCTAGTGTGTAAGCCGAGTACTGCAGGCATGAAGCCAGACCCCAGGGGGCTTTGAGGGGGGACGAGCCTGGTTTCTAAAATGGACCCCCCCCACCAAGATGTCCCCGAAATATCAAAGAGTACAAAAGCCAAATTTTAAACATTTTTATTGCAATTTGGCCTGAGGGGTGGCAAAAGCATGGGGGGTGGTTAAGTTGGGGAATTTTTAGCTACCTTAGCGTGGTCTTCCCGCCTCCCGTCCTTCCCCAGCAAACTCCTGGTTTCCACAACAGAAACCACTTTCCTAACTCAGGCCCAAGTCAGCCACCAATCGGCATTCCATCACCACCTTCTCAGCCTTGGTTTCTGTATTTTGCACTTTGCTCCCAGCGCGCTCCCTCTAAGCAGATGCATTCATCCATTCCACCGATTTCTCGTGAACGAGTCCACACTCTGTGTCAGGCACCACCGTAGGCACTGGGTGCAGTGTGTGGGGGGAGGGGGTAGATGAGGGGACGACCTACTGGGACAGTGGCAGATCTAACTGGGGGTGGGTTGTAAGTACAATGTCACCCCTTGGGGTGTGGGCCCTGTTGACCAGGCGCTGTTCCTCGGGCTACCTGGAGTAGGCATGGAGGATGCCAGTGTCTTAGAATCACGGACCCTGCACAGACGGGGACCTTAGGAATCTGGGATCCCAGAGTTCCAGCAAGGTGCTTCTGGAACCTGAAAATCATGGGGCCTTCAGTTGCTAGAATCTGCAGTCTCTCAGGTACCTCAATTCTGGGCCTCGGCCATGGCTGCTTGAGGTCCTGGGCCTGTAGCTTTAATTGCAGTGGCTTGGGTTATGGGATTCCCTCAGGCTCCCAGGATCCTCAAAGTCCACCTTTCTGGCCTCTCCACCCTTCCCCGGCCCTGCACAGTTCACTTTGTGGATGGTCATCAGTTGGTTTTGTTATTTTACATGCTGAGCCCCTAGCCCCACCCCATCCATGTCCTAATTTCTTACAACCACCCTGGGGCTACCTGGAGGTGGCAAGGGTCCTGGGCTGAGGCTCCTTCCAAGCCAATGGGAGAGCGTAAGGGTTATTAACTTCAGGGACCACCATAGACTAGGGCCAGACATAGCCAGAGGCCCTGCCATTCCACTGCCCTTGACCTCCTGTGCCATCTGTATTTGGAACATGAGGCAATGTCCCAGTCCCTGAGTCCTAGAGCCCTAGCATTGGAGGGTCAGAAGGTGCCTCAGCATCATGTGTCCAGATGTTCCCTTCTCAGATGAGGAGACCAGCAGCCTGAGAGCAAGGGCTTTGCTTGGGATAGGTGGGGCTACAACAGGGCTTTCTGAACATCCTGTCCACTATTTCTCCACTTGTCACATGCTGGACAGGCCTTCTGACACAAGGATGTCCCCCTCCTGGCACCCAGCCCACCCTGGACACATGCAACAACCTCTGGCCCTTCCAGTGTGAGAATTTGTCTGGGCCTCTGTGACCTCCCAGAGCCCCTGGCCCCTCCTCACTGTCTTCTTTGCTTGGCAGAGACGCACACTGCCCAGCCCCATCCTTAGACCCCTGACAACACTGCAGGACCACCTTAGCAAATTCACATGTCACCCCCACACACCTCTCCACTGTCCCTGCTTCCAAAGTGGACCCTCAGATGTACTGTTCCCTCCACCCAGCCCAAAGAGCCCCCAAAAGCAGGCCAGAGACTGAGGACGCCGAATGTAACTCCAGAAGTCCCCACACCCCTTTGGGAGTTTGGCAGTTAAGAGTTGTGAGGGGGAGCCAGGGATGATTTATACCTCCTCTGCAGATGGCTTGCTTTCAGCTGAGGGCTTGCAAACCAATTGCAATTGAGTGGGAATCTCCAGGAGTATGGAGTGAATTTGGCAATGGGAGATACAGATAGATACATACAATATATCTTCCTCCATGGACAACGAAGTATTTTCATAGACACATATATTGTCAATCTCAGTTGTTTTTTCCCGTCCACTTCAAACACCTTGTCATTTATTCCCCACGGTGATGTCTGAACAGCCGGCACATCAAGGGTGATTATTTCTCTAATAAGCTTTTAACAAGCACCATATTGAGCGAAGTGCATTTGAACAAGATAATTATTTAGCCTAACGGAGTGCAAACAAGACGTGGCATGGCACATTGTCTGCTAGCAGAGAGGCATCCAGAGGTTCTCGGAGTGGCTAGATTATGTCTCCTGGACTTCTCTCTCTTGAGTTCACCATGCACTTTTAGAGAAAGACGCTCAGGCCCTCTCCCAGAGGCTGGCTTGAGAAAGGCAAAACTAAAATACAGAAACGAGCGAATTGAGAATCTTCACAACGTCCTTGGTGGGTTGGGGGTGGTGGGAACCCATTTTGCATCTGTCTCGCAGCTGGCTGGACTCGATTCCTCATTCGGTGTGGACCAGTCAGGGCCAGCGCTGACGTTCTGTGGGGACCAGCAGGGCCCCAGCCTTGGTGGAAACGCTGCGGCTTTTGACTCCAACTTCAACTTTGATTCAAAAGTCATCTCACCAGGTCCTGGGGCCATATTTTCTGAACCTGGCCCTGGTTCCTTTGGGCATGTTCTGAGCAACTTTGGGCTTGGTAAACCCCCACTCCTGGTGGGGGTGTCCAGCATCTCAGTGACCAACCACTCTGTTGCTGCCCAAGGATATATTTTGGTCAGGTTTTCTCCGGATTGTAGAAGGACGCACCCTTCCCTGCCACACTGGGGGTGTTAACACCGTATAATGTGGTTTCTGGTTCCAATTTATTATGAAGTTGGGTTTTGCTTTTTGTTTTTCATTCTTGAGCCATTCATCTGGTTTCTAATCCCTGCTGAACAGCTCCTGCTCTCTGGCCTTTTTCTTTCCTGCTTCTTGACTTTTTTTTTTTTTTTTTTTTTTTTGGAGATTTTACTTTCTTTTGCTGCCCTCGCTTCTCAGACCCACAGGTCTCAGTTAACAACTAAATTCTTTCTGCTGGCATCCGCTTTCAGGCAGGCTGGAGACAGGAGGAGACATTTCTGTCTGTCTCCCGAATGTCTTCCATCAGAGACGTCCCCTGAGCTGACAGCCCCCATCTCCCCAGCTCTCCCTCAGGTTCTATCCAAGTCCCCTCTTTTGAAACCCAGAGCCCTTTTGTAGTGACATGGTATCTACCTCTGAGACTCTAAACACAGGAAGGCTCCTTGTGAGTCATTTATGGCCACCTGCCCCTCACTTTTCAGGTGGGGAAACTGAGGCCCTGAGAGAGTATGGGGTGATTCCGAAAGGAAATTGGAGGAGGATGACTTGGATGCAGGCCTCAGGGCTTGCAGGCCTGGGACCTTGCCCCTGCACCCACGTTCCCTCAGCTTTGGGCCCTGGTTGGCCCAACCTTGACCTTGTGGGCTCGGCTCTGACCTTGCCAGGGGGAGCCCTGCAAATGCACCCCTGAAGAGACATGCCCCCTATTGGGCATGGTTTTGTTTTCTTTCCACTCCTATGGTGTTTTAGCCATTAACTCAAAAATAGAAACCTTCCCTTTGCAAAGGAGACTGTGGGCGGTCAGGTCACCAGCACTCTCCCCCGCCTCCTTCCAGCAAAGGCTGTCCACTCGATGGCTTTGCTTCGGGGTGGGGGATCCTCCCTTTCCTTTGTCTCTGCAGACTGAGCCCCGGGCTCAGTCTTCGTCCTACCCCAAATAACCACACCCCAATGGATGCTGGTTTGTGAGGAGGCCACGTGTGCTGCATAGGAGACAGATGCTAAAACCGGGCCCCTCCTGAGCCCCAGCGTGTCCCACCCAAAAGTGAGACAGGCCTGGTCTCTTTCCCCAGGCCAGAGTTCAGACCTGGCTCCCTACTGTATTTGGGTCTGAGTGTCTTTGTGTGAGCCCAGGGTTCCCAGTGGCTTGGTGGCTGATGTCTCGTCCCCTGTGCCCCTCCCCATTTTCTTTCCTTTCTAGGTCCTGGCCTGGCCTTCATTGCCTACCCAAAAGCTGTGACAATGATGCCGCTGCCCACGTTTTGGTCCATTCTTTTTTTTATTATGCTTCTCTTGCTTGGACTGGATAGCCAGGTGCGTATAAGTCCCAGGATGGCCCTGGGGCGACTGCTCCTGTAGGGAGCCTAACTCTGGGAAAGCCTCCTTATTCCACCTGGGAGGTGGTCAACCCCCTTCCCCACTCCAGTCAGACTTCCAGTGCTTCAGCTGTGAGGGTTCCACCAGGACACCAGGAATAGAAAAGGCTCTGGGTCCCCAGAAAGTGCATTTGAACAAGATAATTATTTAGCCTAATGGAGTGCACACAAGACGTGGCATGGCACATTGTCTGCTGGCAGAGGGGCATCCAGAGGATCTTGGAGTGGGTGGGTTATGACAGGGACAACCAGGGTTTGTGGTTACCGTCAAGCCACAAATGATGAATTGGAGGTCACGACTCAATAAGTCATGATGGCGCTCCAGTGGAGTGTCGGAAGGGCACGGGAGGGCGCGGCAGACGGGCGGTTCGGAGAAGGGACCCACATTTCTGTGTGAACTGGTCATTGTCGGGGCCATCATAATCAGTTACAAGTGCCCAGGAGAAGCCTACTCCACACTCAGGATTCTGTGTTCCCTGGAGCGTGCGAGAGGCCAGGCATTGGCTCCCTCCCATGCTTCATACACCACACAGGCCGGGAGCCTCGCTCAAACCCGCCCTGACCTCTGACTGTCCTGGCTTCTGCCCTCCTGAGGCAGGACTCTTGTCTCCACTGAGGTTCTTTCTTGCACTTCTAAACCCCACATCCCACCCCTTCAGGGCCTCCACTAGAGGGTGACTCATGGCCAGGGAATGCCAATGAGAGCCGCTGAGTGGCTGCGTCTGGCTGTAGAGTAGCCAGTGCCTGGTGCAGAGTAGTCAGCAGTGCTCGAAGGACAATTCACTTGAGCTCCTGGGCCCCTTTCCCTGGAAATAGGTGTATTTTTGACAGGGTCTTGTTGAAACAACAGTTCAGAGCACAGACATGACTCCAGGAGTAGGGACTGATGGCATGTGGGACAGGCTGGTTGTGTTCCCAGGCCAGGATGAGTCCCTCAGGCAGCACCACGCAGGTGGGCCGCTGAGAAGCAGATAGGATGTAGACTGTGTAGTCTGGGTCTGGAGGTCTGAATGCCTCTTGGGAAGCCTTTGAGCAACTGAGAACCCCTGAGAGGTTGGAGCCTGCAGCCAGGGCGGGAGAGCCGTTTGTCGCCCTCCCCGCGGGCCGCAGTCTTCAAAGTCAGTGTCCCAAGTGGGTCCTCAGAACCTGGTAGGGGAAAAGTCTCTGAAGGTCAAGCAGAGGAGGGTGAGTCCAGAGAGAGGAGGCGGCCAGCCAGCAAGGTCAAGAACAGAGCGGGGGATTTGGCAGAGAAGGGGGCAGGATTAGCAGAGAAGACGGAATGAAAACATCAGGGAGACGGAAAACAAAATACTTCTGCAGTTGTTGATGGACTTGAGCTGAATAAACAAGCAGGAGGACTCCATTAATCATTCCTAGTTAATGAGTTTGGCCTTCAGAGGCCCCAAGCAAATGGCTTTTGTAACTTCTTCCAAAGCTCTAAGTGAAAGAAAAAAAACAAAAACAGAGGTTAATAAATGACACGGCATGACATCTTCATGGGCCCAAAATAGGCCACTTGGGCTTTGGAAATGGCTCCCTGAGCAGGTGGAGATGGTCACTCATTAGATTTTCTCCCCAGGAGGTGGGACCTGGTGGAGGACACGCATCTCTCAGGGAGGCCCCATGCCGGTGGCACACGGAGAGAATCTGGTGGGTTCTCACAGCCACTCCTCCTACTTTGCAGAGCAAGGAACTTAAGGCTCAGAGCAGTTAGATGACCTGCCAGGGACAAGAGTAGAAATTGAACCTGAGTCACTGGTCTCCCAGGCCCCATGTCCCAGGGAACCAGGATGGGAATTTGATGGCACAGATTGGGCTTCCTCCTTTGCATCTGTTTGCTTTGTGAACTTGGGGAAATGGGGAAGCTTTTGCAGATGCCAGCAGTGTGCCTCACCGTGACAGGATCACAGCCCTGCCATGAGAGGTGTTCACTGGGTGCCAGGCCTCGTGGCAGGCTTCTGTGTGCATGTGTGTTTGGGGTGATACACACATTTACCATCTGAACCAGGTTTAAGTGCACAGCTCAGTGGCATTCGTACCTTCAAACATTGTGCATCACCACCATCCATCTCCAGAACTTTTTCCTCTTCTCAAATGGAACCTCTGTCCCCATTCAACACTGCCTCCCCAGTTTGCCCTCCTGCCAGCCCTGCACCTGACTTTTTATACATGAACTCTTTAAGCTGCAGTGTTGCGATGCTTGGGTACTATTTTTACCCTTCTTATAGCTGAGGAAACTGAGGCTTAGAGAGACCAAGAACTTAGCCAAGGCTCCACACAGCTAGTTAAGGGCTTGGTGCTGGGTCTCCCTGTCCCCAGAAACTGTCTCTTACCTGCTAGTTTGTCCCAATTGGCCTTCCCCTTGAATTTCCCCAAAATAACTTCCTCCTGTTGGAAGTATGGAGATCTACAGCCAACAGGCAGAGGCCTCCCATTGATGTTACTGCGTCCTGGGCAGGGGAGCAGGGAGTGTGACCCTGGCTCATCAGGGGTTCCTACCATTGGCGGGAGAGTCCGTCTGGCCTAAGAGCCATCATACTGCTGTGCATTTCTTAGTGAGACAGGGTAGAGGAGTCAGCCGTGTGGAGACAGATGTCTGTTGCCATCCAGACTACCCAAGAGGGACATGGTTTTTTGTTTGTTTGTTTTGAGATGGAGCTTTGCTCTGTCGCCCAGGTTGGAGTGCAGTGGTGCAATCTTGGCTCACTGCAACCTCTGCCTCCTGGGTTCAAGTGATTCTCCTGCCTCAGCCTCCCAAGTAGCTGGGATTACAGGTGTGTGCCACCACACTTGGCTAATTTTTGTATTTTCAGTAGAGACAGGGTTTTGTCATGTTGGCCAGGCTGGACTCGAACTCCTGACCTCAGGTGATCTGCCTGCCTCGGCCTCCCAAAGTGCTGGGATTATAGGCGTGAGCCACCCTACCCAGCCTGGACATGGTTTTTCAACAAATTGTGAGAGGAGATGAGAGTTGCAACCCACTCCTCCTGCACCCAAAGAGCTCACCCAGCCTGCTGACATAGGTGAACGGTTTTACTCTAATAATTGCAAGTCTTTCTCAACATCCCTGCTAAGTGGGCAAGATCCTCCCATTTCACAGAGAGGAAAGTGAGGCTCAGAGAAGCCCATCACACAGCTCTTAAGCGAGGGAGGGCCGAAGAGGCCGCTGGAGTATAGCAGTGTTCTCCGGAAGCACGAAGGAACTGAGAAATGGGGGTTTGTGCTGGTCTTGGCCCTGATTCACAGTGACACTGGACCTTCCTGTCTCTGATTTCCCCATCTCAAAAAAAAGGAAAGAACCTTTATTTTTAACTCCTTTTGAAGCTTAGCGTTTGAGCTGCAGGTTTGCTCTAATTCAGTGGCAATTCAGGTTTAAAACCCCTTCGGCAGACACATGAGTCAGAGGTCAAAAAAGCAGCCCCTTCTCTCGGCCCCTCTCGAGAGCCTCCTGCTCCTCTTTTCCCTTATTCCTGGTGGCAGTCTGATCTCTCCAGCCCCTGTCAGCACATGGAAGGGATTTCTCCTCATTTGTGTTTCTTCCCTGGATTTTCCTGCAATGCGTCCCAAAGGAGGAAGGGGTTAGATTTGTCTGGTAGGAATGCTGGGGAAATGTCCTTCCCAAAAGCCTCGTTCAGATGAAAGAACGTCTGGGTCCAGGTTGGATTAGCTCTTCGACTTTTGAAGGAATCAGATAGGCCTTGGAGGGTGTGTTCGTTGGCAGGGAAGTTTGGGTGTAGCCATCCAAATTTAAAGTGCTGCTGTGTGCTCTTTAACCCCAAAGCTTCTCTTCTAAGACTGTGCTACGTGCACAATGCCTGCGCACAGGAGGAGGGGAAGAGTTGAGTCTGGAGACCATCAGCTAGGCATGAGATCGATGGCGATGCCTACCCAAGGGTGGAGTTTTATCCATTTAAAAATGAGGCAGCTTTCTGTGTAATGATATGGAGCAACCCCCAAGATAAATGGTTAGGCACAGAGATGGAAAGGTTTAGACAGACTGAGAATCCCCCTGGAATGTTACCTACGGAGGGGCCTTTTCCAACCAGCTTCTTTTCCTTTGGGAGCCCAGGGATGGGTTCCTGGAGTCCCAGGCAGCAGGTGGTTCCACAGCATGTGTGCACACATGCAAAGTCCTCTCATGGGTCTGTGATCCCCAAAGGATTGAAAGCCACTGTGTGAATCTGACCTGAACTGCCTGCCATTCAACTGATGGGGAAACTGAGGCTCAGACTTCCCCTGAGCTGCCAGGCAAGTTGGTGCTAAGGTCCACCCATTCATCACATTTGCTGAGCAGCCAATGTGTCTGGCCAAGCTCAGCATTCGAGGCCCAAAAGTGAGTGTGATACCACCCTTATCTTCCAAGAGGATGGAGATCAATGAGGGAGGTTGTCATGGCAACACATTCATGCCCCTGAATGTGCCAGGAGAGAGGGTCAGCATTGGCTTCAGAGGCGCAGTTGTTCTCAAGCTGAGCTTTGGAGGATGGGGAAAGGCATTCTGGCAGCAGGAACAGCCTAAGCGAAGATGCAGAGGTGTGGAATATTTGGCCAACTGGGTGTGGACCACCGCATGTTACATTGTCTGGCTCCGAGGAGTGGCAGGTGGGACTCCCCAGGCACAACCAGGGAAGTCAGGCTCCCACACTTGAACTTGATCTCACAGGCCAATTCTGGACACAAGGATGGTCTCATCTGCTCCTGCACTGTGTGTGCCTGGGCCCTTCCCTCTGAGCAGTAGGCAAGGGTGGCCTGAGCGTCGGCCATTCACCAGCTCTCTCTCTTCCCCTCCTCAGTTTGTTGAAGTCGAAGGACAGATCACATCCTTGGTTGATCTTTACCCATCCTTCCTAAGGAAGGGTTATCGTCGGGAAATCTTCATCGCCTTCGTGTGTAGCATCAGCTACCTGCTGGGGCTGACGATGGTGACGGAGGTAGGTGGCTCTCTCACCTGTGTTTCGGGCTTGGTGCTCCAATGCCCTCCTCAAGGCCATAGTGGAGGCAGCAGCTGGGTGAGAGGGCCAGGCAGGGGCTTCATCTCCTAGCCCCACCCAATTCAGGGGTCCTGCTTGGGCCAATACTGGGGGCAGCATGAGGGGGCTCAGGAGCCCACAGCTGACCCAAACTACCCAATTATTTTGCCTGTTGCTGTGGCCACACTGTGACCACCCGCTGTCCTCTGTCCTGATAGGCCTGGGAAGAGGATCTTCAGGTGAAATCCATTTCACAACTCTGTTCACCCCTGACTGTGTGCCCTTCTCGGGCCTGGGGGTGGGGTGGAGACATTCTCAAGGGTAAATGCAGGCCTCCCAGGAAATACCGCAGCGCCATGTAGAGGTGCACGGCCTTGCAGGTCACCTGCCATAGGGCCAAGACCGGGGGTGTGTGGGTGGGGGTGCATACACTATTCAGAGGGTAGGCAGGGGCTAGGAGGAGGGGCGATTTCAGATGCAGACAAGGGAAGCAAAGAGCAGAAGGGAACAGGAACATCTAAGACGTGTCTAGCAAGAGACAAGCCAGATGAGATAAAGATTGTACTAAGAATGGAAGCCCAGCATCCAGCCAGGGCACGCTGTCCCCTGCATGCCCCCCACCATCTCCCCTGTTCCCCAGGAATGGGTCCCACTTAACAATTCTCCGAAAACCCAATTCAGGGCTTCACTTCACCATTTTTCCTTACCAGAAGTAAAAGTGTTTTTCTGGAGGTGTTTGTAAGAACCCCCACCCCAGAAGTCAGATTGCAGGGCCACTCACTGAGCAGCGGGGTGACCCTGGAGTCTTCTCTGTCAGCTGCACTTGGTGTGAAGCACCTCCTTGGGAAGCAGGCTCCTGTGGACCCATCATTTTGCTTTCATTTATCTGTATGTGTGTTTTTAATTACCTTTGGCAAACATGAAGTTGAGCATCTTTTTGTATATTTATCTGGTCGTCAGAGTCTTTGCCCATTTTTCTCTTGGGTTTTCTTGTGTTATTGATATGCCAGAGCTCTTTGTATATGAAAGAAATGGGAGACCAGGTAGGAAATCGACCTTCTGTGGTTTTTTCTTCACAGGGTGGCATGTATGTGTTTCAGCTCTTTGACTACTATGCAGCTAGCGGTGTATGCCTTTTGTGGGTTGCATTCTTTGAATGTTTTGTTATTGCCTGGATATATGGTGAGTACAGATTTTTTCATGTCCTTTCTCAAGGTTCTCCTTTGGGCTTCTCTACTTAGAAGCTTCAGAAGCAGAGAATCCAAAGGGAATTCAATTTGAGTTGAACAGTAGGCCCTCCCTACCTAGACTACACAAATAATCTCACTGTAGCCACACTGAAGATCCTCCTGGTGCTAAAGGTGCGAGGTGTGACTGGATGTTTTCACAAATTCAGAACTTGGTTGTGCAGGACCTGGAATGTTCCCTTTTTACCTCCTTGAGGCCTTGGGTTTGCGTTTGGGCTGTGCCTAAGATTGCACACCTAGGGTTTGGGGTGTGCCTCAGATTGCCAGAAGAATACAAGATGCAGAATTACATTTGAATTTTGTGTAAATGTCTGTTTCTGCCACACTTGGATATCCATGATGTGGAGATGCAGAGGCCTGGATCAGGTCCCAGAGACCCCCCCGTCATGGCCCCTGAGCCGCTGCTGGCCTTGAACGCTGTGTCAGCAAATGTCCCCCTCTGTCTCTTACAGGAGGTGATAACCTTTATGACGGTATTGAGGACATGATTGGCTATCGGCCCGGGCCCTGGATGAAGTACAGCTGGGCTGTGATCACTCCAGTTCTCTGTGTTGTGAGTTCCATTTCTGTGGCTCTAGCTGGTGGCCTCTTCTCTCCAGGGCTTGACATTTTCACCTGCTAAACCATCTTTCATGCAGCATCTGTTCAGCATGGACTTGTAATAAACCCAGCTTCAGCGCTGCCTGCGAGAGGGGAGGAAGGCTGCTCCAGGGGGTTAGCTTGAGTTTTGAAGGATAAGTAGGAATTTGTCAGGAGGAGAAAACAGGAAGGATATTTCTGGCAGAGGAACCAGCCTGTGCAGGGCCAAGGCATCCTAAAAGAGGACAGTGTATCTGGAGCATGTTGAGAAATTGAGAGGATCCAGAATTGAAAGCACATTCTTTCCCCAAACCTTCCAGAGCTCATGAGCTCAGTTTGGGTCACTGGGGAAGTAGAGGGGCCTTTGGGATATCTAGTAGAGAGGTCAGAGACATTGGAAACAGGGTGTTTCCATGGAGAGGTGGGGGTAGTAGCTTAGAGAGGGGAAGTCCTGGGTTCTCCCAAGGATAGGAAAGCTTTGGACTCACCCAGGCCCAAGGGCATCAGTGTGCCATGTTGTTCTTCCCACAAGGATGCTCTCGCCTGCCATGTTGGAGTTGGCCTTGGCACCTGCCCATGCAGTCTGCTTCATGGTCCCACTCCAAGGTGCCAGTGAATGGGAATTCCTCCATGGCAAAGCCATCAGGGTTTGCAATCAGTTGTGACCATTGGAGCTTATTGCCAGGGAGACAACATCCGTCGTGCCATTCACAACTCCACTATGGGGAGCACAAATGGCCCAATATTCCTTGGATTTAGGGGCCAGGTGCTGAGGACAAATAGGCCCTCCCCTCCGTGACCTGCTGTCAGGCCAGACTAAGTCAATGTTGCTGTTAACTCATGATATGACCTCAAGCAAGTCACTTCCCTCTGTGGGCCTCAGTTTCCCCACTTATAAAACCAGGAGACTGTGAAGGAGGACCCCGGTGGCAGCTGATGACCTTAGACTGTTACTGTTATTTAATATGCATGAAGCCTTTTCCTCTGAAGTGCGGACTTTCCCCCCACAAAAATAAGTAATGGTAAGAGCCAGTAACCACAACAGTTGGCGAGTTTATCATTGGAGATGAGTTTAGTTGACCCACCTGTGTTCTCATCCTGGTTTAATGTTTGCTTGTGTACAGCTCTTCTCACCACTCTGACCCTCGGTTTCCTTATCTCCCTCCCCGAGGAGCTGGATATGTCAGAGATAGGCTGCATTCCCAGGTGGTGAGATGAGGTCCCCCTCATGGAGAGGAATGGGAAACAGGCAGGCACTGGCTGCAAGCTCCTCCTGCTTAGGAGGGCCCAGGGCAGCATCTCTTGGGACTCACTCATCTGAGCCACAGCCCTACACATAAGGACGGGAACAACAGCAGGGCCAGACGAGCAGTAGGTGCCCAGTAAAAGATGCCTGCAGGCTGGTGCTTTCCCTTGGCCCATCACTGACTCTGCTTTAGAAAGATGCATCTTTCTGTCAAATCCCAGTTAGTAGGTGTTGAAGAGTTCGGCCATTTTCACATTGTAGACCAATCTGAGGCCACCCTGGGCTCTCCTCAGAGATGCTCTCATTCTGACTAGAAGCAGAAGCCCCGGGAGCCCCCAGCCAGCCTTAGGTGCTCTTCTCACAGGGAAAGGTGGGCTTTGCTCCCTTTGGAGGCACAGGGCTGACCCCACCCCACCATTCATGCATGCTGATGGCCACTGGCCATTAGTGTGGAGCTGGGGCTGGGCTGTGGACACCGAACAGGGCAAGGCCCAGGTGCCCAGGCCCCTGCTGCCTGTGGCTCAGAGATTGAGATGGAGGGTGGCAGTCAGGGAAAAAAGGCTTTCATCTACGCTGCTAGCACTTACGGTGCACCTGCTATATGTACCTGGAGCTGCACTGGGTGTTAAAGAAATAGGACAAGACACACACGTGCCTACTCTCAGACTCGCAGTCTGGCAGAACATGTGTGCCCAAGAAATGGTTACAGCCACTCGCTTTCTGGAAGGAGAGATCTGGGTGGTGCCTGGGCAAGTAAGGCAGGCCCTGTGGAGCCAAGTTAGGATGAGAAGAAGAGGGGGAAAGAGGGCCAGGCAGAGGAAACAGCCTGTGCCAAGACCCAGAGATCAGTGGCAGAGGAGCTAGAAGGAATTCTTCAGGGTGACTGGAGTGTGGACATGGAGGGAGAGCTGAGGCAGCTGAGGGAGGGAGGGGCGCAGCTTCTGCTGACACTCCCGGCCGCACTGAGTCTGGACTGCATCTGCTGGCACTGGGAGCCACAGAAGGGTTTTGAGCAGGCAAATGACTCTGTTTTCACTGGGGGGGATCCTTATGGCAGCAGAGAGGGGTAGGAGACCTAAGCCAGTCCTTTCCCAAGGAGAGAGACCCTTCCCTCGGGTTGAGACCAGTCCTGGTCCCAGAAGCCCCCGACCCCCCAATGCCCAGGACCCCTCTCCTGACTGCCCCCATCTCTCTGCAGGGATGTTTCATCTTCTCGCTCGTCAAGTACGTACCCTTGACCTACAACAAAACATACGTGTACCCCAACTGGGCCATTGGGCTGGGCTGGAGCCTGGCCCTTTCCTCCATGCTCTGCGTTCCCTTGGTCATCATCATCCGCCTCTGCCAGACCGAGGGGCCGTTCCTTGTGGTGAGTGCTTGGGCCCAGGGCCAGGGGAGGTGGGAGGCGCGAGGCCAAAGGTGATTGTTGCTGGTTTGCTGCGTGATCTCAGGCGAGTCACCTGCCCTCTCTGAGCCATAGTTCCCTCACCCATCCAGTGGTTCAGCTTGTGGGCAGGAGAGTGCATTGTGGGAAGACGGGAAGCAAGTACAGTTCGCATGGGAGAAGGCTTTATGGAGACATTGGAAGCCGGGCTATGGGGCGAGGAGGAACTTGCCAGGTGGAGAATGTGAGAGGGAAGGTGTTCCTGGTGTTGGCAGGGTGGGGGTGGGCAGTGAGGCTGGAGAGGTGACTGTAGCTTTGGATGCCAAGCTAAGAGCTAGGGCTTTATCCTGGGACTAGTGGGGCCATGTTCCTGAAGCAGTGGGACAAAGACAGGAACCTGGGGAGGAAGCCTGAGCCCCACCCAGATGCCTTCTCTTATTGAGGAGCCAAATTTAGGATCATCCCAGCCCATGCTGGGGTCTTCTCCGGATCTGTGGCGGCAGCCAGACCTCTGCCTTTGTGCCTGCTGGGGCCTCCCCTGGCCCCACCTACCTTCAGCGTCCTCTCAGAAATTCCTCCAACAGCCCTGGAGATCCCAGGCCCTGGCAAAGGCCCCACTCTTTCCAAGAAATTCTTTTCTCAGAATCTCCCTTAACCTTTTGAGCTTGGGCTGACTCCAAGAGTGCGCTGTTTTGTTCAGGGCTGTTTTTATTGTTATTCTCTTTTAAAAATCTGGAGCCAGGATGTCCTGGGGCCCTGGCTCCCTGCTGGGCTGGGTCCTGTTTCCTCCTGGGCAGGGGAATGGCCTGGAGGTGGTGCTGGTGGCAGGGGAGGGAGGGGAGACTGAGGAAGCTGGCAGGGCAGGAAGAAATCCTTGAAACTGGGGAGGCCCCTGGGGTTTTCCTGGAGCTTTTGACCCATTCTATTTTTTCAGAGGACAGAGGGCAGGACCCCAACCAGTCTTTAGCCAGAACACTGAATGGCTCTATGAGCTGTTAACAGACTGAAATACTGGGCCTGGGGACAGACAGGGAACAGTGACTGTCCTGAGCCCTCCAGGTGACCCCTCAATACTCCAGGCCAACCCAACCAGAATTTCCAGAATGTCCTTACTATCCAGAAGCCAAAGGGTTCATTAGGGCACAGCAAGGGGTCTCTAAAGGTTCTGATTGGTCTAGGGGTCTCTGTTCTGATTGGTGAGTACCCACAGCAATTACGTACCATTGGTTCAGGGGGACATCCAACAGGTCACTAACTTAGTGTCCTTCAAAGCCTCATTTTAAAATATTGGTCCAGCCCACATTTAGAAGTTTGGGTGGAGTGGAGTTGGCATGGGGGAAAGAGGTTGGGGAGTGGGTGAGGGCAGGCTTCACCCCACACTGGTACCATCCTCCTGTGCCAATCTGAGTTCACCAAAGGCCCCTCTGAAGGCAGTTGAGCCACCATCAGTCTATCTTTCTTTATGTGCCCCTCAGGGGCTCCCACCTGCACAAGTTGAGGCATCCTGCCAGCCATGAGCTTCTCTCTGAGCCAGTTTCTGGCAAACCCAGATCTCTGTCCCAGGATGGTTCCAGCTCTGCCTGAGCCTCCTGTGTAGGCAAAGCCCCAAGTGGCTGCCTGGGGATTTGACTCTCCTCCACCCTCCCATGCACAGCCAATTGTATGGATGTGGAGAGGCAAAGTGATGGGGGGAGAGCTGGCAGGTGGCTCAGGTGAGGGAAGCCACGGGGGTAGGGCTGGAAGCAAACTAGAGAAGGTGCTGTATGGAGGGGACCTGGGCCTGGAGTTGCCAGATCTTGCAGCTTTTCAAGAAAAGAGGGAAAACTGAATTTAAAAAAAAATAATAATAATAGAGACAGGGTCTTGCTCCTTTGCCCAGGCTGGAGTGCAGTGGCATAATCACAGCCTCAAACTCCTGGGCTCAAGCGATCCTCTTTCCTCAGCCTCCGGAGTAACTTGGACTACAGGCACGTACCACCATGCCTGGCTAATTTTTTTTTAAGAGTTAGGGTCTCACTGTATTGCCCAGGCTGCTTTTAAATCCTGACCTTGAGCGATCCTCCTGTTACCCAAAGTGCTGGGATTACTGAAAACTGGGTTTTTTAATGAAATACCGTAGCTTTTAATAAGCAGCTTTTAAAAGTTTGTAACATACCTAGGTTGAATGTAAATGCCTAGAAAGAGGGCTGGTTTTGTTTGCTGGTTTGTTTGTTTCGTTTGTTTCAACTGCCGGCCTATTCAAGTCTCTGAGTGGACACTTGACAAGAGGTGGACTCGGGGTGGGAGTCTGGTTGAGTCCCAGTTCTGACATGGATTTTCTGAGTATCCTTGGAGAGGGACACTCAGCCAACTGTAAGGACAAAACACCCTGCTCAGGAGTGATCTAGAATTCCCATTCAGCTCCTGTCTCTTTGAAGGGCAGCTCAAATGCAAGCGAGGTTCTCCAAGCCCTTAAGACGTAAACCCTGCTGGGAGGACTGGATGCCTTCACGGAACTAGGGAAGACCTGTCTCTGCAAGAAGGCAGGAAGTGTAGCTTATGGGAGGCTGAGGAGTTTGGAGTTTCTCCTTGGGGAAGGTGGGAGCCATGGAGGCTTAAGACAGTTGTCCAACTCAGGGCATACAAATGACAGGAACTCAACTGCTGCTTTGCAAGGCAGAGGAATCAGGGGGAGAGAATCACAGGGAGGCATATTTTAGTTCCATAGAAGAGAAAAGCATGTGAAGGTTGAGTCCCCCGTCCCTATAGGAATGTAAGCAGGGGTTTGGCCAAGGAAGGAAACTACCAACAGGAGTTCTGCCTTGAGTTAGGGCCTAGCAGGACCTTAGGAGCGCCTTAGTTCAATTCCATTATTTCCAAAAAGAACAAAAACAGGAGATCAGAGAGGGTGTGAGTTTGCCCAAGACAAACAGCATATCAGCCAATTCAGGAGGAGGCAGATGGCCCCGGCGAAGGGGAGACCAGGCCACCTCACCTTTCCCCCCTCACTCCTGTCATCCTTCTCCAGAGAGTCAAGTACCTGCTGACCCCAAGGGAACCCAACCGCTGGGCTGTGGAGCGTGAGGGAGCCACACCCTACAACTCTCGCACCGTCATGAACGGCGCTCTCGTGAAACCGACCCATATCATTGTGGAGACCATGATGTGAGCTCTCTCGGGTCGACGGGGCCGGCCGCTTTCCTGCTGTTTACTAACATTAGATTCTCATAGGACCAGGTTTACAGAGCTTTATATTTGCACTAGGATTTTTTTTTTTTTTGTAATTGTCACAGAAAATGTAATTGTGGGTATGTGTGTGTGTGTGTGTGTATCGTGTGTGTGTGTTTTGTTTTGATTTGGGGGATATTTTGTACAAAAAGAAAACCCACGGGAAGATGTCCGTGGAGAGCCAGAGCTTTCATACTGAATTAGATGTATTTTATGGGAATTTGGTAAATTTTTCTTTGTATTTTTTTTTACATATAAGTATATATACACTTAAAGATTGTCATACACTTTTACCACTTGAATTGATCTTCTTGCCAGCAATAGATCTCATTTTCAAAAGCAATTCTTCGGTGCTGTGTAGCTGGCAGAAAATTCTGTCCAGTAAACGCAGGATGGAATTTTCCTGGGACTCTACACCCATCTTAAGGTGGTATACCTTCCAAATCCTGGTTCAGATGGAAGAAATAGCCGGAGAGAGGACCCACTAGCTGGCAGACCCAGAGGTAAGGAGAAAGGAGGACTGTGAGGAGATACCTCATTAAACGTAGCTTAGCAAAGAGAGATGCCAAAGGAATGAACCAATCCTTCACATAAAGGAGACTGGCCGAAGCTAAATGAGGAGGCCCTATAGCAGAAGTCTGATTCTAAGAGCAGTAGAAACTTATACCAGAAGCAAAAGCCCACTTTTAATTTTGAGATGGTGAGTGGATAGTCAGTAGACCATCAACGCCCATTGGCCAGAGAGGGAGCTGCTAGAGATCCAAGAAGGCTGACAGGAATGAGGCTCACAACTCAGCCTCACAAGAGGTGGTGAAGGCACAGGAGGCCACAGTCCTTCCTGGGGCATTCCAGGCAGAGAGGGACTAGAGGCTCTCCCGGCAGGAGCTGGGGTCTCAGGGCTCAGATGAGTCTGTTGCATTTGAACGGGGTCATAACAGGTTCTGGTCATTCCCCAGGCAACATCTCAGCCTCTCTTAAAGTTGCCTGCAGGAATGAAGCATGACACACCTGTTGAGGGACTAGGGGAGTGGTGGGGAGGTGAGTGGATCAGAGGATATAGGCCCCAGGCATGCAGGTGGGCCCGGTGTCGGGGAGGGGTGCTTTCTTTCCTCATCTCCCCACTCCCCGCTCTCAGCCTGGGAGACTCCTGCCAAGTCCTCATTAAAGATGCTACCCCAGGCTGCCCTGGCACCTAACAAGGCACACCAAGAGCAGCTTTCGAGTCTGGATCCTCCACTGGGGGAAGTGCTCCCAGTTCAGAACAAGGGCAGCCCGTGGTGCTGACCTAGAATATAACAAAGCTCTTCACTTCAAAACCCCTGCAATAGCTGGTGTCAGACATTTACCACCTGGGGACCCAAAAGAGAAGGCCTAGGAGAGTTTTCTAGAAGGTTAGGATTGTCAGGGTCCTGGCCCCCAGAACTGGCTTGACCAAGGGCCTTATGTGGAGCAGAGGTTGTCTCTGAACCAGGAGAGAAGGTACTATACCTTTCAAATCCCGTGGGCAGACACACCCCACCCAGCCCCTATCTGGACCTAAACTGTGCCATTTGAACAGTCACTTCCAAGCTCAGTCTAAATGAAACCGAAACATGACCACGCACATAGGCAGTGACTGACTGCCTCGAGGGGTGCAGACCAGAGAGTTTTCATAGCAGGGGCTCTTGGAACCCTGGAAACCCCCTTCTTAAATTTGGGAGGAGGAGTAAGCCTTTGGTGCCCCCCTCCCAAGGGGCAATTCTGAACCCCATCTTTGGCAGGCATACATATTTCACTGTTTCCAAAGCTATCTACTCTGCCAAACAACACCCAGTCCTATTCCAAACTCTCAACGATTTTAACTTGTTCCTATTTTTCTATGTATTTATGGTTGCCGTTGTGTCTGATTTGATTTTACTGTTTTTCCCCTGATTTTATGGAGTAGCATTGTGACCTGTTTTCCTTTGTCTTATATAACTTTCGTAAACTAACCACTGTCAATGATTGAGGGCAGGTGGCACGTGAGGGAGAGGGGGCTTGGCACGCAGTGGCTACCCGGGCATTTGTGGTCATTTCAGTCTCCATCTCCCCAGCAGGGGCTCCCTGGGTGAAAGGCCACAGTATTTTGGGTTGGTAGGCAAATTGTAACATTCTGGACATGGCCTGAGGAAGGCCTCTTCTTATAAGATTCCCAGACCAAATTCTAGACCAAAGACACATGCAGACCAAGTCCCCAGGCCCCGCCTGGAAGGAAGGCCGGCCACCTTCCCCAAGCCGTTCCTCGACCCTCCCCAAGGCACCTGTCTCCAATCAGAGCCCTCTCGCCCAGCCCTGGCTCTGTGTGCAGAGCGTAGCTCTGTGAGTACCTGTGTAATAATGCTTAACCTTCATGTCTCCGTCTAAACGAAACTTTCTGTGAGAGCTCATGACTCTGGTCCACCTGTCTATAGAGAATGGGCAAAGTCCTTCACCTGCTTTCTGCTTGGGATGGATCAGAAATGCTGGTGCTCGCACATAGCCCAGCCAGCCAGATCTGGAAAGGAAACGAGAGGGTTGTTTAAAGCAACTTTTTAAGATGAAGTGGGAGATGCCGCGTTGAGATGGGCCATGCTAGGGCCACAGTGGAGATTTCCTGATGGTCAGGGAGAGAAGGGCCTCCAGGGTCCCCTAACCCAATGCCCTTGATGTAAATGAGGTAACTGAGGCCCAGGGAGGAACTGTGAGCCAGGAATGGATTTTCTTGAAACAGCTCTAGCTGCAGGTTCTCCGAGGTAGGTGCAGGGAATGGTGAATGTATGACCAGGGCCGCATCCAGCAACATCCTCAAGGTCTTCCTGACAACCAAAGATAAGCCTTTATGGAAAAGGAAATGCCCTCCCCTCCATGTTCAGGGATGAGGGGAGCAGCAGCACCCACAATCCCACATCCTCGCAGAACTGGACCCATACTGTGGCTTGGTGAGCTGGGTGACTCCGGCCTCGCCTGCACACCCCAGCCCTGCACGGGGCCCTCCTTCTTCCCAGCAGCCCTTGGTGAGCTAGGAATTGAGATCCCTGTTTGTGCAAGAGGGAACTGAGGTGCAGAGAAGCCAGAGGTGTGCCAGATCCTTAGGCAGGATTTAGATGAAGTCGCCCTGGCTCCAGACTGACCCCAAGGCTCTGCAGGGAGTTTCCAGGCAGCAGGAAGTGGCCTTGGATGCTCTCCTTCCAGGACAGCATAACCCCTGGGCCATGTGCAGCTCCTGCACTGCCCCCCGGATCCCCAGCACACCCCCAAAGACAGTGGGGAAACACAAGGGGAGAGCACAGCATGGCCCCCCAGCCCAGTTCAGGGCACTCTTACATATCGCCCAGGTACCACCACACAATGGTCCCCCACCCAGCCAGCATCTCCCAGCACAGCCCCTCTCCCTGGGGAAATGCTATGGGTAGCCAGTCTAAAGGCAGAGGCACCTAACTGCTCCCCCCACCCCACCCCACCCAAGACTCAGACACAAGGACCCTAGAGAAAATCCTTCAAGGTGGCCTGAGGTCCCATCCATCCCTCAGACCCATGTGGTCCCAGGCCAGGCTGTCTGTGTAGATGCAGTAAATACCACTGTGTGCAAAAATCAAAGTACAAAACCACAAGACTAAACAAAACAAACCCAGAGAGCAAAACTTGTAGAGGTGGGCAGTCCAGAAAGCAGGGGGAAGCGCTCCCCCTTTCCTTCTTTCCCTGACCCTCAGAATATATATCATTGTAATAGGAAGCATTTTTTCATTGTTCTCTTGTGGGTGTCACTACAGACATGTTCTGGCATGTTCTCCGAGGGATGGAGCATCCTGTTATATATTTGACTTCAAATTGAAATGTTGGCTTCATTTTTTTTTTTTTTTACCCAATTAATCTCCCAATCCCTAGCAACTGTGACTCTGTATTTAGCACAAGAGAAAACTGAGAACGTGGGTCTTGCCTCCTTCCAGAAATATGTCTGGCTCATCAGGACATTTTTTTAAAACTTCAAAATATTTTTAAGGTATTTTAAACTTTTATATAAAAAAAAAAATCAACCAACAAGAGACTCTTCTGAGGAGGAACATTTGTATTTGAACAAGATCCTTGGTGTGTAGTTCAGTCTTGCAGTATACAAGCTTTTGTGTATAAATGTTTTATGATTCCCTGTATTTGCAGGGGTTTTCTTCTCTTTTGCTTTTTAGATAAATATGTATATCGATATTTTAAATTCATCTTTGCTTTTTTTAGAGGAGTTTGTAATCACCTTATAACACAAAAATAAACATTTCCTTTTTAACATCCAACATGTGTGGCTTGTGTTGTGTGTTAAAAAACACTTTACATTTTATGAAGGGCTTCCCGTCCAATCCCAGGACGCTCCTCAAAGGTAGGTATTATCCCAGGTTAGAGGTTCCGACATGGAAGCTCACAAAGGAAGCAGCTTTCTCGCTCGGGGTACACAGCAAGTCCATGAAAGAACCTGATTTCGCACCCGGGCCCACGAGCTCTTGGCTCTACTGGTTCTACTGATTCTACCTGCTACATGCCCAGCCCTGTACAACTGGGAGATCTGGCAGCAGTCACCTGACCCTCAGTTTCCCCATCTGGACTAAACCATTGTTCCCATCAAGGCCACCGGGATGATTGGAGGTGATGCTGTTAGCCTTAGGTGCTCACCTGCTGCGGCTTTCAGTCCCTCCTTTTTAGCCTTGGGCTGCCCTGTCGGAAGTGCAGAAAGCAGGTGGTGGGTGGCGGGTGGGGGAAGCATAGAGGAGAAGCAAACCTGATTGCCCTTCTCCCACTTCCCCACCACCAGGTCCAGGCACTCATTAATACCCAGTTAAGGCTCTCTGGGGTCAGAACAGGTCCACGTTCGGGGCAGCCTTCCTGCCAACAGCACCCCCACCCTTTGGGATGGACAAACTCGGGAGTCAGTTGAGTCCTTTGCCCAACTAACCAGACAAAATTCTCAGTAACTCATTTATAGACAATGTTAGAATAAAAGACCACCCTACCCCCATTTTCTGGCTCTTTATGACAGCCTCTGCCTCCCTCCCTCCCTCTCTCTATGTGTCCTGGCCATGTGGCTTGTGTTCAAGCCCTGGTTCCATCCCTTACTACCTGTGTGGCCTTGGGCAAGTTACTCAACCTCTTTGTGCCTGTTTCCTCATCTGTAATGATGGGACAAGAATAGAGTCCACCTCCGAAGGCTATTGGGAGGAACCAGCAAATTCTTGCAAAGGGCTTAGAGCAGTGCCTGCCGCCTGCCTTGGGCTTTCCCCTGCCTACACTGCTCCCAAGACAGGATACTCGCTTCCTGGAAAAAAGCTCTTCCTCTGCTCACAGAACTGTGGCCTCCCCAGTGGGGCCTGGCCCTGGCCTCTGGGTCCCAGACCCCACAGCTCACCTGCCCTAGACACTGGACACTCCAGGAGAGCAGCCAGACCCAGGTTGCCCTCCTGCCAATACCTTCCCAACCTGGGCTAAAGAGACTCCATACGCAGGCACCACTGTTTGCCTCTGGCTTTCCGCTGCACAGAGAATCAAATCTATTCCCCCTGATCCCTGCTACCTCCAACCTAGTCTCCAGCCTCATTCCCCTCCCAGGCCTTCTTTCTCTTCCTTGAAACCATCAAACTCGTTCCTATCTCAGGGCCTTCACATTGGCTGTGTCCGCTTCCTGAGACACTCTTCCTCCAGGTCTCCACGGAGGCTGGCGCCTGTCATCAGGTCTCATTGCAAATGTCGCCTCTTGAGAGAAACTCCTCCTAACATTGTGAGCTAAAGCCCCTCACCCTGGTGCCTCTATCCCATTACTCCTTTTTGTTTTCCTTGTTGCCCTTGATGCCTTTTGAAATAATTATTTATTTGCTTACTTGTTGATTGTCTTCCTGCCACCAGAATGTGCAGACATGACCTAAATCTGTCTGATTCATGTTGCCCAGGGGCTGGATGATGGAAGCAAATGGCAAACTTTTTGAATTAATGAATCATCAAAATCAGGTGAGATGTCACCAGACCCATACAGAAGCTGACTTGCCAACCCATGATTTTGTTAAAAAAGCAAACTTCTACTCTAGGTGGATTTAAATAATTTTATTAAAAAAAAATCATCCCCATAGCACTTACCCCAAGCCACTGCAACCCCTGGTGGGACAAAGACTTAGATGAGGGCCCCAAACAGACCATAAGCGGCCTTTGCAATACAGCCCCTTGGCGTTTGTGCTTCCCAAGAGCCCTAAGAAAACCCGATGTAGAAAAATACTTTACAAGGAATATGTTCTCATCTCAGCCAGAGAAAAATACAGCTTTGGGGAAGGGGGTGGTGGAAGGGGACATGTCACAGGGGCTGTTCCCAAAATGCATAGGCAGGCAGGGCGCTCACTGGGGAAAGGTGTCAGGAAATGTCAAGTCGGGGATGAACCATCCCCACGAGAAGCCAGAAGAAATATTGCATATGAGGAGGCCGGCGTGGCTGGAGGCCCAGCGCGGGCCTGATTGCATACGTTTGGGAGAATGGCAGAGGCCTCAGCCCGAGGAGGCAGAGGGGGTACTGGTTAGAGTCAGGTGCATCTTCCCTCGCCTGGAGTCCTGGAGTCAGTGCAGTTTTCCCAAGCCGAGAGGCCCTGAGAGTGTGTCCTGTCCAGCCCTACTGCTTAGCAGAGGTCCAGAGACACTGAGCCACCTGTCCAAGGTCACACAGCTATGGCTGCTTGAGTCCAGAAGCCACACCTCTGCTGTGCTGTCCCTCCCCCGCAAAGTGAGGGCTCTTGGCTTTTGCTTGGTGCCCTGTGACAGGTAGGCAGTGCCCTTTCCCCCTGGGCTAAGTACACAGGAATCCAAGATAGCAGAGGTGCTGAGCACCCCAGGCACAAGCATGCAGGGCCCTCAGGGAGGGCAACAAGGGGCAGGGCCTGGGGAAGTGGAGGGGAGGGGTAAGGGAGGCAGGCCCCAGGGAGACAGCGTGAGCAGTTCCCCAAGGGGGCCTTGGTGGGTCGGTAGACACGGCTCTGTCCCTGACCAGGAAGCCTGTGTCTGCTCAGACTGTCCACCTGTGATCATCCAGCTCAGACTGTCCACCTGTGATCATCCAGATGGGCTGGGGGTCCAACCCAGACAGGGTCACACAGCAAACAGGTAACAGACCCAGGGTGAAAAGAATAGACCTCTTGACTCCCCATCTGTTCTCTGAAATGGAAGAGCACTTTTCTGGCCTCCAGGATCCCAGGTTGGAGACAGGTGGAGGTGGGAGTGGGTGCCCCATTTTCCAGAGACCCCTGTGAGAGCTGGGCCAGGCAAAGCACATCTCCAGCCCTGGCTACACCCGCCTGCCCACTCTACCCCAGGCACCACTTGCTAGACCAGCCAGGGAGGCCCACACCCTTCTCAAAATGAAGAGGGTCTCTGATTTGTGGACACTGAGGACAATTATTTTAAGGGATGCTGGTGCTTCCAGATTTCAAGTGGGAATACACTTCTTTGAATAAGCACTTTGGACACCCTCCACTGGGCAAGTGTCCCATCTTTTCCTCTGGCCCATCTCTCTCCCATCTCCCTCCCTCTTTCTCCTCTTCCTCCACTGATCTGGCTGTAAAGACAGCGCTACGCCTTACAGGTCCTGTGTCCATCACTTTTCAATCTTCATTGGATGACAGGCGAATGGAAGCTCCAGGGTCTTTTGTCCCAAAAATGACCCCTCCCACAAGGAGGGGCTTGGGCTGAGTGGGCGTGCAGATGGGTCAGTGGCCACATGGCCTACAGAAGCAGCAGGAGGACTGAGAGCCCAAGGCCTATAGAGTCTGCCCAATGGGCCCAGAACCACAGTCTCAAGTGCCAGAAGCTTCAGACTGAGATGCTGAAATGAAAGAATCACCCACTTTCGGAATCAAAGGGCCAACACTTCCTGGGATCCCAGATGCCCCAACTTAAGAGTCTCATAAGTGGGGACCAGATTCTGGGAATCTGAGAATCTCAGGACTAGCAAGCCCCAAACCCCCATTCTGGAGAAGCGAAGGAGCTGGGCTCCCATCTGAAGCAGTATCCTTCCTGGTGGCTGAGTCTCTAGAGGAAGTGGCTCCCCACCAGGAAGCCAACCCCCCGAGCGCGTGTGCACGCATCATGGGAATGCCTCATGCCCCAATGCATGACTGCGCTGGGGTATCCAGCTCCTGCCTGCTCACCTCCTGTGACCGAGAACTCACTCCTCCTTGCAGCTCATTCCAGCTCCATGGCTCTGCTGGGAGGAAGTGCTCCCTACGTCTTCGACCTCTCCAAGGAGGCCCCACAGGGACCTGGGATAGCCACCAGGCCTCTCTCCTCTCGGCTGAGCAGCCTGTGCCAACCCTTCTTAAGGGAGGCTCCTCTGGGCATCTTGGAGACCCAACTTGGTGAGAGACCCCAGCTGTCACTCCAACTTGGGCAGGCCTCCCTGCCTGGTACCCCAGTCACCACAGACCTGGGGAATAGAGACCAAGCATCACCCCAGGCTCAGGGTCTGCCAGACCAACAGATGAATGAGTGGGTGGCCGCTTCTCCAGCCCAGCTACGTGTCTGGGATCCAGGATCTGCCTGGGTGGCCCCTTAGGAGTTCGGCCCACATGCTGACTTCAGAGCATCCGGGGACTGCTGGGGCCTGGCGCTCGGGGGGCCCGGCTGCTGTGTGCCAGTGGGTTGCGGCTGATGACCAGCTCCAGGACATTGCCCGCCTCGGCCAGAAGCGGCACCGCCAGGCAGCAGTCGAAGTCCCGTGTACGGACGTGGTTGACCTGCATGGGGCACAACCAAGGGAACAGAGCCGAGGTGTCAGCCCTGCGGGGCTGAAGGGAGCAAGAGGCATGTGATGTCCTAAAGGTGGGCCCTGCCCCAGCCTTGACACAAGCCCTGACATCTCCAGCACCACACACACAGGAACATTCTTCCTCTCTCTCTCAGTCATTCTGTTAGGTTTCATCAAAGAGAAAGTCCTAGGAAGGGGCGGGTATACCCTTCATACCCCTCTAACTCCTGTTTTTCTCCCTTTCTCACATGAAAGAGCAGACCACACACTCAGAGAGCCTCCTGCCTAGAACTGTGTGATGTGACATTGTCTTCTTTCTATTTTATTTGCATTTTACACCCACTTTCTATTTCAAAGCAGGGGGTGCTAGATTTGCACTCCTAATGGAGACAAAAGTTTCCTTTCAAAGTCAATGCAAATTGAAAAGTGCCATCAATTTAGAGAAAACATGAATTAGTAAATTTCATATAAATATGGCAAAAACCACACTGAGGAAGCAAAAATAGCCAGGGCATGAGAAGGGGCAGCACGGGGTGCCCAGCACAGGATGCCCCACGCTTCCCAGGCTCCCTCGCGGTTAGGAAGGTCACATGAGGGGTTTGGTCCATCAGCTGTGAAGCAAGGTGACAAGTGTTGCTTCTGGGTGAAGGCAGAAAAATATCTGTGTGTGACTTTCCAGTCTGTTTCCTCTGCTGTGGAGTCTGAAGAGGCCACGTGTCTTAGAGAGTCAGTTCCAAGATGGGCAGATGCTCCATCAGCCCTGGGAGAGGAAGGTCCCCACTGGCCCACAGTGGGCATGGGGTGTAAGAAAAAAGGTCTGTGTGTGCTCAGCCTCTGAGCCTCAGGGTGCTGGGGCCCGCATCGCAACTTAGGCTAACCTGACTCAGACGACTTGCATTGTCCTGCCCTCTTCACAGGTGATAGATGCAGGCTCTTTCCCCACCCTCAGGCTAGGAAACAATGCCACCCCCACTATGCAGCCCCTGCCCCAGCGTTACCTGCAGGACCCTGTCGAAGGGCCGGAGGCCCCCGCGGTGGGCTGGCCCATCAGGGCGCACAGTGTGGACATAGACGCCTTTTTCCAGGAGGCCATCTGAGACGCTGAAACCAAAGTCATTCCGCATGGGGTCCTTGTGCAGGGTCACCTGGAAGCAGGAGGAGGAGGTTCCTGGAACTCTGACCTTTGACCCCAGCCTCTCACAGTAGCCCAGATCCCTTGGTCTGGCATTCAGCGCCTCTGGTCAACCACACCCCCCAGGCTGCAGTGCCCCAGCCTCCTGCCCCTTGGCCTTCACCCACCCCCAACCCCTCCTCCTCTCTCCCACAGCAGATGCTCCAAGCCACAACACTCAAGTACAAGGGAGCCCTTAGGAGTGACTTCCTTTCAGCCCTTTCTCAGTCCTTTGGCTCCATCAGGGAGGAGGCCTGCCCAGGGCACTGTTACCTTCCCCGACTCATTCCCATTTACCAAAGAGCTGCTCAGAGCTTCTGAGGGCCATTGGCTAGGGATTGTCCTCATCTTTTTGTTTTTCTCTTTTTTTGAGATGGAGTTTCACTCTGTCACCCAGGCTGGAGTGCAATGGCGTGATCTCGGTTCACTGCAACCTCCTTCTACGGGGTTCAAGCGATTCTCCTGCCTCAGCCTCCCGAATAGCTGGGACTACAGACGTGCGCCACCATGCCCAGCTAATTTTTGTATTTTTAGTAGAGATGGGGTTTCACCATGTTAGCCAGGATGGTTTTGATCTCCTGACCTTGTGATCCACCCACCTTGGCCTCCCAAAGTGCTGGGATTACAGGCATGGGCCACCAAGTCTGGCTCGTATCTTATTTTTACATAATGACCTATAGATGGCACAAGACACTGGCTTCTCATTGTGTGAGATACATAGAAGTCACACACACGTAGAAGGGTTTATATGTTATGTGTAAATATGTGTGTATGAGATACAAAACAACTTAAGGCCAGGCACAGTGGCTCACACATGTAATCTCAGCACTTTCAGAGGCTGAGGTGGGCAGGTTATTTGAACCCAGGAGTTTAAGACCAGCCTGGGCAACATGGTGAAACCCTGTCTCTAAAAAAATACAAAAATTAGCCAAGTGTAGTGGTGCATGCCTGTGGTCCCAGCTTCTTGGGGGCCTGAGGTGGGAAGATCACTTGAACCCAGGAGGTCAAGGCTGCAGTGAGCCTTGATCGAGCAACTGCACTCCAGCCTGGGCAACAGAGCCAGACCCTGTCTCAAAAAAATAAATACATACATAAAATAATTTAAGTGGGGGAAAAACAAGCACATCTACTTAAAGAAAAATAATAATAGCCAGTGTGAATCACAGGTGTGCATGTGTATGAGTGTGTGTGTCACCCAAATGATGAGCATTTTGGAAAACTCAACCCGGTTTTGTGGTGGAGGAGAATAAAGCCCCGAGAGGGGCAGAGCCACTCTGGAGTCCCATGACGGTGCTCATGGCATCAGGACACAGGTCCAGGTCTCCTGTGCTCACCCCCAGTGCCTACCTTGTGCATCTCCAAGGGTGTAGGCAGTAGCAGCTCCTCCATCTCTGCAGGAGAGGCTCGTACCTCCCGTCCCCTCTGCCAAGGCTGGTGGCCAGGCCTGCCCTCGAGGGCTGCCCTCTGCACGGTGCCTGTCATGATGGATGCCTGCAGGAACATGGCCCTTCTTTCAGATGCTTGTTGGCTTGTCCCATCAGGCAGTCAGTGTCCACTGACACCTACTATGTGCCAGTCACAAAGGTGACAATGGTGAACAGGACAGAAGTGGTCCCTGTCCACTGGGGCTGGGTCCAACAGTGGTGGAGTGGGAAGTCATGAACCAATCACACTAACAATGAGAATAATAATCACTGGCACTTAGTCATTCGTGCCTACCCACTGCTAGGTCAGTTCTCAGCACTTTACACCTATAACTCCTTTTATTCGCCACAGTACAATGATGCAAGTAAATACCATTTTTTTCCACTTTACAGATGAGGAAACTGCTTATTTCCTTAGCGATATAAAAAAGATCTGAAACCAGAGTCTAGTTCCAAAGTCAAGACTCTTTTTTTTTGTTTTGAGACAAAGTTTTGCTCTTATTGCCCAGGCTGGAGTGCAATGGCACGATCTTGGCTCACCTCAACCTCCGCCTCACAGGTTCAAGCGATTCTCCTGCTTCATCCTCCTGAATAGCTGGAATTGCAGGCATGTGCCACCATGCCCAGCTAATTTTGTATTTTCTTTTTTAGTAGAAACAGGGTTTCTCCATGTTGATCAGGCTGGTCTCGAACTCCCGACTTCAGGTTATCCGTCCGCCTCAACCTCCCAAAATGCTGGGATTACAGGCATGAGCCACCACACCCAGCCCCAAAGTCAGAACTCTTAACCACTCTGCTACATTGCTAATTGCCAACATAAATAAGATAAAATCATGCACTGCAGTAAGTGTTACAGAGGTGAGGCACTCGGGAAGTGAGAGCCTGGGACAGGTGGCCCTGGTCCTGTGAGGGGTGGGGAAGCATCCAGAGCTGAAATTGAAAGGACAAGGAAGAAGAGGCCCAGGGAAGAGTCCCTGGCAGAGGAAACAGTATGTGCAAAGCCCTGCGGTGGAGGGATCTGGAAGCAAACCTGGCGGCTGGTGACTGAGGGCCCAGTCCTGCGGCACCCTCTAGACCACAGTAAGAAATGTGAACTTCATTCCAGGAGCAGCAGGGAGCCCCTGAAGGACTGAAGCCAGGCAGAGAAGGTGACATAAACAATGTGTGGATCTAGAAGCATCTTCCGACTGCCACATGAAGACTGGGCTGCAGGAGCGGGAGTGGAGGCTGGGAGGGAGACCTGTTCGGGGCCATGTAGTTGTCCAAAGACAAGACAGTGGTGGTCTGGACAAGGATGGTGCCAGTGGGGAAGGAGAGAAGGTGTGGAGTTAGAACGGGCTCAGGGAGGGAGGGCTGAGCAATCGGGAATGCCAAGCTTTAAGTTGCCAGCCGGAGGCCTGAGTGTGAAGCCCGGAGGGAAACAGCTTCACACTCAGGCTGGGAAATCCAGAGATGGAGGTGGGGGTGCTGGAGCTGCTGGGAGGGGATGATGGACTTCTTACTGCGACATCGTACAGTCTTACAGGCAAACAATTGTCTCCCCAGCCTAGAAACGTCTCTCCTTCTGCCTATCACAGTATCCGAGTTCCTACTATTAGTGCACAGTTCTATCTGACCATTTGGGGTGCGGGGGGTTGGTCTTTTAGGGATCCCCTAAGGGAAGGTAGATTATGATTAAAATGTTTTACGTTGGTCGTGGTGACTCATGCATGTAATCCCAGCACTTTGGGAGGCGGAGGCAGGAGGATTGTTTGAGCCTAGGAGTTCGAGACCAACCTGGGCAAACATAGCCAGACAACCTCTCTACAAAAACTACAATTATTAGCCAGGCATGGTGATGCATGTCTGTGGTCCCAGCTACTAGGGAGGCTGAGGTAGGAGGATCTGCTGAACCTGGGAGGTGAAGGTTGCAGTGAGCTGAGACCATGCCACCGCACTCCAGCCTGGGCAACAGAGCAAGATCCTATTGCTAAAAAATAAAAACTCTTTTAGGGCCAAACTGTTGGGTTGGAGTGGGGAGGAAGATAGGAAAACAGGGGTGGATATTGAATGAGGAGGCAGGAAAGCACCTTTTTCACATCTTAGAAATGATCTTCACCTGCCTGGGAGCCAGCATCCAAAAGGAAATATATGAGACCCCTCATTTCGGGATAATAGAGTTATTAAAACACAGAATCAGGGAGTCCAGGCATCGCAGGGTCTCGGACCCCTAAAATTGTAGAATTCAAGGACTTCCAGTTAAAATGCAGACTGAGCTGATACAGGAAGTTCACACCTCCCTTCAAACACGTAGAGATTATAGATTTCAATTTGTTAAATAAACACTTTCAAAGCAAGAAAGAAAAATTCAGAGACAGGCATTAGCAGGAGTGGAACCGTCTGGCTTATGGAAGTTAGTGGCCCATGGAAGGTAACAATGAAACATACAGGTCTGGAGCTGGGATACTGTTCAGGGAAAAGAGAGTGTTGTCTCAAAGCAGGAAACGATACCATTCTAGAAAGTGAGTGCTGTCTCATTGCTGGATAGTGACTGGAAAATGTCTGCCCACAGGGGCACAAGAAGGGAACCACCAAGACTTGAACAGGCAGGAGGGGGGGATCACTTGTGACAAACTAGAACCCTTAGTGTGACCTCTGCATGAGGGTGGGGCCAGAATCTGCCTTCCACAATAGTGCAGAAACACTGAGCAGAGGAATTACTGTCAAAACCAGTCTGGAGTTGGTGAAGTTCAAGGGCCACAGCCGAGACAAAGTGAGGAGTGATCTCACCGAAGCGTCAACAACGCGGAGCACACACAGCAAGGCAGGCGCCTGGGAAGGGACCGCGGCTGGAAGCCATGCAGTGACGAGATGGAAAAGCCCACCTGCCCACAGACAAAACAAGTAGGCGAATCCATACCCAGGAAACTAAAAATAATAGTGAAATAAAAAGAAACTTGAGAACTGGCACAGCGGCTCACACCTGTAATCCCAGAACTTTGGGAGGCCAAGGCCGGCCGATCACCTGAGATCAGGAGTTCAAGACTAACCTGGGCAACATGGCGAAACCCTGTCTCTACCAAAAAAAAAAAAAAAAAATTAGCCAAGCATGATGGCACGTTCCTGTAGTCCCCAGCTACTTGGGTGGCTGAGGCAGGAGAATTGCTTGAACCCAAGAGGTGGAGGTTGTAGTGAGCTGATCCGAGATCATGCCACTGACTGTACTCCAGCCTGAGTGACAGAGTGAAACTCTATCTCAAAAAAAAAAAAAAGAAAAAAGAAACGAAGTAAGTCTGTTTACAGGGATGTCCAAACTATTGGTTTCCCTGGGCCACATGGGATAATTGTCTTGGGCCACACATAAAATACACTGACATTAACAATAGCTGATGAGGAAAAAAAAAAATCGCAAACAAAAATCTCATAATGTTTTAAGAAAGTTTATGAATTTGTGTAAAATTCAAAGCTATCCTGGGCTACATGCAGCCCATGGGCCATAGGTTAGATAAGCTTGGTTTAAGATGTGTAGAAAAATAAGAAAAAAAGCAAAAGCCATTAAAAAAAAAAAGACTATGAAGATTAAAAAAAATTGTAGGAATAAAAGATGTAGAAGTTGAAACACAGTATCTAAGAAACGGGTTACACAGTAGAATAAATACAGCCAAGGAGAGAACTAGTGAATTGGAAGACAGATTAAGGAAAGCAGCTAGTACACAGTGCAGAGAAAATATGAAAGAAAAGTTAAGAGACATGGAGGGTAGAATGCATGGAGGACAAGTGTCCAACATACCTTAACAGAAGGAGACAATAAGAAGGAGGCAATATTGTAAATACTGTGACTAGGAATTTTCCAGCACAGAAGGCAAACATGAGTCCTCGGACTGAAAAAGCATACTGAGTCTATAGTAAGACAAATAAATTCTTACTGAGACACATCAGAGCGAGAGAGCCAGCCATCACAGAGAAAGAAATCCTCAAATCTCCTGGAAAGAAAAGACACAGGACTTTCAAAGGAACAACAGTGAACCTAACAGCAGTAACAATCATTACCAGAAGACAGCAGGATAATATCTTCAAAGCCCTGAGTAAATGTTTAATTTCATAGTCAACTAAACTATCATTTAAGAGCAGGGGTGAAATAAAGACATTTATAAACTTCTAAATTGATTGGAAAAAATAAAAAAGAAATAAAGACATTTTCAGAACACAGAGCCTAAAGCAGTTTACCACCTAAAGTCCCTCAGTGAAAGACTATCTTAAAGGATGAGCTCAGAAAAAAAGGGGTATGCAAGAAGCAAAGGTGATAACAGAAATTGGTCAAATATTCTGACAAAACCCCACGTTCATGAATTTTGAGCAATTTATAAACAAGTTGGGATGTGAGAGGAGGTAGTTTGGAGAGAAGTGAAAGAATTCTATAGTGCCTGTCTTATTCAAGAGGAGGACAAAGGTATTGCTTAGACTTGTTAGAAAAACCAAATTAAGAAAATGTATTGAAAATGTAAGGTAAGGCCATGGCCTTCCCTTCAGTGGTCTATCCTCATAATTATTTAGCCATAAAAGGGGATGAATTACTGACACATGCCACAACATCAAGCTCAGTGAAAAAACCCAGACACAAATAGTCAAACTTTTATGAAACATCCAGAATAGGCTAATCCATAGAGACAGAGGAGATAGCGATTGCCAGGGGATGGGAAGAGGGAGGGATTGGAAGGTAGAAGTTTTCATTTTGGGGTGTTACACGTGTTCTGGAATTAGATAGTGCTGATGATTACACAACATCGTGAATATAACAAGTCACTAAACTGTATACTTTAAACTGGTTAAAATTGCAAATTTTATATGTTAATTTTATCTTGATAAACAGAAAGTTTACATTAGTATCATTTAAAAGGCACTGGACTAAAATTAAGAGAGACTTAAGAGACATAATAACCAAGCTCCAAGCATGGATTAGACATTGGTTTGGACAAACCAGGTGTAAAGGGCAATTTGGGTCCAACTGAGGAAATCCGAATCTGGTCTTGGTATTAGGAAATATTAAAATATATTGAAATGGAAAAATGAAGTAGCTAGCTAAAAAAGCAGTCTACAAAACAGTACATATGTCATGATTTCATTATCTTAAAAATACATGTAAACTCATTAACAGTAATAGTGGTGATCTGTGGGTGGTGGGAATGTTGTGTCCTTATGTTTTATTTTTACTTATTTTTTCATTACTTATTTTGATTCGACTTTGTGTATCCAATTTTGCACCACTCACACATATCACTTAGGTAATAATAAAAGGTTTCAATGTAAAAACTGAATGTTGAAAGTAGAACAAATGAATTAAAGATAATCACTACAAGAATACAAATAAAATTTAAAATCTCCAAATTGGAGATTGTGGAGAGAGCGAGCAGTAATGAAAAATGTATCAATAGAAAAAAGGAAAGATGGACGATCAGAAGAAGTATAAAGAAAAGAGGATAAATAGGAAGTATAAATTATATACTAGAATTAAGTTTAATTATATATTTTTTCAGGTGTACCTCTGATTGAAAGGTTTAATTATATTAGTAGTCACAACAAACATAAATAGACTAAATTCATCTTTAATAAAAAGAGAACCCGCTATGTATAGTATACAACAGAGACACATTTAAAACAATGATACAGTAAATTTAAAAACAAGCAAATTGGCCAGGCACAGTGGCTCACCCCTGTAATCCCAGCACTTTGGGAAGCTGAGGCAGGTGGACCACTTGAGGCCAGAAGTTCAAGACCAATCTGGCCAACACAGTGAAAACCCATCTTTATTAAAATAGAAAAAATTGGCTGGGCATGGTGGCACATACCTTTAATCCCAGTTACTCGGGACGCTGAGGCATGAGAATCACTTGAACCCAGGAGGTGGAGACTGCAGTGAGCCAAGATTGCACCACTGTACTCCAGCCTGGGCGACAGAGTGAGACTCTGTCTAAAAAAAAAAAAAAAAAGAGAGAGAGATAGANAAGAGAACCCGCTATGTATAGTATACAACAGAGACACATTTAAAACAATGATACAGTAAATTTAAAAACAAGCAAATTGGCCAGGCACAGTGGCTCACCCCTGTAATCCCAGCACTTTGGGAAGCTGAGGCAGGTGGACCACTTGAGGCCAGAAGTTCAAGACCAATCTGGCCAACACAGTGAAAACCCATCTTTATTAAAAATAGAAAAAATTGGCTGGGCATGGTGGCACATACCTTTAATCCCAGTTACTCGGGACGCTGAGGCATGAGAATCACTTGAACCCAGGAGGTGGAGACTGCAGTGAGCCAAGATTGCACCACTGTACTCCAGCCTGGGCGACAGAGTGAGACTCTGTCTAAAAAAAAAAAAAAAAAGAGAGAGAGAGAGAGAGAGAAAATAAGCAAATTGGGCCGGGCGCGGTGGCTCAAGCCTGTAATCCCAGCACTTTGGGAGGCCGAGACGGGCGGATCACGAGGTCAGGAGATCGAGACCATCCTGGATAACATGGTGAAACCCCGTCTCTACTAAAAATACAAAAAACTAGCCGGGCGAGGTGGCGGGTGCCTGTAGTCCCAGCTACTCAGGAGGCTGAGGCAGGAGAATGGCGTGAACCCGGGAGGCGGAGCTTGCAGTGAGCCGAGATTGCGCCACTGCACTCAAGTCTGGGCGACAGAGCGAGACTCCGCCTCAAAAAAAAAAAAAAAAAAAAAAAAAAAAAAATAAGCAAATTGGAAAAAAAGACAGGCAAATAATCACCAAAATTAATTTAATGAAACGATATTATTATGAGACAAAACAGAATTTAATTTAAGGTGGAAAGTGCATTAGCAAAATTTGGGATGCAGCCAAAGCAATGCTTACAGGTAAATTCATAACTTTAAAAAATACATTATTCAAAAACAAGAAAGACTGAAAATTAAGGCACTAAGAAACCATGAAAAGGATCATGACTTAAACATAAATAAAGTAGAAGGAAGAGAATATCAAAGCTAAACAAACAAATGAATAAAATAGAAAATAATAAAGCCAAAAACTTGTTCTTTGAGAAACCTGGTAATTGGCAAGACTAATGGAGAGAAAAAAAACGACCCCAGTCGACAATATTAGGAGTAAAAAGGGGCAAAAGCACAGATAAAATAGAGATTTAAATAAAATAAAATTGCTCTCAGAGTGGAAGCTTGGGATGTGACTTAGCAAGATCCTCTCTGGATCCTCCTGGACAGCTTGTTCTATTCATTGAACAATATTGACCTTACACAAAGCCACATTCACCTCTGGTTTCCCACAGCCCCTTATCTTCTGTGTCGTCACTGATGTCAACACTCACACACTTCCACAGGGCGTGCCCACAACCACATTCATGTATCACACGCACATACACAGATACTAAAACTGCCCCTGTGCAACTACATGTGCACACTCAGACACACATGTTCTGAAATACACTCTGCAAGTGTGCATTCATGAGCATGTTCACATGCATGCATACACATACGCTCCCAATGTACACATGATGATGTCACACATATTTCATGTCCACACAGATAACATGTAGTACCACGGTGCTCTCAATCACACTTGCACATGAGTCCATGCACAGACTGTAAATATGTGAAGACACCTTTTCCCAGAGGGTGCCCAGGTGACTGCATACATACACGTTACACATGAGCATGATACCATCAACATGCCTGCCTCCCATTGCACACACACCAGAGTAAACAGCCCCGGGTGCCCCTTGAAGGCCTGCAGGGCAGGCGGCCATACCTCCAGTTCCCTCAGCAGCTCTGACTGACCACATGACTCCAGGTCTTCGAGAGCTTCTCCAAACGTACGCCAGAAGCCCTCCTCTCGGGCAGGGCCAGGGGCTGGGCTGTAACGTAGGAACCAGAGAGTGTCAACTCCTGGCAGGCGGGTGGGCGGGCTGGGGCCTGAGGAGTCTTCGGGGCCCCAGGGCCCAGCGTTGGGCTCGAGGGGCCATAGGGTGGGTAGGCGGGCAGGCAGGCGAGCGTCCTCGGTGGCAGTTCTGGGGCCCCGGGGCAGTGGTTGGTGACACAGAATAGGGGAAAGACGCAGTTAGGGGTGACCAGGACTGTCGGTGGCCAGTTAGAACAAGGGCAGATGAGACGGGGTGGAGAGCGGTGACACAGGATGCCTAGGAAGAGAGACAGAGGACAAACAGACGAACAGACAGAGAGGAGATCCATGGTGTAGACCCAGAGGACGGCCCCTGGCCCCACCCAGACACACGGCACCGTGGGACAGTGACAGGGACAGAGCTGGAGCCAGCAAGGACACAGATGGATGGAGGGGATGATATATCTGTGCTGAGGAAGGGTCAAGACCACCCATAACGTCCATCGCAGGTTGTATGAGTCTGTTATCAGTTCCAACAGACTCTCAGAAAATTCACAATTCACATTTTTCACGCTTCACAAAGTCACTTGCCAATTGCAAAGACTTTGATGGTTATGAGGCATGCTGCGATTTACAAAGCACTTGCACTTTTTTTTTTTTTTTTTTGAGACAGAGTTTTGCTCTGTTGCTGAGGCTGGAGTGCAGTGGCGCGATCTCAGCTCACTGCAAGCTCCGCCTCCCAGGTTCTCACCATTCTCCTGCCTCAGCCTCCCGAGTAGCTGGGACCGCAGGCACACACCACCATGCCTGGCCAACTTTTTGTATTTTTAGTAGAGGCGGGGTCCATCATGTTATCCAGGATGGTCTCGATCTCCCGACCTCGTGATTCGCCCGCCTCGGCCTCCCAAAGTGCTGGGATTACAGGCGTGAGCCACTGTGCCCGGCCAGCACTTACTCTTTTACAAAGGCTTTGCTCTCTTAGGGAGCTTAGGAATGAGGATGTGTTGCCTCCTTCCCTTTCCATGTTACAGATGAAAAGACAGAGGCTGAAGGACACTTATTCCATTCAAGTCAATTTCACAAACATTTCCTGAGCTAAGTCCTCTGCTGGGCACAGGGATATAGAGGAGAATAAAGGTGGCCCCTGTTCTTACACAGCTGGAGATTCATTTGCAAAATATGTCTGAGCACCTACTAGGGGCCACACATGGAGCTGGGGTGCCATGCAGTAGAGATGACAGCCAAGTAATTAGCCAGATAGACACAAGGTGGTTTGGCTACCAGGAGACTTGTAAGAGCAGCTGTGGGTACCAGGAGGGAGGGAGGAATCCCTTCTGCCTGAGAAAGACAGGGAAGCTTCCCAGAGGCAGGAGAATTTGAGCTGAGTTTTGAGGGATGAGTAGGGATTTTCCAGGAGAGACCAGGGAAAGGCATCGAGGCAGAAGGAACCGCCTGATCAAAAGCACCATGATGGGAAGGTGGCCTGGGCCAGATGAGGAACAGCATTTCTCCACAGCCTGCTCTCTGCAGGAGCCTTCTCCAGTGGCTGAGCCACTCAGAGCCACTCAGAGCCACTCAGCACAGCCCAGGTCTGGTGCCGGCGGGCTGAGGGCCCTTGCAGGAGGCCATCAGGCCACCTGGGGTAAGTCAGGTGGGCCTGGGTTCAAGTTCTGAGTCTGCTGCTGCTCTTCTGAGAACAGGAGATGACCAAAGTTGGGAAGGGCAAACCAGGCTGCTCTCCACCTCCATACCTTCGTCCCTGCCATGCCCTCCACCAATCCACCCTTCCCTCTGTCTCAGCCTGGCTGAGGTGGCTCTGCTCATCACTTCTTTCTCAGGAGGCACCCCTCCTCAGGAGCCCACCAAGACTCTCCATTCCCCCACCACTTTGGCACGGGCACCCTCACCCACCCCAGCCAAGATATGACTCCCTCCTCCTTCACGGTGCTCCCACCACAGACCTCGTTGGCGGCTCCCAATCCTCCTCCTCCTCCTCCTCCTCTGGAAAGCTCTCATCAGCTGGGGTCAGGGTATAGCTCGTCCTCCGGGGCTCAGTGGTGGGGGGGCTGCTCCTCAGCCGGCCAGGCCTCCACTCCTGGGGGGTCACACCCCGGGCTGCTGCCTGTGGTGTACAGGACCCTGGTGGTGGAGAGAGGGCCTCTGTGTTCTTTGCGGCCTTACTTGTCCTCCTGCCTGCCCCATTTCCAGCTGTGCTGAGTTACCCTGGGGAGGTCTTTGCTCCTCTCTGGGCCTGCGTCTACGCAGGCCTCTGAGGGCCTCTGCCTCCCAGAATCTCCCTGGAGCTCCTGGTCATCCAGAAGTTAATGCCCGGGGCTCTGCGACTCTGTCTCAACTCCATCGGCCTGGGCTTGGCCATCACCCTGCCAGGGAAGGAGGCTGAACATGTGGCTCCCCCTCCACTTCCTGCCTTTGGGAGCTCTGAAGGTCCAGCCCCAGGGAGTGAACTGAGAGATGCTGACAGAGAGCTGGAGATGGGGAAGCTGAGGCCCAGGGAGGGCAGGTGTCCACAGGCAAGAATGGGCTGGCAGCCACCTACGGCCCATAGAGGCCTCACCCCCCACCCCCAGTCCTCTGAGTTGGACCATGGGGAGTTCCAGTGGCTCTGGGTCATTGAGGCCAGCTGGTCACCCACCAGACTCAGATGCCTCCCTGAGGCCACCTCCGGGTCTCAACATGCATTGGTTGGGGAGGGAGCCCCAGAGGTGTCTGCCCCACATCGTGTCTTGTAGGCTGGGGTGGGAGGGGGCTTTTGGCCTCCCTATTTTCAACTGGATGGAATGAACATTGTTGAGCACCTACTGTGTGCCAGACATTGGGCTAGGAAGGAAGGAAACAGTAGAAGAAATACCAACTTTGTCCATAACTTCACAACAGGGAAAGCTAAGCAGCCAGCATGGGACCCATGGTTCTAAATCAAGAGATACGGCTGCAGCCCATACTCCCAGGAGCAAGGGGCCCTGAGAGCAGCTTATGGAGCCAAATCAGGTCTTCCTTCAGGAAGGGCCCCTAAAGGATGCCAGGAGAGGAGAACAGGAGGGAGGAACAGGCAAAGGAATAGTCCTGCACAGGCCCAGCAGCTGGGGTGGCCTAGAGAGAGCGTGTCACTTGTCCAAGAGCCCCAAGGTGTTACCTGGGCCCCCAAAGCCACCCTCAGTGGCCGAGCTGTCCCAAGACTCCACAGCACTGTCCACACTGGGCACAGCCGGTGAGAAGCGGGCTGTTGGCAGTCCTCCTTTCAGGGCCTCTGCTGGGTCCTCATCAGCATCGCTGGTCTCACTGAGGCTGCCTGACTTGTGGGGTAGGAGGGGTCCTGGGAGGAGAAGGAGGTATCACTTCTGACTTCAGAGACATTCACAGTGAGCCTCAGTTTCTGCATTTCAGCCTGGTCTGCAAACTCACAGGCAGTAAGCCCTTTTGAGCTGACATATGGCTGTGGCACACTAATAAGCAAACCTGTTTCACAGATGGGAAAACTGAGGCTTGGGGAAGCTGAGCAGCATGTTGGAGATCACGCAGTGAGCACCAGTGGAGCCTGGATTAGCTCAGGCCCCTTCCACTGCCTATGGTGGCCTTTCTACCACGGCATGGGGACATATTTAGGGGCAACTGAGGAATGCATGAGTTATGGCCATGAAGCATACACACGTGAGCACCTTAAGGGGCAGGAAGTAATGAAGAACAGGGCTCGGACCCAGATTCTGCCCCACGTCAGCTGTGTGGCCTTGGGCTCATCACTCCCCTCTCTGAGTCTTATCTCCTTTGCCGTCGCAGGCCCGCCTCCACAGGGCTGCACTGAGGACTCTGTGAGGGTGTGCAGGCAAAGCCTGGCACAGAGGGATTGCCCTTCCTAAACCTGCTGGGTGGCTCCCAGGGCATGAAGCGAATCTCACGGTCTAGTTGCTTCTTGATCTTCAGTGTGACGGTCTCTCCAGCCACCTGCAGGAGGTGGATGGCCTCGCTCAGCGGCCGGCCCTTGAGGCTAACGCTGTTGATGGCCAGAATGCGGTCCCCCACGTGGATGGCACCAGTCCTGAGGAGTGGATGCAGGGCAGAGAAAGGGAGTTAGAGACGCAGGGCCTCAGAGTGGTGGTCTACCCTCAGGGAACCCAAGAGAGTCACAAAGCAGAAGTCTGGCTGACCCCAGTTAAACCCAGCTGCCAAAAACAAAACAAAAGCCGCAAGTATGATCTTGGATCACATTAATAGAGATATAAAGTCTAGAACCTGGGAGGGGATTGTCCCACCTGACTGTAAAATTAGGTTCTGGAACCAGTGTCCAGCACAGGTTTTGAGAATGGTTTGAATCCCACATACTAGCTGCCAAATACTTGCTATGTGATCTTGGGCCAGTTTCTTAAACCCCCAAGTTTCAGTTTTTTCATCTGTAAAATGGGGGTGGTAATACTAATTTTATTATCAAATCATAACTGAGGAGTGAATGAATGGAATGGATTCCTACTTCCCTCCAGCAGACAACCTTGGTAGCCATTGCCCCTTCCTGGGCCTCAGTTTTCCCACCTGGAGAATGGGCATAATCACCAGCACCCAGCAGACCTCACAGTAGGGCATGAAGTGCTGGCGAGGCCAGGCAGCAGCACGGGCTGTGGCCCAGTGGTTTTCTACCTGGACACCCATTACAATGACCTGAGGAGCTTTTTGAAAATACAGGTGCCTGGGCCCCACATCTGACCAATTAAATAGTATCTGTGGGGGTGGGGCAGGAAGGTGATTCTGAGGAGCAGCCAGCGCTGAGCAGGGAAGAAGCTGTAGCAGGCGCTCAGAGTGACCTGAGCCAGGTAGAGGAAAAGGAGGCAGAGGACTAGGTCGGGGATCTTGAACCCCTGGGGCTGTAGATGTCACCCCAGACGGGAGTTCCTGGAGAGTCATGCTTGGGTGTTGCCTTGCACTTCCCTGGGGACGAGGGCAGTGAGCGAGGCAGGGAATGGTGGGTTCAGGGAGGGGACCAGAGCTGTGGTGTCCAGTATGGAAGCCACCAGCCACAGGTGGCTGCTGAGCCCCTCAAATATGACTGCCCTAATTGAGATGTGCTGAAAGCAGAAGATTAACACCAGATATGGAAGATGCAACATTAAAAAGAATATAAAACATGTTCTTAATGGTTTTTATGTTGATTACATGTTGAACTAAATATTTAAGATGAATTTCATTTCTTTTTGCTTTGCAAATGTGGCTACTAGACAGTGTCTGATTAAATTTGTGGTTCAAATTATATTGCAGTTGGACAGCACTGAGCTACATCAGCCCGGCAAAGGCAGGAGGGTTGTCTGTACAGCCCCAGCATCCAGGACAGAGGGGCCAGGCACACAGTAGGTGCCCAGCACATGCTGGAATTGATGAAGACATTGGGGTCAGAAGGGTCCCACACCGGCCTCTGCAGTCTGCCAGGTGTCCAGCAGGGGGTGCTCCAGGAGCAGGGTCCAAGCCCCAGAATCCCGCCCATCCTCTCCCCACCCAGCGAGCCACCGCCCCTCCTGCGCGGTGCCCTCCTCTGGGACGCCTCCTGCCCCTGCAGCCCGCACCAGGCTCTCCTTTCACAGCCCGCTCGTCGCTGTGCTGGGAGCTCATCGCTTCCTTGCCTGCCGGATTCATCCTTGCCCAGCTAGGGGGAGAAGGCTCGATCTCACCCACACTGGGGGTCAGGTTCCATCTCTGACCTCCACCTCACCCTGGGACAGGGCTCCATTCTTACAGCTCCCTCAGCTGCCACAGTTTCAGAGTCTAGGGGCAGCAGGGACAGTCCCCCAATGCCTCAGGAAAGCCCTAGGCAGTGCTGGGACCAGGGTACTGGGGCACTGCCCCATCCTATTCCGCACACAGCAGGCGCTCCAACTAGCCTTGCAGGGCTGACCTTCCAGACACAGGTAGGGAGGGAGCAGGAAGATGCACACACCTTGGCCCAGTGCTTACCTGGGGCCAGGAGGTCTGCTGGGGTGTGGGCTTCTGCCCTGGCAGGCAGGGGCTGACACTCATTTTACAAATGCAGACCTGAGTCTCAGAGAGGGCAAGTGACTGGCCCGATGTCACCCACAGTGTCAATGTTGGAACAGAGGTCAGAATCTTGCTTGGCTTTGCCGTAGCCCCAGCTCTTGCTTCCTGTGTTCCCTGAGCCCACCATGTGTCCCCACAGAGCCCCAGCTCACCTCTCAGCCAGGCCACGCTTGGTGAGGCCTGAGATGACAATGGGGTCAAAAGGTTCCTCCGTGCCGGAAATGGTGATGCCCAGGGGGCCCCCATAGCGCTTCAGCTCCACTGTGTAGCTGACAGCACCCGTGGTCTCCAGCTCATCTGTAAGCACAGGGACCCATGAGGAGGAGGCCCCCGAGGGGCAGGACCAGGAGCTGGGGGTACCCCCAGCTCCCTAAAGCCTTGGTCTCACTCACTCATACTTAGTTATTCATTCATTCACCCAGTCACTCACGCTCTGATCTCATGTGGCACAACCTGGGGACCCTGAGGCCATCTTCTGCCCAAATACCAGTAAAGAAAAGAAACATCACACCTCACCCACAATAATGACAACATTGATGACAAGAAACAATGGCCTCTTTTCCTCCAGCAGCCAGCAGGAAGCGAAGGGAACCCCGATCACCTTTTTTTTTTTTTTTCCTTTTGAGACAGAGTCTTGCTCTGCTGCCCAGGCTGGAGTGCAGTGGCGTGATCTCAGTTTACTGCTGTACCTCTGCTTCCAGGGTTCAAGTGATCCTCCCACCTCAGCCTCCCAAGTATCTGGGAGTACAAGCATGCATCACCCAGCTAATTTTTGTATTTTTTATAGAGATGGGGTTTTGCCATGTTGCCCAGGCTGGTCTCAAACTCCTGGGCTTAAGTGATCTACCCACCTTGGCCTCCCAAAGCGAGGGGTGTACAGGTATGAGCCATTGCACCTGGCCCAACTTTTCTTTACAAAAAGAAAAGAAATCTACCTCCTACAGTAAGCTTTCACAGAGTTAGAGTTGGTGACTTGAAGACTGCCCCTTTGAATCAGGGATTCGCTTTCCAGTTGGCACAGTTCTCACCCGTCCCTTTTGCCTCTCCAATCCATACAGCTTTTCTCACTCATTTGTGTCACTATCTGGCTTCAGTGGGGCCTGAGTCTGTAGTCCTTGCTTATCCACTCACAGCCTGCCACTCAAAAGGGCAGCCTTGCTCTTCCCTTGCCCTACCTACTCATCTGTCCACCAGCTGCACCCAGTAGGTCTCCTCTGCCAGGCTTGGTGCTAGACATGGAGGCTACAGGAGTGTCTCAAACTCCTGTCCATCTCACAGAGGCTCTGGAGGGCTCCAGACGCCGGGGACAGTGAGAAGTCTGTGGTGTTGCCCCCTCCTTCATTTGTTCAAAATTCCAGTCAGCCTTCAGCAGCACCCACCACCCTCCCTTCCTTGGCCAGAGGGAGCCCTGAATTGCAAGCTGAGAGCCCACTGGTCAAACGGTGGGCCTCTGGAAGCAGGAGGGCAGTGTGAGGGCCATACCAGAGTTGTCCTCATCCTTCCGGATCTTCAGCTTCACCAGGTCCTCGCACTGCCGCAGGATTTGCACAGCGTCCTCCATGGGGCAGTTGTCCAGGCGGATATTGTCGATGGCCAGCAGCTTGTCGCCTGGCTCCAGGGTGCCCGTCCTGCATGAGTAGCGGGGAGAGGGGGTGGAAGGAGCTTGGTGCATGCAGGTGCCATACTCACTACTGTTGGCTACTTCCCCTCCTGTGCCCCAGTGCCCCTACCTGTGTGCCACACTGCCTTTCTTGATGTCGGAGATGATGAGGGGTTCCCCTCGCTTCCTGCTAGCCGCTGGAGGAAAAGAGGCCGTGAATCTGACCTTGGTGGCCTCAGCCTGGGGCGGGGTGGCGAGGCCCAGGGGTCTGAGTGTGGACTCGGAGTCACTGGTCCTACTCACATTCTGATCCCACTGCTTCCTGGCTGGGTGACTGTGAGCAAATCAGCTCACCTCCCTGTGCCTCAGTTTCCCCCCTGTAAAATGGGGGTGGCACCGCAGACCTCATGGGGATGTGGTGAGAGTAAATCAGATAACACAGGCACAAGATATAGTATGGCCCTTCCAATGCCAGCTCTTCTTTCCTCCTGCTCCGCCCATCCCCCAGCAAAGTGCGAGCTCTTTGTGGAGAGGGGCTGTCCGCTTGGTGCCTGTGTTCCCAGCACCGGGCTCAGGGCCAGCACCCAGGCTCTATTGTGTGCTCAGGGAGGGGAACACAGAAGTGGACAAAACAGACAGCAATCTCTCCCTGCCCTCCTGGAGCTGGCACTCCAGTGGTGGTCACAATCAACAACACTTAAACGTTGATGAAGTGAGCTGCAGAGAAACCTGAGAAACGGGCCTGTGTCGAGGGCAGTAAATGTTCAGTCAGATGGTCGGGGAAGGACTTGTCAAGTGACATTTGGGCAAAGACCTGAAGGAGGTAGGGAAGAGGCCAGAGGAACAGTCTCAGATGCAAAGGCCGAGAGGCAGGAAGGGGCAGGTACGGCAGGGAGCAGCCAGGCCGGCTGCGGCTGGAGGGCTTGAGTTGGGGAGAGTCAGGAGATGAGGTCAGAGGTCATGGGGTCCAGAGCACAGAGGGCCTCACTGGGGTCTGAGGCCTTCAGCTTTTACTCAGAATAAGTTGGGAGCCACGGGAGGGCTTTCCCATGCTCACCCATTCTACGTTTTTCTTCTGTACTCCTCATTTTCATTCCTTTGACAAACATGAATTAAGCACCTACTGTGTTCCAGGCCTTTGCTGGGCTCTGGGAACACAGAAGTAGGCAGAAAACCAAACCCAGCCTGCATATTTGTCATCTTCCAAAGTTCTCTCACCATGGGCCCCTCACAAGCCCCCCGGGAGACCCACGAGGCCAGGGGACTCCCATGGTGCAGAACGGGAAGCTGAGGCTTTGGGAAGCTGGGGTCTTGCTGAGAACACGCAGCTGGGTCCCAGGGAAGCCAGCCTCCCCACACCCCCAAGCCTTTTCCTCGGGCCCTGCAGGGTGTCACGCCATGGAAATGCTGGTCCGAGCTTGGCGAGCTCTTTCTCCCCAGCAGGTGAGCTGGCTCCCGGCCAGGTGGCGGGGCAGACTCACAGCTGATGACGATACCCAGCTCCACACCGCGCTTCTTGGGCAGCTTCACATGGAACGTGCCACTGCTTGGGATGACAGACTCTGGAGTGGATGGACATAGACCGGCGTGAGGACCAGAGGAGGAGCCTCATGAACCCCAGCCCCATGCCCATTCTGGCTGTGCTGGGAGGGACCCCAAAAGTCACAGTCCTAATCCCATCCTCCTGCTTCTTCCCAACAGAGGAGGAAACTGAGGCAGAGTGACCTGACAGATTTGCTCAAAACTGACTCACTCTAGTCAGACCCACCAGAGTCAGGGCTGGAACCAGGCCTCATGCCTGTCAGCTGGTGTGGTGGGCGAGAAGGGAGCTCCCCACAGCCTAACAACCCGGTGTGAATCTAGCACATATTTCCTGAGCACCTACTATGTGCCAGGCTGTGGCTGGGTATTTTCACGTTTTCATTTCTCTTGGGCGTATGTCTTACCTAACCTGAGTACCACCCCTATAGTGAAAAGATCCTATCCACTATTTACAGATGGGGAGACAGAGTGGAGGGACTCTTCTATCCAAAGCCACACAGTGTCGAGATCACAGAAGCAGAATTCTGACCGAAACTGTTGTTCGAGGTTCTTTGCCTAATCCATGCTGAGAAGGAACCTGGAGTATTTTCAGCTCCCCAGCCCCATCCCCACTCGGTCCTGCCCCTCTGCAAAAGTTGCCTTGTGTGGAAACTTCTCCCTCCCGTGCCAAGGCCTCCCTTCCCAACACAAGCTGCAAAGCCCCTGGGAGAAAGGCACTGAGCACAGAGGGGGATAGGGTGGAGCGTTTGCACCCACAAGGCAGGATAAAGAGAGGAGGGGTGCAGGGCCCTGAAATACGAGGAGGAAGCTCAAGCCACTCACTCACCCGCCACATCGAACTCCACCTCTAGCACGACCTTGTGAGCCAGGGCGGCATCCCGAAGGAGCTGGTTGGCTTCCTCCATAGTCCCATCCTCGGTGGCGATGCCATTGATGGACAGGACACGGTCCCCTATCTGTAGCAGCCCACACCTGAACCCAGAGGGCCCAGCAGAGAGAAGAGGCTCTGTGACAGGTCCATTGGGAGAGAAGAATGCCATGCAGGGCAGGACTGAACCTGGGCCCCACCTCCTGGCCTGGGGTGACTCTCAGCTCTGCCCTGGCCCACCTGTGTATCCTCAGGAATCTGGCTAAGGGCTGGACCTTGCTGGACCTCAGTTTTTCTGTTTGTCCAATGGGAATGACGCCATGAGCCTTACAAGATGTATATACAGAGGACTGTGCCTTCAGGCAGACAGGGGTTCAAGCCCTGGGATTCCATGGGTAAGCTACGTAATCCTGGGCAAGTGAGTTAGCTTCTGTGAGCCGCGGTTTTCTCATCTGTAAAATGGGGCTGGTGCTGGGGCTGATGCGACCGTTAAGTGATGTGCTTGTGAAGCTAGGACTTGGTGCTGTGACTCAGTTTCTCTCAGTTGGAGAGTGGCAGGCTCAGTAGGGAGGGGGCAGGAGGCTCACCTCTCAGCCGGGCTGTCAGGCTCGATGAAGCACACGAGGGGTGGGGAGGACAGGGTCTCCGTGGCGAAGATGCCGCCCTGGAGCTGGAGGCCAAAGCCGCTGAGGGGGTCTCCGCAGAGCACGACCTCCGTGGTCTCCGTGTGCACAATCTGCCCGCCCGGCCCCACTGTACTGGAGGCCAGCGACACTGTAGGACAGGTGGGCCCAGCACTCAGGTGAGTCGCCCCACCGAGGTCTTCCTGCCAGGGCCTGCCCATCCCGGGGCCCAAGGCACTGGAGCCAGAGCACAAGGAAGTGGGAACCCTGACTCAATCCAGGCCCAGGCAGATCACAGCCCACTCTGAGCCTTGGCTTCTTCATCTGAACAATGGGATTGTGATTCCCACCTTGTGGGGTGCAGCAAGGACTAGGGAAGATAGTGGCTAGGACTGACTGTCATGCTGTAAAACAGGTTCTGGGGGTAGTGTAATTTTATTATATTATTGTGCTGTGATCTACTGTAGTATCTATTATATTATGTCACTCTGCTTTTTGGGAAGAGCTTTATTGAGATATAATTTACATACCACAGTAGTCACCTATTTAATGTGTACAATTCAATGGTTTTTAGTGTATTCACGGTTATGCAAACATCACCACAACACATCTGAGAGCATTTCATCAACTTCAAAAGAAACCCTGTTCCCTTCAGCCATCCCCAAAGATCTCCCTATGTCCCCCAGCCCTAGGCAACCACGAACCTACTTTCATCTCTGGATTTGCCTGTTCTGGGCACTTTATACAAACAGAATCATGCACCGTGTGGCCTTTGTGACTAGCTGCTTTCATTTGGCATAATGTTTTCAAGTTCATCCATGCTTTGCAGGTATCAGAATTGCATTCCTTTTTGTGGCTGAATAATATTCCATTGTATGGATACACCACATTTTGTTTATCCATTCATCCATTGGTGGATACTGCATTCCTTCCAGCATTTGGCTACAGGGAATAATGCTACTATGAACATTCATGTATAAATTTTTAGATGGAGATGACACGTGTTTTCATTTCTTTTGGGCATATACCTAGGAGTGGAATTGCTGGGTGACATGGCAACTCTATGTTTAAGTATTTGATGCATAAAGTTATTTAATAAATATTGTTTTACCTTCCATATGTGAAATATATTTGCATCATTAATACGAATCTTGGAAGTCATTTATTATTTATTAAACAAAATTTATTTAGTATTTCATTTTATTACTAATTATATTATTGTCATATATTATTAAATTATACTGTATATTATACATTACAAAATGTGTAATATTTTATGTTTTTAGGTATATTGTGTTTTTATGTGTATTTATTTATTTATTTTAAAACAAGGTCTCACTGTGTCGCCCAGGGTGGCTCACCAGCAGCACCATCTCGGCTCACTGCAACCTCTGCCTCCCAGGTTCAAGCGATTTTCCCACCTCCAGAGTAGCTGGGATTACAGGCGTGCACCACCATACCCGGCTAATTTGTTGTATTTTTGGTAGAGATAGAGTTTTGCCATGTTGGTCAGGCTTGTCTCGAACTCCTGGCCTCAAGTGATCTACCCACCTTGGCCTCCCAAAGTGTGGGGATTACAGGCATGAGCCACCGTGCCCGGCCTATTTTTTCCTTTTCACTACTATATCCCCAATGATAAAAATGGTACGTAAGAGGTCAAATTTTTTGGTTAAATTAATTAATAAATTATTATCAATAGCAATAATGATAGTACTTTCTTAGTTACACATCTCAGGAAGGAGACAGGTAGAGGAGTCACAAGAGCCTGCAGTCTCCACATCCCCCGCCTGTGAGCAGCACTTCTGCATCTTTTCACCTACATATTCCCCACTTTCGTGGCCAGGAAAGATGGTTGGTAGAGGTATATTTTGTCTCTGATCTGATTCTGAAATCTCTTTCCCATTTCCCCTTGGCTGCCAGGAAGTATAGAACCATATTTAGCTTTTTTCAGACACCAGGTGACCTGTACTCATCTCTTCTTTCACCTGGTTCTATCTCAAATGGCCAAGTTTGATCTTCTGTCCTTCCTGGAGGCCACTGTAGCTCATGTGGCAGGAGGCTGAGAACCCTTTGTGCATCAACAAAGGAAGACTCTTCCCAAGAAGGGTTTTGAAATTTTAGGCATTATTGTGTTTTGCCACTTCCACATGGCTCCTGCCTTATCATTCACTACTATTTGTCTTCTATTGATTTACTTTTCTTAATATGTAAATATCTTCATTTCAAAAGGGAAATTTTGAATAATAAATAAGCAGAGAAGTAAGACTGGAAATTATTACATTCTGGACAGCTAGTCTCAGGCCATGTCTTTCTCTTAGGGGAAATTAACAAACAGCAGCGAGGTGGTAAGGATATAGTAATGCAGCACTGAGACTTTATCCATGAATGAATCAGGACTGAATGGCAAAAAATGTGAAATCTTCGCGCAAACCTGAAAAGACTTCCTTTCCTCAAGGACTTTATCACCAAGTCCTAGGAATTTTTATAATAAAAATACAAGAATAAGAGTGTACAAAGTAACTGGCACCCCTCAGTGGTCCTCTTGTGCAGTGCACAACCTGCCCAGCCATCCATGACAGCCTGGTGTTCCAGTCATGTTATTTAACATTCCCACACATACACCTGGAGCTCTGCCCAAAATACCTCCCCTCGCCCCGACATACACCCTCTGGCAAGCCTCACTCTCAGACATACAGGCAGCCCAAGGAGGAGGGAAGAGACCACGGCTTACACGAGCTCTTGTGTTCCCTTCTTCGCTGCCTCCTCCGCCCCATTGTAGTTCGAGGACTCATGGGCTGGGATCCACGGGGAAGGGTGCTGGGGTTGTTGCAGGAAAAGGCGTGGTTCAAGGTCGGCGAGGAAAAGGGAGTTGAAGACAAGGCTGGGGAGATGAGAGCACAGCCCCGTGAACCCCAGCCGAGGCTCTCCACCCCGCCACACAGTGGGTGCTGGGAAGCCACCCAACCACAGGGAGAGATGGGGATGCCTTCCCCCTTCACATCAGTTACTCATTGTGTGACCTCAGGCAAGTCTCTTTCCTCTCTGGGCCTCAAAGACTGTAGGGTTTCCATAGACCCTGTGAAACTCACTACTAGGGACAAGGGCCAATCTCGCCACTGGAATGCTAGATGACAATGGGGCAGGTCACCTAATCTCTCTTTTTTTTTTTTTTAGTTGAGGTCTTGCTCTGTCACCCAGGCTGAAGCGCAGTGGTGTGATCTTGACTCACTGCAGCCTCAACCTCCCAGGCTGAAGCGATCCTCCAGCCTCAGCCTCCTGAGTGGCTGGGACAACAGGCGTGCATCAACACACCTAGCTCCCTAATCTCTGAGTCTGAGTTTCCTTCCCTTAGACAACAGGCATCACCCCGTCCCTAGGAAAGGCTACAAGACTGGCCGAGCTACAGCAGGGCAGGCACATTACATCGACTTTGGTCCTGGCCAGCAGGTGTGGCCCAGGTGGGCATCCTGCAGTGGCCGGGCCGGGGGCTGTGGCAGGAGGGCACGCAGGGGTCCCAGCGGTGCAGCTGCTCACTCCTCTGCACTTTCACTGTAGCCAGCGGAGAAAGAGGAAAGAGAGGTGCAGGCGTTAGTGGCTGAGGGCACTATGAAGCCAGGAAAGCAGGAACCAGAAGATCCTCGCGCTTCCCCTGAGCCAGGCAAGGCATTTAGTAATCTGCTCACATGTCCCAGACGCCTACGATGTGCTGGGCACTGTGTTCAGAGTGCAGCTGCCGCCACGTGGCAGCCCGAGAGGCAGGGACAGGAGAGGGAAAGGAGGCCAGGCCGAGGCCCACTGCTGGGAGGTTATGGAGCACGGATTTGAACACAGGCATCCTGCCCTGGAGCCAGAGAGGTTTATGGCTATGAGTGCTGCCCATGAGGTTTCTCCAAGAAAGAACTGGTGAGGAGTGCAGCTGGCAGACAGTGTCCAGCTGCAGCACTCTGGGGATATACAGTGGCTCTGCAGCCCAGGCAGCCTCGGCCAGTGGCTGAGCACCAGGGGCACTAGGGCCTGGCTATTTCTGCCCCACGCTGGACTCTCCAGGACAGCCTTTGCTCCAGGGCTCCCTGCTGGGTTGGCCAAGGCTGAAGTGCACCACAGGCTGAGGCTGCTCCCCGTTCCCAGGCTGCAACCCTTCCCAGCCTTATCCACAGTGAATTCTTTGCACTTCTGCTCCAAGTTTCCAGGGAATACCCCCACCCCGACCCCCTAGGAGACCCTGCTTCCTCCACCTGATCCTCCAAACTGGCCACCATACAACACCTCTTCCCAGACTGCCCCAGGCCAGCTCTCCTCTTGCACTGATGGACAGGTGAGGACTCAACTGTCTCAGCCAATTGATTCTGTCTCCTTGAGCCACATCTCCACAGACCCCTCCCCAGGGCTTGGCCCACTCTGGAGCCAGTTGCCTGGGTGAAATCCCAGCTCTGTCACTGACCAACTGCGGGACCTGGAGGAGTCACTTGGCCTGTCTGTGCCTCAGTGTTATATCTGTAAAATGGGACCAAGAGAGTGGCCACCTCCTAGGGTAATGGGGAGGATTAGAATGAGTTAATATAACGTGCTTGGAGCAGTGCCTGGCACTTAGTAGAAGCTCAGTTAATGAGAGCCAAGGGGTTATAAGCAGATGTGTAGCCTTGCAATGCTACCTCAGCTTTCCCTGTAAAGTGGGAGGACAGAGAGGGGTCATGAGGAAGAAATGAGGCATGCAGGCTGCAGCACCAAACCTGGCACGCAGCAGATGCTCGATAAATGGTACGAGAATGAATGACACTGTTCCAAGCCCTAATGTCGCCCTGATCAGCCCCTGGACTGTGGTTCAGTGCGGCTTTTTCAGAAGCTGGCAGAGACCATAGGGAAGGACTCTCCCCAAGGACTGTCCTCCCAAGCAGATGTGGGGGATTCCGGTCTCTTCCAGAAGATGGGGTTTGCAAAGGGTGGGGTGGACAGACGCCTTCCTCACCCTCCAGCTCTGCCCTTAGGGCTAGGATGTATACGCCTGGGCGGTGCTCTGTCCTTTATCTCCTTCAGCCTCCCCCGTGTCTGTGCATTAGCGGTCCTCCCTCCTTTTTACGGATGAGGTGACTGGGACCCAGAGAGGGAAAGGCACTTGTCCAGCTGCTGGGAGCAAAGATGGGACTTGCACTCAAGGCCCAAGGTTTGGTCTGCTGGAGGTGCTTTCCTGCCCTGAGCTGAAAGCTGCCCCTCTGTGGCCACCCTCCACTCTGCCCCTGGCCCCAGCTGTGCCCTCTGGACCCTCAGACCAGCCACTTCCTCTGCTCTTGGAAATGCCCAGCACGCAGCTCCCTGCTCATAGCTGGGAGACCCTGACAGTTCACAGGAGAAACTCCAGGCCCTCTCTACCTTCCCAGCTGCCTCCTCTGGACCTGCTGAGGGTCCCTGAGAAGAGCCCAGGATCTAAGTTCTGAGTAGCAGAGAGCACAGGACTGTTCCCTCCGTCATTCTAGCCCTTATACTCCTATTAATGCAACCTGTGATGAAACCAGCTTTGGGGACATCTATGCCAGCAGGCTCGATTCAAACCCTTAAGTTGTTTCTCTGCCCCACCCTCCTAACGTCAGTGGCTGCTCTTGAGAGTTTTGAGCTTCCCTGTGCAAATGAAGATTTGTCCTAGTACATTTTAGGCTGCTCCTCCCAGCCTGCCCAGGGCTCTGGTCCCGGGCCTCTCAGGCCTCATGACTGCCCAGGTTTGGGCCCTGAGATCTGCTGAGGGGACCCACCTGCCTCTGAGGGCCTCAGTGGCCGCTGACTCTGGGGCACAGGCAGGATCTCCAGCCGCACCTTCTCCGACACGCTGGCCAGGAGCTTGGTGGCCTCAAGCAGCGAGCAGTGTTCCGTGCTGGTGCCATCGATGGACAGGATGTGGTCTCCAGGGTGCAGGGCTCCGCTCCTGGTCGAGCAGGGGAGCAAAGGTGGAGGCCAGTCCAGGCCAGACAAAGTCGGGCCGCCTCCCCCTGTACACACCGCGATGCGTCGGAAGTACCCAAGGTGGTGCCTTACCCTGTCCACAGCTGGCTGGCTTGGATGCGTCAATGTGATGACCTGACTGTTCCGAGGGGAGGTGTGGTGAGCGAGATCCCCCAGGGCATGACCTGGTGTCTTGACTATTTCCACATCAAGGGTCCTGAAGCATTAGCCACCGTGTCTGCATGACGGAGAAAAAAAGTCTGAAAGGCAAATTCAGCACTTTTCCTCCCCAGCCTCACTCTACTATCTGATTACCTGTGCGGGAGAAACTGTTAAACCCATTTGATTAACGTAATTTTTATTATTTTTTCTTTGTTCTTTATCTTCTACCAGTGTTCATATCAATTTGACAGACAAGATAGCAGTGGAAGGAGGGGTAGAGCTCAGGTCAGGGGGGGGGGGGGGGGGGGGGGCGCGGGGGGCTGACGGGACTGTGATCCCAGCGCGCTCTGCTGCTTGGGTGATATGAATTTGCCATGAGTTTATTAAGAGCCTGTGGTATACCAGCACTAAATGGTAACGTTCACAGCAATCCATGCCCATTCGTCCAGAAAATGGCCCTCCATTAACACAGCCCCCAGGGCTGGAAATCGAAACTTTGGCCGCATCCTTAGCTCTGCCTCCGCCCCTACCTCCCATGTCCAAATCTCAGCAATCATGGTCCAAGCTGGACCCATCATCATATGACTGAATCCCCACATCTTCCTCCTCCTTAGCCTCCCACCTGTTAGTTGTTAGCTCTCCCTGGACGCTGCTACGCTTCTATGGTACTATGGCCTCCCGGCTTCACCTCACCCCGCTCTGGCCCTCACTCCTTTCACTCACCTTGTGCCAACCACGCAGCCTCCCTCACTGTGACCACCATGCCGGCCCATCTCCTGCTCGGCTTTGCACTTACTGTTCACCCTCTCTGGAATGCGTTCCTGGACATTCCCTCCTCATCCCATTCCCTACACTCCCCTATTTAGAGAGCACCCCCAGCCTGTCCCATCTCTCTCCCACTGCCTTTTCTTTTTTCTGCAGCACTTATTGCCAACTGACATGCACCATGATCTTATCTGTTCGGATACTGTCCTCTCCCCACCAGAATCAGCTCCATGAGAACAGAGACCTCAACTCTGTGTGTTTAGACTGGATCCCCAGCGCATCAACCGATGCCTAGCACATATTATTTATTGCCCAGAGAGGCTGTGACTGTCCCAAGGTCATGCAGCCTTTGCAGTGGTAAAGATCCATGGCCACTGTCGCCTCCCCCCATCCCGGGCCTCCTCCTGCCTCAACCCATACACTCAGGCCCCCAACTCACCAGGGGTGGCCACATCATACTCCACCTGAAAGAGTGCCTCGTGGCTGCACTGCCGCAGGGTGGCCAGGGCGGTGGCATGGCTGGCCCCGTGCAGCGGGATTCCATCGACGCTGAGCAGCCTGTCGCCCACCTTCAGGGAGCCCTCCCTGCAGGGAAGGGCCGGTCACCAGCCTGGCCCGGCAGCAGCACTGGGCACAGCCTGTCTGGGAGGGCGCTGGGAAGGGGGGCGTGGAGGATGAAGGAAGCAGAGAGTGGGTGGAGGAGGAAGGGGAGGAGGGGACGGGTGAAGGGGCGCATGAGTGAGTGAAGGAATGAGCCACCCCAGGGGTGGGGAGCTGCATAAAGCAAGGGGGGGATGAAGACAGGATGGGGCGGCTCTGCCGCCTGCCACTCCTCTGGGTGTGTAGTAATTCACAGACTCAGCGCAGAACCCTGAAATGTCTAAGCTGGGGGTGCCCTTCAAGTGCTGCCCCAACTCTTGCCTCAGGGACAAATGAGAGCACCAGGGCCCAGAGAGGGTGTGAGCTGTGCCCATGCCACACAGCATTGGGGGCTAGTCTGAGCCATCCTGGTCCCTTCCCATTGCTCCACCCTCATCCTGGTTTCTCAGCAGTAATTCTGGCCTGATGACAACCCTCGCCTGGGAAATAATTCAGCAGGGGCCAGGGGAGGGGCCCTAGCAGCGTTCACCTCAGTTTGGGTCACATCCCCAGCCTGGAACGCCTCTCCCAACAGGTGGTCAAAGCTATTCTGGGGGGTTCTATGAATAGCTCATCACAGGGCCCTGTCCCAAGGACAGATTTAGATTTCTGACAAGGCCGTTCCAGGCTTCTCTTAAAATGGCCAGGAATCTCCCACTGGGGAGGCCAGGGGATCAGGAACTGGGAACTGGACATGTTCTTTCCCCACATTCTCTCCTCCTGGCCCTTCCGGGCTGGGCCCAGGCGGGGCCGAGCTGGGTCGATCAGCCAGGACCCAGGAGACTGAGTCACAGACGGCTACAGCAGTGGCCAATCAGCGTGCCTCCAAATCTCTCATAGCAACTGTTAGGGACCATTCCATAGACGGGGAAACTAAGGAGCAGGAAAGGGAAGAAGGACACCAAGGCTGCCCCTCTCCAGACACCCCAGCCCCCGAGACAGCAGGATGTTGGGGAAGAAAGGGGTCGAGGTTTCCTTCATTTGGGGTTACATCCCGGCTCCACCAGCAACTCCCTGAATCACACTAGGCAGGGAGTGCTCCCTCAGGGCCTCAGTCTCTTCATCTGGGGAACGGGCATGATGACTACACTCCACCCTCTTCGCACGGGAGTTGGGGCAAGTCAGTGCAGTGTGTGGATTTCTTCTGCCTCGGCTCACCTGTCGGCAGGGCCACCGGGCCGCACGTAGGTCAGGACAAGCGGGCGGGACTTGTGCCCATCTTCATGGGCACCTCCTGGACAGAATTTGACAAGAAGCAGGAATCATTCACCCACCCCTTCCGATCCAGAGGCCCCCACACAGCCCCTGAGCAGGCTCCTTCAGCAAAACCTGTTTGAGGACCTTGTCCTTGCTATTCATGGACCCTCTTAGGAGACACCAACAATAACTACTCCCTCCCAAGAGATGGTGCGAGGGATGGGCAACATGACCAAAGTCCTCTCTCTGTCAAATGGCTTGCCTCCCTTCTGTGACCTCACCTTATTTCCCCTTTTCCCTGATCTCTAGGAAGCTCCAAACTTTGTTCTCAATCTCTGTAGCAGCTTTCACCATCATTTTCCAGTACAACTGTCTCCTCTCACTCTCCTCAGCCAAGCATACTTCATTGCTTGGCAAATTTTTCCATTGAATACTTACCTTAACGGTCCTGTGTTCCTTAAAGTCAGAACTGAGACATACATAAATTACATTCAAAGCAAAACAGTGCACACATGGAATTAGTATTAGCCTCTTTCTTGCTGCCCCAATACCAAGGGCAATTCTTTCACTGACCTCTAAGGACAAAGCCAAAGCTATTGCCCTCCTTGTAGAGGGAGACGTCCACTGTCTTTGAAATGATCCTTGGGTTATTCTCAGGAGCTGGGGAGAAATGGAGGACTCCTTTGAGTCCCTCACTTGCATCTTCAGGCCAGCAGACGTGCCCAAAGCTCATTCCAGGAGGACTGGGTGATCAGTCACAGAGATTACAGAGAGGGTAAACCCTTGCCCATTTTACAGGTCGAATAAGTGAGGCTTAGGGGGATCCTCTCCCCTAATCCCACTTAGCCCACCACTGACAGAGAGGAAAGGGCCTGCCCATGCTCACAGAGATGACGGCAGAACTCAGGCTTGAGTCCATGGCTGGTAGGCTCAGGCCAGGGTTGAATTCCAGACAGTTACTCAAACTTCATGACTTTAGACCAGCTTTGAAAATCTCAAGCTAGGTGAAACCCTACACCGCTGCTACTTAGTGCAGGGGAGTGGAGTGTGGGTGTGGTAGGCCAGGGAACAACTTATTCAGCTAATGCTTCCAAAACCTTCCCCGCTAAAGGAAAAGCATCTGGAAACTAAATATGTAAAATGACATTGGCTGTAGAGTCCCACCGCCTCCTAGTGACAGCATACTGCGGTCGTAGGCACACCCCCTAGGTGAGGTATGGATGCTTGTGGCCAGTTTCCAGGTTCCACCCACTCCATCTGGTATGATCCCCACCACCCAGGCCCTGGTGGGGAGGTAGCCATGTCCACCCGCGACCGAGGCAGTGGAGAAAGTTCCCCGTCCAAGGGCACCCACCAGGCGGGGGCAGCTCATACTCCACCTCCAGCACCACGCGCTCGCCCACATTCTTGAGCAGGGTGATGATCTCATCGTGGCGGAGCCTGGTCAGGTGGATCCCATTCACAGACCGAATATAGTCACCAACGTTCAGCAGATCACTCCTGGAGCAGGAAGGCCAGGGCACGCATGGTAATAGGTGCTGGCCCATGCAGTCCTGGCATTCACACCCACCCTCCTCTGGAATCTTTATGATCACTGGATCATCATTTCACAAACGGGGAAGCTGAGGCTCAGAGAGGTCAGACACTTGTCCAAGGTCACATAGCGAGTAAAAGAGTGCAGAGCCTGATGCCCAGGTCCCAGGCTTTCCCTCTACACTGGTCTGCCTGCTTTTCCTTGTGCAGGGGTGTCTCAGAAGAGCCTGCAGAGTGGCCAGATCATCACATCCTTTGCTATTCCCTAACGCTCCTCCTGGCTTTTCGCCACCAACCTTCCTTCTGTTCAATTGGACATTTATCTGTACCTGTCTTGTGCGAGGCCCAGGGATGCAGTGACTGAGAGGCTAACTCCCAGGCCTCCTGGTCCAAGGGAGCCACAGGGGCAAATGATAGGAGAAATCAGGACAATGTGTGCAGAAATGTGCATGTGGGGCTTTAGGAACAGAGCAGCGCAGCTGCCTTGGCCTGGGGTCAGGGAGGGCTTCCTGGAAGCAGTGACCTCTGTGCTGAGTATGGAGGGGTAAAGAGGAGTGTGCCAGAAGGATGCTGTGGGGAACAGGCTTTTGGACATAGAAGACTGCATATGCAAGGGCCTGGAGGGCAGATATGGCCTGGCGACTGTGGGGTGCTATGGCCAAGCCCCTGGTGTAAAAGAAAAGAGAAGCCAGGGTCTAGAATTACAGCCTCCATTGGAGGCCTTCCCTCTGCAGACACCAAGCTGATGGGTGCTCCTGGAAATAGCTGCTTGATTGCTTTGCCTAAGGCCCTCAGTACATTTTCCACTGACCCTGGGCTCCCATCATTGCCTCTGCACCCACCTCCCGCTGCCATGCCAAGCCCACTTCTCACCTGGCCGCAAGTCCCCCAGGTCTCAAGTTGGAGACCCTGGGCTTTCCATCCTTGTCGGTGCCACCTGAGATAGTCAGGCCCAGCGTGCTGCCTTCCTTCTTGATCAACTCCACCACAGTAATCCCTTGGAACTCCTCTGCCGACAGATGGGGATGGGGGCTTGAGCGGGCAGCTGGGGCTACCCCAGGCCCCCAGGTCCAAGACAAGTGAGGCAAGCACCTGGTTAGTAGGGCACTCTGCTGCAGAGACCTGGGTGATGATCATCTCCTTTTTACAGAGGAGAATCAGACAGGTTAACTGGCTGGTCTAAGGTCACAGAGCAAGTTAGTGGCAAAGCTGTTGCCGTCTGACCCCCACCTAGGGCTCTCTGTGCCTTCAGGGCAGAAAAAGAGGGAATGAGGGAAGCCTCATTACCTGGAATGCTCTGTCTGCGACATGCCAGGGAAACGTCAGCCCCTCCTGTGTCCTTGCCTCCTTTGGAATAGGGCCCATCGTCTGCAGGGGAGAAAGAGGGAAAGGACCGAGTTCCACTTTCATTTCCATTCCTGCAGACCTCCTCTGCTTTGGTTATTTTCCACTCCGTGGACGTGGCCTGTGAGATGGGTTCCCTCCTGCCACCAGCTCCACCGATTCTCTGCTGTAGAATCCTCACGGCTTCTCCTCCCAAAGAAAGCCTGGCCCCTGCTCTTGGGGCTGAATAACATTCTCTGAGCACTACACTACACATTGGGAGCTTCACAGCCATTCTGTGGTTCACTGTCTCAACAACCCTGTGAATGGTGTTACCATGGATCAGATTATTCCACTGTACAGATAAGGAAGCTGAGGCTCAGAGAAGGCCAACTCATGCCCATTGTCACACAGCTGGAGAGTTGTGCAATCTGCATTAGAATCCAGTTCTGCTGACTCTACTACCCAGGGCTGTGCTTACATACCTGCTGGGATGGGGAGCTCTCTCTCTCACATGCAGGCACCGCAGCTGATGTGAGACAGCTCTGACAGAGAGGAAACTCAATCTTGGGTGGACCTGATTAATGCTTCCGCATGAGGACCGCACTTTAGAGTTTACGAATTACATTCTCAGGTGTTCTAGGCAGCCTAAGTCTGTCCTCCTTCACTCTAATTCGAGAAAGTGCTCCCTCGTGTTTCTTCAAATATTGTTTCCATCAGCTCTCTCTCTTTTGAAAAGCTTAATAGATGTACTTCAGGACTTCCCATTTTATTCTCCATGACCCACATCCACCCTTCTCTCATACTTTCCATGTCTTCTTTATCTCTCTAAGATACATCTAATCTGCAATGAAATCTGTCTTTTTTGCTTCTTTTAAGTTAGTAGAAAATCTTTCATACATTTCAAACATAAAGAAGGTAGGACAGTATGATGTGGAGATTCTCAAAATGTGGTCCCCAGGTCCACGGCACCAGGGAACTTGTCAGAAATGTAAATTCTTGGCTGGCCACAGTGGCTCATGCCTGTAATCTCAACACTTTGGGAGGCTGAGGCAGGTGGATCACTTGAACCCAGGGGTTCAAGACCAGCCTTGGCAACATAGTAATACCCCATCTCTACAAAAAATGCAAAAATTGGCCGGGCATGGTGGTGCGTGCCTGCAGACCCAGCTACTTGGGAGGCTGAGGTGGGGGTATCACTTGAGTTTGGGAGGTTGAGACTACAGTGAGCTGTGATTGTGCCACTGCATTCCAGTGACAGAGTGAGACCCTCACTCTGTCTCAAAAAGAGAGAAAGACAGAGACAGAAGAGAAGGAAGGGAAGGGGAGGGAAGAGGGAGGGGAGGGGAGGGGAGGGAGGGGAAGAGAGGGAAGGGAAGGGAGGGAAGGACGGGACGGTGCAAAGGGAAAGGGAAGGGAAGGGAAGGGAAGAGAAGGGAAGAGAAGGGAAGAGAAGGGAAGGCAAGGCATTTCCTTTCCAAGGCATTGCCTTTCCTAGGCATTTAAAGTGTGTTAAAGCTACAGAAATTGGATTGTTTTTCAAATGTCATTTTCTAATTACTTGAAAGGAAAGGAAAGGAAAGGAAAGGAAAGGAAAGGAAAGGAAAGGAAAGGAAAGGAAAGGAAAGGAAAGGGAAGGAAAGAAAGGAAAGGAAGAAGGATAGGAAAGGAAAGAAAGGAAAGGAAGAAGGAAAGGAAAGGAAAGGAAACGAAGAAAGGAAGAAGGAAAGGAAATGAAGAAGGAAAGGAAAGGAAGAAGGAAAGCAAGGGGAGGGGAGGGAGGGGAGGGAAGAGGGAGGGAAGGAGGAAGGAAAGGGAAGTAAGAAAGGAAAATTCTTGGCCCCAACTAGGACCTGAAAAAGCAAACACTCTGGGGGTGGGCTCCAGGAATCTGTAAGTGTGTATATTAGTATATTAGTCTAACTTATATTTTCTCCACTTTTAACATTTAGACTGGGGGACGGTGACTCACATCCATAATCCCAGCACTTTGGTAGGTCGAAGTGGGCGGATTACCTGAGGTCAGGAGTTCGAGACCAACCTGGCCAACATGGCAAAACCCCATCTCTACTGAAATTACAAAAATTAGCGGGGCATGGTGGCGGACGCCTGTAATCCCAGCTACTTGGGAGGCTGAGGCAGGAGAATCACTTGAACCCGGGAGGCGGAGGTTACAGTGAGCTGAGACCGTGCCACATCACTCCAATTTGGGTGACAGAGTGAGATTTCATCTCAAAAAATAAAAAATAAAAATAAATAAAAATTTAAATATAGTAAAATTTACTCTTTGTGGCGAGCATGTTGAGGCACTTTGGAAAATGTCTCCTGACCACCACCACAACCAAGTTTTAGAACATTTCTATTGGCCCCCGAAATTCTCCCTTGATGTTCCACTGTAGTCAGTCCCTGAGCCATCCTTTGTTTCCCACAAGCACTTATCTGTTTTCAGTCTCTATCATTTTGTCTTCTCCAAAATGTCATGTAAATGGAATCACTCAGTACGTATGCTTTTGAGTCTAGTTTCTTAAATTTAGCATAATCATTTGAGATTCAGCCATAGTGTCGTGTGTATCAGAAGTTTGCGTCTTTTTATGGACAACTTGGGTTGCATCGAATGGATGTACCAGTTGTTTAGTTATTGATCTGTTGAAAGACATTGCTGTTGTTTCCAGTTTTTGGTGATTTTGAATAAAGCCTTAATAAACATTTGCATACAGGTTTTCGTTTGAACATAAGCTTCTGTTTCATCCAGGAATGGCATCGCTAGGTGGTATGGCAAGAATATGGTTAAATTTATAAGAAACTGCCAAACTGTTTCAAAGTGGCTGTGCCATTTTGCGCCCTATCAACAATGTAAAAGAGTTTCAATTGCTCTACATCCTCATCAGCACTTGGTAATATCAGTTAGGGTTTAAACAAAAAAATTTAGGCTGGGCACATTGGCTCATACCTGTAACCCCAAAACTTTGGGAGGCCAGGGTAGGAGGATCACTTGAGCCCAGGAATTCAAGACCAGCCTGGGCAACACGGCAAAACCCTGTCTCCCCAGTTAAAAAAAAAAAAAATTAGTCATGCTAATACATGTGCAGAGGTATCTTACTGTGATTTTAATTTGCATTTGTCTAATGACTAATGAGGTTGGGCACTTTTTTTTAACTTGCCATTCATCTATGTCTTCTTTGGGGAAGTGCCAAAGCTTTTGCCCATTTTTAAGTTGGGTTGTTTGTTTCCTTGTTACTGAGTTTTCATGTATTCTGGATACAAATCTTCTGTCAGATGTAATAACGTGTGCTTCGAAAAGCCTTCTGGGTGACTGTGTCACACTAAAGTTTGAAAAACACTTGTATAATGAATTGGATTTACATAATGGGTAGTTTTAACAATCATTAACACTTTGCCATATTTAGTCCATTTATTTTTATCTATGCTGAAATATTTTAGAACAAATCCTGGGCATAATGCAATTTCACCTTTAAATATATCAATACGCATTTCTAAATAGGAATCTATTTCTTATATAACAAAAGTACTATATCCCACCTTACAAAGTAATACCATAATTATTAGTCTAATACTCATTCCAAATTTTAATTCCAACAGTACATTTATGGCTCTTGAAAGCTTTGATGATTTTTCTTATATATTTGTTCCGTTTTATATTTGGTTCTTTTTCTGTTGCTCCTTATGTTTCTAATAATTTTAAATCTTTTGAACATTCATCTATTATTCTATTTTTCCATTATCTCAAACTCTTGGGAGGTATTTCTTCTGCCTGGGTGTCTGATGACTCTCCCTTACAGTAGACTGTTCCCTCGTGTGGTTGGTAATTGTTGGATTGTGAGCTCATCTTTAGTGGGGCTTCAACTGTGGGAATTCTATTCAGCCTGGTTGTAGGGCTCCAGAGTCCAGAGAGAATTTTCCACTCCTTCCCCTGGGGGCTTGCCAAGGTATCATTACCCTGATACCAATGATTATGGGTATTTACAACCCTCATTAGAATTTACAATACCCCCATGATATTCTAAATACCAATCTTGGCTCAAAGATTCCAGAACCATGGTGGTATTAAAAATTCTAACATTCACCAGAAACAAGGGGCACACCTTAGATCACAAATCCTCAAAGGAGACCACTGGAGGCTGAGTTGAGATAGATAAGCTTTTGTTTTAGCTCCCTGATAGATGGGTGAATATTTTCCAAGTCCCCTCTTTTACTGAGGGTAGACCTCTTCAATGGTCCTGGCTTTATGCTGGGGTCTCAGTACCAACTTGGGAAAGTACAAGGTATCTTTTCCTGTAGCTCTGAGCCATTAAAACCCAAGCCTTCAGCTACCAGACCAGAGGCACAAACATCCCCCCCCATTCCTGCTGCTACCCCAGTAGAGAAGCCCCAGCATCACCTGCACTCATCCTGCTCGTTTTCCATTTCTCCTCATTTTTTAAGTGGAAATGCACTGAATTTATAGGCCCATTTGTGGAGAATTGATGTCTTTTTCTTTGGGAGACAATATTGAATCTTCCAGTCAATGATCACAGTATATTCCTCCATTCATTTTTGTCTTTAATTTCTCCGAAGAACACTGTGTACTTGTATGAGAAAAAGTCTTACACCACTTTCATTAAATGTATTCCTAGGCACCTAAAGTGTGTTAAAGCTACGGAAACTAGATTGTTTTTCAAATTTCATTTTCTAATTATTTGTCCCTGGTGTATAAATATACAGTTCATTTTATATTCTGAGCTTAAAAAATGTATTTTTAATTCTCGTGGGTATGTAGTAGGTGTATATATTTATGGGGTAGATGAGATATTTTGATACAGGTATGCACTGCATAATAATCATGTCAAAGTAAATGGGGTATTTATCACCTCAAGCATTTATCCTTTGTGTTACAAACAATCCAATTAAACCCTTTTAGTTATTTTTAAATGTACAATTACATTATTATTGACTATCATCACCCTAGTGTGCTATCAAATACTAGGTCTTATTCATTCTATTTTTTTTGTAAAAATATGGAACACTTCACAAATCTATGTGTCATTCTTGCATAGAGGCCATGCTAATCTTCTCTGTATCATTCCAATTTTAGTATCTGTGCTGCCTAAGCGACCACATATTCTGAACTTTTAAATTCATGTATTAATTCTAAGTTTAGCCATACATTATTTTGGATTTTCTATATACATAATTATATCATCTGTGAAAATGACAGTTTGATTTCTTACTTTCTAAACTTTATGCCTTTCATTTTTCTTATTTGCCCTATTGGACTGGCCAGACTTTCCTTACAAAGTTGATGGGCTGATTACACAGACCATCCTTATCTGTTTGATAGTCTCATTCACTTCATTTCTGATGCCCAAGGTTTTCCTTACTTTCCCGTGACTGCACCTGAGCATTTCAAAGGAGTTGGAAGCTGGAAGGTTGTCTGGTCACCTGCTGGGCCCCAGCCTCCCTGCAGCAACCCTCGTTTTGCACATACCTCATTTTGCGGGGCTCTGTCTGAGTTAAGGGCGGGGTTCAGCCTGATGGGACGTTCTGGTTTCTCCTCTATGTGCTGACAGACAGGGGAAGGAAACTCACAGATCCTGCAGCAGCCATGTCCTGTGCACACCACCACATTATCTCATTCCACCTCATTCAGTTCTCACCGTGGTCTTGGGAGGAGGAGGTAGGTGCTGCGATCACACCCATTTGACAGATGAGGAAACAGGCTCAGAAAAGGGAGGTCTTTGGCCAAAGCAGCGTCTACCAAGAGCTGGAACCAGACCCCAGCCCTGTTTGCGTATTCTACCCTGTGCTCGAGGCCCCATCGACCGGGTTATTTTTTTCACATTCCTCATCTAAGTCTCCTTTCTCAGTACTGGGCTGACACGGGCAAGAGCAGGTGCCAAAAAGAGAAGGGACGCACCATCAAGCTGGTGGGCTCCCTGCGCTGTCTCAGGGCTCAGCCCTCCCAGGCACCTTCTGCTCCTTCCTCAGGCCTCGCCTGAGCCCGCACATGCCCCCGCCTGCCCTTGAAGAAGGGCTCTCCTGCCACCCCAACCTCTGCGGCTCCAGCTTAGCCTAGTGTTAGCAGAAGAGGCTAGGGGGTCAGCCAGGCCTGAGTAGAGATCCTAGCTCTGCCATTCGCCAGCTGTGGGAACTTCGCTCTCCTCCACCTCACACCCATGGAAAGTGAGACCTGACCCAGCGGCCTACGCCCCCTCCCATCCTCAGCGGCAGCCGGAGAAAGGACGGGAGAAGGTTCAGTCTCCGCAGGTGGCAGAGCCACTTCCCCTACTCTGGTGCAGCCAGGTCTTTTTCATGGAGGGTCTGATTAGGGTTCAGCCAGGGTTGGCTGGGTCAGTCAGGGTATGAGTGGCCTGAGTCAAGGTCAGGACTCAGCCTGGGCCAGGGTGGGGGCTCAGCCAGAACCGGGAACAGGGCTCAGTCTACGGGAGGTTTCTCAGCCTCAGCACTATGGGTGTGTTTTTGCCAGATGATTCCTTGCGGTGGGGGCTTCTCTTCTGCATTGCAGGAAGCTGAGCAGCATCCCTGGCCTCTAACCACCAGATAGATGCCAGGAGCATCTGTGACCAACAAAAATGACTCCAAACATTGCCAAATGTTCTCTAGGGGAACCATATCGCCCCCAATTGAGAACCATTGCTCTATAGTCAGGAGGGGACTCAACCTGGGTCAGGGGCGGGGCTCAACCTGAGTTAGGGTAGGGTCTCGACCTGGGTCTGGGGCAGGCTCAGCCTGAATTAAGGGCGGGGCTGAGCCTGAGTTAAGGGCGGGGCTCAGCCGGATTTAAGGGCTGGGCTCAGCCTGAGTTAAGGGCGAGGCTCAGCCTGAGTCAAGGGCGGGCCTCAGCCGGAGTCAGACGCGCGGCTCAACCTGGTTCCTGGCCGGATCCTGCTGAGTTGAGGGCGGGGCTCAGCCTGAGTCAGTGTTGCTCCTCAACTTGGGCCTACGGAAGCCTGAGAGCGTTCCTACCTGGAGCTGTAACCACTGAGAAAGGTCCCAGTCGCCAACTACCGTGCTCCGCCAGACCAGGGCTGGGCTCTCTTTGCTTGTCAGCAGCTAATAACAAATCAAATAGCAGTTAAGCCAGGAATCATTTCAAGGTCCCCTGGGGTTGGGTCCTCAGCAGCTCCGCTCATCCCCCTTCCACCTATAGTTCACATCAGCCGCCACGAATTCAGGCAACACCCCATTAAGTATAATGCCTCCCATTACGGTTTCCTAATACGCACTTCATTTAGATTCAACAAGATGTTTCTGAGCTAATAAAATCAAAAAGACTGGGTTCTATCAACTGTGTGACAGTGAATGTCTCTGGTATTTCATGAGGGCAATTCTGGAATTAAAATATGTCTTATCCTGTGCAGATGAGATTCTGTCCCTGGAAAATCCCTCTCTCTCTCCAGCTGTCTTGGGAAGACCAGAGATAAGCTTGCTAGCTCCAGGTTTATGAATCCTAAGAGGAAAGTAGGGGAGAGAGAAGGATTATCTCTTAAGGAAAGGATAAGGAAGCCAAAGTCCAAGTTCACCAAATTCAGAGCAGTGGAATCCCAGAGTGGATGTGGAGCTGTGAGCTCTAATTGTAAAAACAAGTCGGAAATTCAGATGGAGGAACAATGGCACCCCCAAAAGCTGGATGCTGAAGCACAGGGTGCCCAATGTTGGTTGGCGAAGGAGAGGACTCATGCCCTGGGTCTCTGTGGTGCCCTCCAAGTTTGTCTCTGACACTGCCTCTCTTCCCCTTTCCTCAGCCCAATATTCAGATTTTGCTCCAGTGCACTACCAGGTGCCAAACTGGATTACAATGATACCTTAGGGACAGCAGAGGTGCAAGAGTCTGCTGGTCTCGACACTGAGTGGCCGCAACCCCCTTCCTGCTACAATTTTTGGCTGGTTTGGGGTTCAGGCTGTGAGCCATCTCTTTTCCCAGCTGTCAGAGACTTGACTGTGTGCTGCAAAACAAATCATACTACTGTGTGCAAAGAGTCAGTGGGCAGCAGGCGAGGCGAGAGACTTCCCTAGGGAATGCATGTGCATCTCAGGGTGTGCCCTTGGTGGCCTCTTGTGGAAGTCAAGAAGTCATTCTTGATAGGTGAGTTGCCAGATAAGAGGCTTCTGAACAGCCAAGATCCCCTGGCATAATCAGAAAGGTGCCCAGAAGGAATGCTGCAGTGATTGCTGATGCCTGTTCAGAGGGGACACAGGGCTTCCCTTTCACGAACATCCTCAGATGGTGGGGAACTGAGGCAGCATCCAAACCAAGAATCAACATAGGGTTAGAATTACCAATTGGCTGCATGACTCGAGCCTCCATTTCCCCCTCTGTAAAATGGGGGTGTCTCTCCCATGGCTGACTCCAGCTGGCCAGAGCTTGAGAAGTTGATTTCTTTATTTATAGAAAACCCCTTGGGGGTTCAGACCCTAGACCCCCTCCTCAGAGAACATGCTTGCTCTCTCCCACTCTCTCTTTTTTGTTCCAGGACCTGGTAATTATATGCTTAGAGATGAAGGCTTTTCAAAAACATCTTTCCCACCAATTTTCAGCTGGAAACGTGCATAAAAAACAGAGATATTTTTATCCATGTTTTTTTTTCCCCAGTCTCCTCCTTCCAGCAATGGGCAATTATGAGCTTTTTGCCTTCAGTCAATCGTCCTGTAGGAACTCGCTTCGGAGGAAAATTCATTTCCGCAGTGGTGCCAGCCAGTCCCAGTGAATGTGGGGTGTGCAAGTCAGGGGAGGAGGAACAGAGGGAGAAACGTGCTTGGAGCTCAGACCCGTACACCTGGTACTCAGGCCCACGCTGCAGCCAGGGTGGGTGGGTGGGTGGGCTTCTTTTTTATTTTATTTCTCTTGAAATCATGGCTAATTTGCCTTCATTATCTCCCTCTCTCTGGGGCCGCAGGGGACTATTGAGCTTTGACAAAGGAAAAAGGAAGTCAACTCCTTGCCAGGCTGCCTTCGCCAGGGTCCTGCCTAAGTGGGGTGGCTGGAAAGAAGCGCGGGGGAGTGGGCGGGACTATAAAGTCAGCCGGCTTTGACTGCTGCCCTGTTCTGTGAGCCTCCTGGAGGGAGGACACAGCACCTGAAAAGGGACCACTGAGAAAACAGAGGCCCAGAGGCTCCACTTGGGGCAAACAGGGCATGATCTGCAGGGACAGTGGGCTGTCAGCCAGGACCACGTCAGCGCACTGGGACCCTGGGGGCCGAAGAGGACATGGGCGCTAAGCACTCCACCAAGTGACGGTCCAGCCTCGCCCCACTGTGGAAGGGATTGTTGATATGGTGGGAAGGGAGGCATGGGCTTTGGAGTCAGTCCAACTTGGGACTCTGATTCTAAATCGGCTGCCAACTGGCTAACGGATCTGGGACAAGTCACTTCTCTCAGAGCCTCAGACTTCTCCTCTGCAAAACGGGGGTACTGGTGCCCACCCATGGGTTGCTGGGAGGAACTGTGCACAGAAACCATAAAACATGGCAGTTCCCTTCCTGCCTGCTTCCTTCACCTTGTTGAAAGGTTTTCCTAGATCAATCATGATGACAGCTCCTAGTGATTAAGTGCCGGTTTCTGTGCTTCCTAAGCATGATCTCATTTAATCCTCACCACCTTTGAGGTGGTGTAATCATGATTCTCATTTTACAGATGAGGAAACTGAGGCACAGAGAGGTTAAGTGATATCCCATGATAAAGGGCAGGGCCAGGGTTTGAAGTCAGGCCTACTGAGGCACAGAGAGGTCAAGGGAACTGCTCAGGGGCACAGAGCTTCTAAGTGGCAGAGCCAGGATCTGGCTTCCCTTCTGGCTCCCTAAGGGGTCTGGCCCCACCCTCTGGGCGCCTTCCTGCCTACTCCCCCATCCTGCCTACATCCCCTTCCAGGCCTGGAAGGTGCTGTGATGCCTGCAGCCCTAGGGCTGTTCAGCTCCAGGCAGAGCCCCAGCTCCTTTGGGCATTCCTCCCTGCCACTGAGGGCTGGAACAGGCCAAGAGCTCAATGGAGATGCCTCAAAGCCAGTTACAGGCTGACCTCTGAATGACAGTTCCAATCCCCACGGCTGACAAGCCTCCCAGGAAGCCCAGCTTCCATGGGGAGAGCAGCATAGAAAGATCAGATAAGCTCGGCAGAAGCACGTTTTTAAGGGAGACAAAAAGAAATGCATCAATAGATTTAAAAATTTGAAGCCTCATTCATTTGTTGCCAAGGATTGTAAGGAAAAAAACCAGAACTTTAATAAGTAGCACCCAGTGTTGGGCCCTTCCCTGGGCCAGGCCTACTCTAAGCACTTTATGGATGCTAAGTCAGTTAATTGTCCTAAGAACCACAGGAGGGAGGCTCACCGATTGTCCCCAAGTTACAGATAGGGAGCCTGAGGCCCAGAGAAGCCACTGAGTTGGTGAGCTACAGAGGCACCTGGAACCCAGGGCTCCCTGACCTCACAACAGACCATGTCCTGAACCCTCAGCTCTGCTCTTTCCCTCCAAACAGGAGGGCAACAGACTTCAAATGAGAAGCATCAGGGCACTGGGAAGGCAAGAGGTCCGGTACCCCAAGAGCCCCGAGTTAGGGTTCAGGCACTCACAGGCTGGGTGCATCAGGGCTAGCAGGACCCGTGGCATCACCTGGAGAGGCCACCACCCCCACCATCCTCCTCCACACAGGGGACTTCACCTCCTGATGCTCGCCCTGGCCAGCTCCACTCCAGCACACTGTGCATTTTCTCACTTAATCCTCATAACCACACTGCCATTTGGGCACTGTTATTCTCCCCATTTTACAGCTGGGAAAACTGAGGCACGGAGATGCCAAGTGACTTATTCCTGGTTACACAGCCAGAAATGACAAAGCTGAGATTTGACCCTATGGAGTCACCCCACCTTGGCAACTGCACTATAAATGGAGGTGAAACCTTCCTGGCCTGGGCACATCTGTCCTTTCCACCCGAGGCCCACCAGACTCACACCCCCCTAGGGCCTTTGCACCGGCTGTTCCCTCTGCCCACAAAACTCTTCCCCAGACATCCACAAAACTCCCCTCTTAGCTCCTTCAGGAACTTGTAGAAATGTCACCTCCTCAGGGAGGCCTTCCCCATCCTGCTGTTTGAACTTACACATGCACCCTGTACCTCCAACTCCTCTCCGCTCCCTCCCTGCTTCATGTTCCTCTGGGCAATCAACACCATCTAACTATGACTATTTTTACTTGGATGTCAGCTCCAGGGGGCCGGGCTTCTGTCTGTCTGCTCACTGCTGCATGCAGCACAGACAGTATTGTCTGGCATGTAGTACGTGCTCAGCAAATATTTTTTAAATGCAATTCCCATTTACAGATTAAGATAATGAGAATCAAAGAGGTGGAATGAGTTTCTCAAGGTCAGAGACCAGGAAGAGACAGAGTCAGGATGCAAACTCAGGCGAAGGATTGCCCCATGGCCACGGCCCCTGCTGTGGAGTAGGAGGCCAGGCCTGCCCGAGGAGTCTCAGAGCCAAGGGGTAGGCCTGGTGAGGACCCCTCAGAGGACTGGGCAGCCCAGGGCACAGCAGGGGGACCTTCACACATGCACACCCACACCCACTGAGACTTCCCTGCCCCCAGCATGCAGCAAGCGCCTGCTCAGACCTAGCAGGCCCGGAACAAACATGTCTTTGTGGCTGCGGAGTCAGAGCAGGCCTCCTGTCCTTGAGGCAGGAGCGTGAACATGGAGAGGGACTTCCTGCCAAAATCTGTGTTCAGGCCTACTGTGTGCCCCAGCCCTAGCCAACTGAGTTAGGTCACGATCCCTTCCTGCCAGAGCTCTGGGGTTAGCGAAAGGAAAACAAGAGTGAGACTGGACATGCCCAGGGTGTGGGGCCTGAGAAGGGACCCACCCAGAGTCCATCAGGAGCAGAGAAAGGGCACAGGGCTGCCTGGTCCACAGAGCCCAGCTCCAATCCTGGTGCTCACTGAGGCACACTGCCAGTGGGCTGACTTCTCAGGGCTGCAGTCTTCTCTGCCAAATGTGGAGGTGTATGGAGTGGCCACCTGTTGGCTGCCTTCACCAGCTCCAGGGGAGGCCACATGACCAGGCCTGGCCAATCAGAGGCTCAGTGATCCGTCAGAGGTGGGCATGTGATACAAGTTGGACCAATGAGAGTTGTTTCTGGGGCATTTGCTGGAACTACTGGAAATAGGCTCTCTTTCCTTAGGGATGGCTGAGCTGGTTGACCTTAAGTTTGAAGGTGCCAAGAACCCTCAAGGAAAGGAAACAGTCTGCCTGGAAATGAAGCTCACTAAAGTGAAGCAGAGCAAGCTACGAAGAGACCCAGAGTCCTAATGATATTAATTCAGCATCTGGATCCCACTGTGCCTGAAGCTCCATCTTCACACTTTTTGAAGGAAGAGCCTTGGTGCTGATGCAAACTGAAGCAAGTGTGATCGTGAGGTTCTGTGATCTGGGGAGGAGACCTAGGATGGGGGCCACAGTGGTGAGGGTAAAGGTCAAGTAAGTCATCAGAGAGAGAAAATGTCAGAGAGATCACAAAGGGCCTTGAATGCCAGGCTCAGGAGCTGAGCAGATTTGAGTTTTGGCAAGCTTCCTCCCATGGCAGCAAAGGGGTGGAGGCCAGGAGGCCAGGGAGGAGACTAGGCAAAGGCCCAGGTAGTTGATGCTGAGCCTGGGCCAAGGTGGAGGTCATAGGCTCATAAGGAGGGGGAGACACCTCCCTGGCGGTGCCCCAGGTAAGGTCTCCAGGGCACTGCTGCCTTTGTGGCCCTGACCACAGCAGACCAAGGTGACCCCACTCACCTGGGACTTGGGTTGAAAGAACAGATGTGCCCAGGCCAAGAAGGCAGAGCCTCTGTTTACAGTGCAGTTGTCAAGGAGGGGTGGGCCCATCGGGTCAAATCCCAGCTTTGTCACTTCTGGCTATACAACCTTGAACAAGTCACTTAGCATCTCTCTGCCTCAGTTTTCCCAACTGTAAAATGGGGAGAATAACAGTACCCAAGTCGCAGTGTGGTTATGAGGATTAAATGAGAAAATGTACAGAAAGCTTAGAAAAGAGCCTAGCCCAGAGGAAGCTCTCGACAACAGCCAGCTATTATGATTATTAGTGTTGTTTTTTCTGGGTCGCTAATGCTAGGTCCAGAGGTGACCTGGCTCTGCTCCTTGCCATGGGAAGGGAGGTGGGAATCCAAGTCCACTGGGCCCTCAGAAGCAGGGTTGGGGGCCCTACTGTAAGTCATCTGGATGTCAATCCCAGCTCGGCCGCTGCCCTCCCTGAGCCTTGGTTTCCTCCTCTATCCACTGGGACCACAGTCCCTGCCCTTGGAGCTGTTGTGCAAAGATATGTTAAGAACGTGGGAAGAAACCAGTGAGGCAACCCCAGGGCAGTGAATGCAGTACGTTCTGGTCCGGGCCGCAAGCCTCCTCTTTGGGGGAATAAGGTGAGCCCAGGCTGAGGCTGGAGAGACAGATGGAAAAATCATGCCTGCCCCTCTCTGGGTCCCAGCCCCAGCACACCCAGGAATGTGGCAGCTGTAATCCCCCATCCCACACATTCCCAGAGTCCCAGGGTCTCACCAGCCAGACCCCCAAGCCAGAGTTTCTTCTGCTGAGGTCCAGCCTCCTGCCCACCTGTGCTGGCACAGGAACTCCTCACCAACACCTTGCCTGTGGGCCTTGGGCTCTCACCCCTCTGAGTCGGACACTCACTCCCACCAGGCAGCTGTGCAGATCCTGAGATTGGGCAAAAGGCTTTGCTCACACCCGGATGGGACCAGCCTTCCTCCTACAGGGCTGAGCGCTGCCCCCGGAACCACGAGACCCGCCTGTTCTGCCTGCCTGTGCCGGACAGCCCTGGGGGAGGCTGAGCTATCCTGCTGCAGGACAGTGGCCAGGGTCAGACAGACAGCCCTAGCAAGTGTCCTGCCCCACCCTCCCCAAGCCCTGGGTTTCCAGGGAGTGGCAGTCCCGGGTCTCAGCCATCCAGTCCCCTCTCTCTGGGCAGCAGCTCCAGAGGGACCTATGTGTTCAGCCCCATCACTCTGCCCACAGACCCCCCATTACATACCCGCCTCTCCAGGGGTCTCCCGGCTGAGCCCACACAGCATGTTCGCTATTGTCTCCCCTGCTGCCCACCAACTCCCTCGGGAGCCACGCTGCTCGGCCCTCCCTTCCCTCCCCAGGGAGGGGCTGTGGGAGGGAAGCTCACAGCTCCCACTGGCTGGGCACCGAGTCCACCCACTGCAGCGGGCGGCTCTCTGCTTAAAGGGGACATGGCTGTTGTCAAGGCTGGCTCCAGGACAGGGTCCAACACGCCCCACCCCTGCAGCCTGGGTCTGGACAGGGCGTCTTTGAAGGTGGCATGCCTGGGGCTTCCTCCAGGCCTCTCAGACAGAGAGAGAGCCTGCTCCTAACTTGCCCGGGACTTTGGCAAATGACTGCCCCCCAGGCATCAGTTTTTTCATCTGGAGACAGGGAACAGTGCTTTTCAAACTTTTTTTTCTTTTTTTCTACGTAGCAGATTCCAAGGGAATTTGCACAGAACCCCCAGACATAAGCTAGATGAAGCACAGACTCTTTGCATGAACAATGCCAGGGCGTCTCTGCAGTTCTCAGCTTAGAAACCCTTGAGCTCAGAGACCCTCCAGGGCCCTCTCACCAATGTTCCAACTACCTCTCCTAGGTCTCAGTTTTCTCTTAGGTAAGATGAACCCAGTAGCCTGCCACATGGAGTGGCCACCCAGCTTTTTGTGAAGACCAAGTGAGTTGGGTGGAGGATCTGCCCGCCTCTGGGCTTGATAGGCAGGGCCAGCTGGTCACAGGCTCTAGCCACACCTGGCAGGCTCTGCCCCCTCCCAGACTCAGCTGGGCCTTAGCCTTGCACACTCCTGGGATTCCTCCACGTTGGTTCAGGACTGACCAGGCTGATCCTAATGGACACCTGAGGCTCCTCCTCTACCTGTCTGTGAGAAGGGGTGGCAGGCTGCACCCAATTTCCCCTGCTCTCCATCCCACCAGTGTATGCTGGCACCAACTGAGGGTCAGGCACCAAGAAGGGTGGGGTGATGGTGACACAGGGCACTGAATGGTGGGTGTCAACAACCTGTACAACTGCACAGTGCATTTGGCAAGGCAGAACCAGACAGACAAGGCCTGGCTCCCATGGAGTTCCTGGCCACATGGGAACACAGGAGCCTCATATTTCTTCCATGTGTCCTGCAGCTAGTGGGAGAGGGCTGCCCGGTAGTTAGGGACCCGAGGCTTCTTGTGGGCTCCCTCCAGAACAGTGATCCAGCATGGAATTTAGCCACAATTCCTGGGCCACCCCACACTGGCTCCTGCCAGTCCAACACTAGTGGCACCTTTAGAATAATCCAGGTTCTAAATCCGGGGCGGGGCTACTTGTGCCTTTGTATCTGCAAACTCAAGACCCTACCCTGTCGCCCACTTCCCATGATGCCTTCTTCTTTGGGCAACTTGAGATCTGTTTCTAGGGGAAGGGTCCAGGCGCCAGGCAAGTTTCCCTTGACCAGCAGTGATGCCAAGGTCTCCGCCACAGTGGGGGTAGTGAGGGTCAGGTTGCAGAGGGAAGACCTGAATTTAGTGGACATTTGCTGAATGACTCAAATCATGCAGGGAAGGGGGTACACACACTCAATGTGACCACCGGTACCCTGGCAGTGGTCAGAGAGAGGCTCGCCATGAAGACCCTGACCTTCACCAGGGCACAGAGGCCACTTTGGAGCAGTCTTAGCTTCAACCAGGCAGGAAGGGATGCATGTGAACTGCTCTAACAGACCCTCACCCCACTGGCCTCCATTCCCTCCATCTATAGCCTCTTCAGTCAGGGAGGACAGGCACGTGGCACCCAGGCCATTGCAGTTAGATCTGCCCCTTCTTTCTCCCTCTTTCTCTCTCTCTCTCTTTGTCTCTCTCTCTCTCTTTTTTTATTTTTCGAGACAGCATCTCACTCTGTCACCTGGGCTGGAGTGCAGTGGTACAATTTCCACTTACTGCAACACACTGGCTGGGCTCAGATGATCCTGCCACTTCAGCCTCCCTGGTAGCTGGGACTACAGGCAGATGCCATCATGCCTGGCTTACTTTTACATTTTTTGTAGTGATGAGGTTTTCGCCATGTTGCCCAGGCTGGTCTCAAACTCCTGTATTTGCTCCTTCTTAAAAAAAAAAAAAAGAAAATTTGCTCCCCACACAGATGCATTTAAATGAGTGATTAAGATTGGTGATTGGAAGCCTTGCCACGTTTCTCTGCTCCTTCTCTTAAAAAAAAAGTTGCTCTCCATACAGATGCATTTAAATGAGTGATTAAGATTGGCAATTGGAAGCCTTGCCAAGTTTCTGTCTCTCTCACTGCTCCTTTGGAGTTTACTTTTGTGGACCCCCAAGCTCCTGGAAAGGTCATGCCGTGGATTATGGGAGAGCTTCTGTGTGGCGTTTCTATGAGTGCCTGCCATGCTATGCACTGTAGGACCAAGACAAGGAGGCAGATGGGAAACAGCATCTCCCCTTTGCCCTCTGTCCTCGACGACCTACTGAGCACGTTTTCATGTGATTTTATCCAAATGCATGTTCAGAAGCAATTATTGGTCCATTTTGGAATAAGACAGAATTTAAATAAATAACTTGGCACAGAGAGGTTAAGCAACTTGCCCAAGGTCACCCAGCTGGTAAGGATGGAGCCAAGTTTCACACTCAGGAGGCCTGGCCCCCGCACTGCTATTCTTAATGGCACTGCTATGGGTCTCAGGATTTCAGGGATTTGTAAAAGCATCTGGGAGTGCAGAGGAAGAGGAATTAGCTCTGTCTGAGAGTCCACTGAGAAGGGTTTTCTTGAACTGACTTTGAAGGATGGGAAGGAGTTTGTCGACGAAGGAAAAAGCCATTGCATGTGTGTGAATCCATGGCCGAAATCCCACATGACTAAGTGAGGAGACAAAGAAGGAAACAGAGATACAGCCAGGCCAGGGGTGGTCTCGCTCCTCCAAGTGCGGTCTGAGGACCAGCAGCATCTGCATCACCCGGAGCTTGTCAGATACACAGATACTCAGGCCCCACCCAGGCCTGCCAAATCAAAAGCTGCATATTAAGAGGGTCCTCAGGTGATGCATATGAAGTTTGAGAAGCGCTGTATTAAGGAGTTTGTCTTTCATCCTGCAGGAAATGGAGAGCTAAGGATGGCTGTAGTGAGCGGGGCGAGACAGCTTTGCAAGAATCTCATACATGGAGTGCAGGCTGAGAGTAGGTGAGAGAAGGATTTCCGTCTGGGAGGCGGCCTAGGAATGAGCAGCAAGGGCTCCTTCTAGGACATGAGAGGAGGCAAAGCTGCTGCTTGATCACCCTCCAAAGACAATCCTTCTTGTCCAGTGCTGCCAACTTCAGGGAAGCAGAGGAAAAGGGGAACAGATTGCCTGGGCATGCAAGGTGGCTGGAAGCCAGGCCTGCCAAGCACCCAGGCCACCAGGGGCTCCTGAGGACAGCATCTGACTGCTTCATGTTTCAAATGCTGTGGGTGACATGTGAGGGGGACTGAGCAGCCCAGGGGAGATGGCAGGGCCACTGAGCTGGCAGGTGGCCCCTCTTTGGTCAGGAGGGGCCTGACACGTCCATGTCCCCAGGTTTGTGAGACAATTGGAAGATGGATTCCTGTGTGATCGGGGCACTTGTCCAGACCTCTCTGGACCTCAGCTTTCTTGGCTGTAGAATGAGAATAATAAAAACACCCACCCGCTAGGGTTGGGAAGACCACGTATTAATGAAACAGGAAGCGTTCATCTACTCACTTGCCTGCCAAGAGTCTCAAACTAACGCCGCCAAACAGGCCAGAAACAGAATTTCAAGGGAGCTGAGCACACAAGTCAGACATGCCCAGGTTCGAATCCCAGCTCCACCACCCACAAGCTGTGTGACCCTGGGCAAGTCACATCTGTCTGAGATTCACTTTGCCCCTTGTGAGGAATGAGGGTCAGAGAGCTTGGCAGAGTTTTGCAAACTCACGGCCACCATATGCTCTTCCCAGCGGAGGCCCAGGCCTGCAGGGCCCTCACATTGTCTCTCAGTGGGGCACCACTGGCACTAGAGTTGGGGCATTCTGCTGCGTGGGGCTGCCTCTCACCCTGCGGGTTCCTAGCATCCCTAGCCCCTCCCACCCAGAGGCTAGCGGCCACTGTGGTTGAGAACCAAGCCCATGCTGCACAGATGGGAAAACTGAGACCCAGAGAGGGCCTTGTCAGGGGTGCCCCACCAGCACAGCGAGAGCCTGGACCCAGGCCTCTGTCCTTCATCTCAGACTCCAGGGCTGAGTCCGTCATAACACAGGCGAGCCTTGTCCTGAGCCCACCAGGGGCCCTGAGTGACAGCCGGAAATGAAGTCTGGGAGGCAGCGATGACAATTCAAGGACAAGAGAGATAAATCTTTATTGCTGTGGGCTGTCAGTTGCTTCTTCCTCCGACCCTCCTCCCTCCACCCGAGGGGCCAGGCCAGGACAATTGCTCCCTCCCTGCCTGGTCCTCTCAGAACCTGCTTCTTGTTGTTAAACATTTCAGCCAGGTAGATATTATTGTACCCATTTTATAGATGGGGAAACTGAGGCTCAGTCTGGGATTCCACGAGCCACAGGAGAGAGGCACTAGGTGACCCCCTCTTAGGGAGTGCTGTTTGGTCTTGTCCCCACGCTGTCTAAGGTATCCCACATCTCCCCAGCCCTCATGGCCCCTCACCTGACTTCAGGGAAGGCTGGAAGGAGCTTCAGGGGTAGTGTCACCCAGTGGGCTGCCTGAAGCTGTGGGCCTCAGACCCACAGAGCCTGCCAGCCTACAGGAAAACACGCAAGGCCACAGGCCAAGGAGGCTCTGACAGCCGCAAGAGCAAAGCATGGCAGCCGTGTGGACAGACCCAGGAGAGGGGGTTTCCAGAATGTTGAGAAGAGCCACTGTCAACATAATTGGAACAGAGACTCCATGCACCAGGCCTTGTGACCAGCATTTTGCACACATTTTCTCATTTCATCCCAGGAATATCTCCACTTCAGAGATGAGGAACCCAGGGCCCGGAAAGGTGAAGTCACTTGCCCTTAGGCAAAATATCAGGGGGAGCCAGGGTTTGAACCGAGGCCTGCCTGATGGCAACCCCACCTAGTGGCCCCGAGAAATACATACACCGAACCACTCTCCACAGCCCAGGCATGTGAACAGAGTCAGGAAGCCCAACGCAGCCAGCCAGATACAAACACATGTTCAGAGGAGCTGGGAACCCCTGACTGGGCAGGGTCAAGTCACCAGCAGGCCAGGGGCCTGGCCACGGATGGGACAGCTCCCAGGGGCTCCCTCTTGGGTTCCATGCTTCCCTTGACACCCACAATAGCTTCCCTCCTGGAGGAGAGGACATGGGAGTACAACTGTACAGTGGGCCTCTCTGAGCCTCAGGTTTCTCCTCTAAAATGTGGATGATGAAGTTGTCTGTACTAACAAGGTCTTTGTTGAGAAGCTCAGTGAATGAGCAAAACACCTAGAAAACTGTAGCATGTGGGCACAGGGAGATGGCCAGCATGATCATGGCCCTGCCGTGTCTCTCTGGTCACTCATTCGCTCAGAGAATATTTACTAAGCACCTACTACCCTCCAGAGGTCAGCTGGGCCAGAGGTTTCAGCAGTGAACAGAGCAAGCAGACCCTCCCTTTTTAGAGCTTCTGGTCTAGGGAGGACCAGAGATCCAGCAAGAAAAACAGACAGACAGAAGGCATTTGAGATGGTCCTGAGAGCTGTGATAGACATAGCGACGATGTTGGCACAGAGAATACAAGGCAGGTGGTCAGGGAGAGCCTCTCAGAGTAGGCAACTTTTAAGTTGAGCCCCAGGTCTCCTTCACCAGCATCTTCACACCCCATAGGGACCTGTGGGTTGGGTAGAGGGAGGGGACTGCTCTGCAGTAACTGCCCGGAGCTGGATGAGAAGGCACAAAGGGAGGAGGAAGTTCCAGGTAGGCCGACCAAGCTTGGGTGCCAGGAGCAGCTGAGGGGCAGGTGCAGCTGAGGCACAGAGACAAGGTCAGCAGGGGCCGGGGAGAGGAGTTGGGATTCTGTTGAGTGTGAGGGGAGGGTTTTTGGCAGGGTCGTGGTGTGACCTAACTTCTGTTTTGCAATGGCAACTACCGGGAGTGGGCTGCAAGGGTCAGGATGGCACAGGGTGAGGGGTCTGGGGGAGGAAATGGGCCAGGCACTTCAGAGGCAGGAGATCTGGAATCCAGGTCCCTTCTGCTCTGAGCCTCATTTCCTCTTCGGGTAAGCATCAAAGCTCCTCTAATGACAGCCAACAGGGCACGTTTGAGGAACTGCCAGGTGGAAGCGGTCAGAAAGCATGGAGTCAGGATGTATCTTGATGCAAAACAGGAAGAAAAAGAAAAATGGGCACCAGCTATAAACTGGTGAGGCACAGAGCGTGGAGGGCAAATGGCCCCAAGTTCATGCAGAGGTGTCCCAACTAACTGTCACCAGAGAAGTGAAAACAGAAACAGCGAGCTCTCACTTGACTCTCCTCAAAATGGCACATGCTAGAAATGCAGACAAAACCAAGTGCTGGTGAACATGTGGGGTGATGGAAATGGAAAGTCACAGCACTGCTGGTGGGGGGCAAACTGAGGCAGCCACAGTGGCAGCACCTGGCAGTGTTAGGAGAAATTCCATGTCTAGCCACCTGTGTCCCAGCATCCTCACTCCTGGAAGTTATTGCAGAGTAATCCTACCCCCTACCCAGGTCCCTAAGGGGCGTGAACTCTTGAGAATGTTGGTAAAGGTGACCTGGGACTCCATCCTAGGGTAGGGGACAGTTAACGTGGTGACTGCACACTGTGGAGTGTGACACAGCAGTTAGAAGTGCAGCCACAGGAATGGCTCTTAGAAAACCTGGTGTCACATTAAAGAAAGAAAGGAGGGGAGAAAGGGAGGCAGGAAAGATGGAAAGGAAGGAAAGAAGAGAGACAGAATGAAGTATCAGTTATGTATTGAAATGTGGTGTCATTATGTATTGAAAGCAGACACATAAAGCACTATCTATGCTGCAAGGGCACACACAGACTGAAATACCTATTTCACCTATTTCAAGTGCAAGTTTAGAGGGAAGTAATTTGGGGTGGCAATAGGGCATGAAGGAGAGGAAATAAGATAATACAGAGCCAGATCCGGCACTGGGATGGCCCAGAACAATGTGTGCTTTGAACTGAGAAATTTAGCTCGACCTTTGGAACTTGGAGTTAAAAAATTAAAAATAAATAGGTGCCTCAGATGGCATGTTAGAAGTTGAAACTCTCTCCTGAGGATGCTGCTGGAAGAGTTTGGAGGGAGAGAGGGATAGGGTCAGCGAAGTGTCTTAGAAAACTGACTTGAATGGGTGCTCAAAATGCTCCTGGGTGAGGGGTTGGGCCTTGCTGTCTGTCCACCCTCCCCATCCTCCTCCCCTCAGGGGCTACTCTGACTGTCCACCTGCCCTCTCTCTGCCTTCCTAACAGAAAGCAAAACACGGAAATAAATGGACAAAGCTATTGGGGCTCAGCTCCAAGAAAAAGCGGCATTAAGCATCTAATCTCAGGATGGCAGTGGCCCCTCCCTGCCCTGTCCTAGAGAAAGTCCCGCACTGGGACTCAAGAGACCCAAGTTCGAAGTCCAGCCACTGCTCACACAGGGCCTACTGTGGGCCAAGAACATTACACATGTTGAAATGTCAGCATCTCTTATAGAAAGAACTACATCCAAAGAGGATCTGCTACAAACCCACCCAGAACAAAGGTGGCCACAGAGTCAGGGATGCTCAGAGGAGGAGTCCAGAAAAGCTACTGGGTGGAGGTGGTGTCTGAGCCAAGCCTTGAGGGACAAAGAAACTCAACACTCAAAGATAAGGTGGGCAGGGACTTCCAGGGAGAGGGCACAGCCTGGGCAGAGGGTGGGAAGTGGGAAGGAAAGGTACCATCAAAAGGGTCCCCAAAGAGCCGGTAGCTGGCTAGGCACCCAGGGCCAGATTCTGCAGACACAGTTCTGAGGAGAAGAGAGGGCACTGAATCAGGGCATTCCTGGCACTGTGACGGGCCATGTGGATGACATTTAGGAAGGAGCAGGCTCTCTGGAGGCCCCTCCGGTGAAGACACAGAGAGCTTATGCAGCTGTACACAGGCCAAGCCGTCAGGAGCAGTGCATGGGCCTCCGCACCCTGGAGTTGATGCAGCGACTCCCCCTTGTGGCTGGTAATCAAGGCATGAGGGTAGTGGATGAGGCTTCGGGAGGGGTGGGCACAGCTGTCATGCTGTGCCGTAACCAGCTTTGGTCTCAGGGTCAGCCTGTGGCTAACACTGTGCCTGGAGTCCCACCACCCACCCATGGATCAAGCATGACCCTCCGTCCATATGCAAATACCCTAGAGAGAAGGAAAGGGCCAGCATTTGCTGAGCGCCTACTGGATACGCAGCACTTTATGTACACTGTCTCATAGAGTCTTTCAAGAGTCCTGTGGGATAGACATTGCTATTCCCATTCTACAGTGCAAAACCGAGGTCAAGAGAGGGGAAGGGGCTTTGTTAAGGCGGCCCAACTAGGATGGGCAGAGGGCCAGACCGTGAGAACCAGGTGCTCCCTCCTCGAGTCCTTTGTACAGACTCTTCCCTTTGCCTGGAATGTTCTTCCTCATTTTCATCCTTAGAGTCCAGTCTAATACCTCCACCCAGAGGCCCACCCTGGCCACGCGGGGTGTGTCTCCTTTACCTCCCTCAGCCGTTCCTCCAATGCCTTTCCTCTCAGCCCTTCCTCCACCTTTTCTTTTCCACTAAATGGGAGATCCACAGCTGTCTTGCTCACTGATTTCAACCCCATGCCCAGGGCAGGGTTGTGCACACAGTAAGTGCTACACAGGTGTTTGCAGAATGAGTGAATGAGAAATATATGATGAATGTACATAATCTCTGAATTGCCATATTGGAAAGAAACCAACAATTCATCCCTTCTAACATGCAGGAATCCTCTCTGCTGTTTAGTACAGCTTGTATACCCCCATAAATGGGAGCTCACCACCTCTGAGCAGCCCACCCTATTCCTGAACAGTTGTAAGGGGTGAGAGTCACTCTGTTATCCCAGCTGTAGCCTGCCTCCCTATGGCTCCCCCTGGTCCCACACCATGGCCTCTGAGCCCTGGCAGGAGAGGCCACATCTCAGTCTGGATGTGGCTTCAGTGGGGACCCAGTGTGTGGCTGAACACGGTGGTGACCATTCACCCCGTTATTCTGGGGCCACCTCCTGGGGGCTCCTCCAACCAGGAAGAACAAGCCATTCTCCCAGATGCCAAAACATCTGACCATGCTGGACAGACATCTTTTATGTCCAAGTGGGGAAACTGAGGCTCAGAGAAAATGGGAACATAAGCCTCTAATAATGACAATCCTGGCTGGCCCCCACCTGGCACCCTACAGATTTCATACTACTTCTCGCCTCTAGGGGCGTTTACTTCAGTCCCATGAGGCTGGGCTCATCAGTCGTTTCATTTTACAGACAAGAAACTGGAGCCCAGAGACAGCTCAGTTCTCCGGCTCCAAAGCCTTAAATCACAGTTCAGTTCACACACATTCTCAAAGGGCTTGGTGGACGTGGTGATTACCAGATTCTGTGTCCTCATGGTAGACTTGAATATTGAAAGAGAATCCTGGAGCTGTGAACCCACGGTGGACCCTCGGGCAGGGTGAGAACATGGGAAGGACCATCCAAGAACCCCAGGCTGCCCAGCTGAGAATATGCCAGAGAGATCGGCAGGGGTGTGGGGGTGGGAGCCCCGCAGGGTTTGGAGGTGGGCCCTGGCAGAGACCATGTGTTTGAGGACAGGGCTTGACCCTGGGATTTCCAGGCCAGTGCCTGCTGCCTGGCAGCTGAGCCCCCTATGCCCCAAACCGACCAGCCCTCTCCATCCTCCCTGCCTCCCATTCCCAGCACCAAGTAGCAGAGCCTATTCCCACCTTTGAGCCTTTTTATCACCATCCTCCAGGAATGCCCTCTTCCTAATCCCTGTCTGCCAGGCCAAGTCCTACAAGCCCTCCAAGATTGCTGCCTCAGGAAGCCCTCCCACTGACTGGGGCCTCATCTAGGGCTCCAAGCCCTCGGCACCTCTCAGTCCCACTGTGTGTCAACTCACTGGCCATCCCACACTCTTCCTTGCCCATCTACCCCTAGAAGAAGACACCAGCATGGTGATGAAGTGTGAGGAGCATTCTAGTATGCCACCCTCCCCGCAGCAGCACTGCTGGGGCCTCAGAGGGGTCCTGAGTTCAAGTCCTGGATCTACCTCCACCTCTGACAGACTGGATGACCTTGGGCAAAACCAGCCTCCATCTCCCCATGTATAAAATGGGAGTACATGCGTGGCCGCAGGAGAAGTAGGGCTTGCAGTCTTTGGGGGCTGCTTCAGCTCTGGCCTCAGTCAGCCTAGAACCCCTCCACCTCCATCCCCAGCTTGAATTCCAAATGACCCTCGGCTACTTACAAACCCCAAACAAACCTTCCTCAACAAACCCACTCTGCACATGGGCACTGAGACACAGCACGGAGCAAGGATCTTACCCAAGGTCATCCTACAGGGACCCCAGCAGCCCCAATTATGTGGCTGTTAGGGACTGCTGGCCATGTGCCCCGTTTCGCCCGCCCACCTGCCCACCACATCTGCTTATGAGTCACCACTACCTCGACCAAGATAGCAAAATGTGGGAATCAGAGAGCCAAGGTTGGCCCAAGGGGAGTGAGTGGGCGGGAAGGGGGAGGCTGCAAGGCTTCCAGGCCCAGGAGAGCAGGGGCCCAGAAGGGACACTGATGCCAGGAGGAACACGGACCTGCCAAGGACCCATGAAGAGTCGCGATCAGCCTCAGTCCCTTGGCTGATGGAGGTGCTTTCTGTTGCATCTGACCATCTCCCCACTGGGTGGGGAGACAGGGTTGGGAGCCTTCACAATGATCCAGACAATTAAGACAGGCAGATGGTTCTGCTGGACTGAACATTCAAGCCGACAGACGGAGACAATGCCGGGACCTGAGTTGACGAGATCAGCATGCGTTCCAGAGGGAGACACGCGCAAGCAAGGCCAATGTGCAGTTGGGACATTCTGGGAGGGGCTTGGCACGTCTGTCTGCTCTGCCCGGCTCAGACCTCTCCAGGCCCTGGGCTCCACTCTGGGCTCTGCTCTGCAAGAGGGACACAGAGAGGATGAGGTATGGACAGAGGTGGCAGCCAGGCGGAGAGGGCAGAGACTGTGTCCTGTGGGGAGCGGGGCTCACTCAGCCTAGAGCAGGGAGAGGCATCACTTTTTCGGCAGGGCTGTCCCGGGACAGGAGAAGCAGAGAGAAGGCAGAGGACTTGGGGGAGCCTGGGGAAAGCAGAGCAGTGGCCACACGTTGAGAATACAACCGAGGGGTCCCTTGCACCCAGCAGGGGAGGCTGAATAAGCTGACCGTGAAGGAACGCCCCCGGGGTGAAATGTTTGGAAGTCCGGCGGCCTGGGTAGGCTCATGCTCCGGTACTTCTTTCCTAGGTGTGTGACCTTGGAAAGTAACTTCGTCTTTAAGCCTCAGTTTCCTCAGCTGCAAATGGGGTGATTTAGTTCATAACCCACAGGCCTGTTGCAAGGGTGAGAAAGTACACGGGAAGTGCCTGGCACACAGCAAGTGCTCAATAAACGTTTGGGAAACAAAGAACAGGTCTAGAGGTTCACTCCAGACTGCCGGGATTCTGGACGAGAGTTTATCCCTGTCTTCTTGATTCAAAAAAAAAAAAAAAAAAATCACCTGGTATCCGAGCCAGCATAGCTGATCTGAAATTCTGGTGCCCGCAGGCATGGAGGAAGGCAGAGGCTCAGGAGTGGGGCACTGGAGAGAGAGTGCTCATTTCCACGCTGGGAGTCAGATTTGAGGCCCTGATGTGGCTGCCAGGAGAAATGCTAGGAGCCGGATGTGGTGGCGTGTGGGAGGCCAAGGGGAGCCTCATTAAGGAGCGGAAGGAGGGAGTGAATAATTCATCACAGACCTGCACCACAGAGTGGGCACAGGCAGACAAAGCTCAGGAGGGCAAGGACAGGGGTTTATGTCTGTCTTGTTCCCTGTTGTACCCCAAGGGCCTAGAACAATACCTATGACATAATAGGTGCTCAATAAATATTTGTTGAATGAATAAGTGACACAGGCTATTCTCCTGCCTCTACATCCATCAGTTCTGTCCACCCTACAGTCCTGGCTCCTCACCTCCTGCCTGGGCCCCACCCAAGCCTCCTTCCTCCAACCCCACCTTGGTCTGCAGAGCACAGCCAGCGCCTATTCTTTTCTTCCTATTTATTTATTTATTTAGGCACAATCTCAGCTCACTGCAACCACTGCCTCCCAGGTTCAAGCAATTCTCTTGCCTCAGCCTCCCAGGTAGCTGGAATTTACAGGCATGCACCACCACGCATGGCTAATTTTTGTATTTTAAGTAGTGATGGGGTTTTACCATGTTAGCCAGGCTGGTCTTGAACTCCTGGCCTCAAGTGATCTGCCCACCTCAGTCTCCCAAAGTTCTGGGATTATAGGTATGAGCTACTACCGTACCTGGTCCAGATCCTGTTCTAACACTCGAAGCAGTCCTCCACTCTCTGCTGCTCAAGGACCACCCATGGTTCCCACTGCCCCCAGGACAGAGTTCAAGCTCCACAGCCTTTCACCTCCTCCACCCTGCCTCTCTCCTCTCCCCACACCCTTCATGCTGACCAAGGCTCTCATGGGGTCTTGAGGCAGATCTTTCAAGCCTCCAGGCATTTTCTTTTTTTTTTTTTTTTTTTTTTTTTTAAGAGATGGAGTCTTGCTCCATCGCCCAGGCTGGAGTGCAGTAGCACCATCTTGGCTCACTACAACCTCCGCCTCCCGGGTCCAAGCGATTCTCCTGTCTCAGCTTCCCAAGTAGCTGGGATTACAGACACGTGCTACCACGTCCAGCTAATTTTTTTAGTAGAGATGGGATTTCACCATATGCTGGCCAGGCTGGTCTCGAACTCCTGACCTCAAGAGATCTGCCCGCCTCGGTCTCCCAAAGTGCTGGGATTACAGGCATGAGCCACTGCGCCTGGCCACCTCCAGGCATTTTCATGAGCTGCTCCCCCACTTATCTACCTGGCAAACTCTTACTCATCCTTAAATACCCAGCTCTGGGAGTCTCTTTTGACCTCTCTCAAGCAAAGTCATTGCTTCCTTCTAGAGGCAATAACTACACCCTTGAGTGTCAGTTTGGAGGACACAGGAGGGGTCTCACATGACCATGTGGCTCAGGGACCTCCGCCCAAGTATTCAGAGTGAGAAAATGGGGCCTTACCCAGAGAAGATGAGCAACAGGACGGCTCATTAAAATCATATAGGCTGGAAACGGATAAACGTGTCGCCAGGCATTTTTTGAAAAAAAATACTTTGAAGAAGAAGACAGAAGAAACGCCTTGCGCTCTCCCATAGCTCTTGGATTCTTCTCCCTTGAGGTTTCGCTTTCGTGAATGTGCAGGCTCACTTCATGGGCAAAGCAAGTTCCTTGTGCCTCCCTCAGTGCCCTCCGTGAAGGAGTGGAGAGGGGTCGGGCAGGAGCCTGGCTCAAGTCTGCACACAGTGTGTCCTCAATCAACCAGGCTGAGCCCTCCTTTTTCCTTTGCTTATTTTCTATTAAGAGCTATGCTGGCCCCAGATGTGACTGCCCTGGGGACAGTGGTGTGTACATGGGGAGAGGAAGTAAGTGGTTGGGTCACTAAGGGGAAGATGGAATTAAAAATTCCAGGAGTCTACTGTATGTCCCAAACTTCCTCAGTTGGCACTGCAATCTCAGAAGGGCAGTTTCTCTTGGGCTCACTTGACCAGGGAAGGAAACTGAAGTTGAGTAGCCGTCCAAGGCCCCACAGGGAGTAAGAGCCAGGACAAGATTTGAACCCTGGTCTCTCTGGGCCAATGTAAGCATTTCTTGCATCTCCAAGATGCAGAGCCTGATCCACAGCATTTAGTAGGCTGCTCTCCAAATCTTGGGGAAGCTCAAATCTGGAGCCAACCCAGGATTTCATCTGTCCCTCCAGCCTGGGAGGATCCCACTGGGCTCTTAGGGTCTGTGGACCTGAACAGAGGACAGCAGCCTCAATGGGGGAGGGAGTGTCTCCTGCAGGGGTGGTCTCAGCACAGGAGTCTCTGGCCAGACCCAAGGAGAGGCCTGCTCCTGATGTTCTCCAGGCACCAACTGCTCTGCCTCTGTGGACCGGGCTTCCAGGGACCTCTAGGATGTCAGGCCCCCAGCTGCCCTGAGGCCACTGCAGGACCTAGAGCCCTCTGCTGCCGCACAGACACCTACCCCATCCCCGACACCTCCCTGAGGAAGACGCTCCCTGTGTAGACCTCAGAGTCTGAAAAATGCTCAGTTACAAGCTCACTGGCTGGAGAGAGCCTCTGTATGTCAACTGTGTGGCCTTAGGCAAGTTACTTAACCTCTCTGTGCCTCAATTTCCTCCTGTGCACAATCAGAATGAGGATGGGACCAGCCTTGCAGGGCTACTGTGAGGAATGAATGAGTGAATGCACTGCTTGGCACACAGTGGCGCTGAGTGAATGTCTGTCACTGCTGTTCCTGTTGACAGTAAGATGATTCTTGGTCCTAAGCCTGAAGCATAGAGATTGTGAATTCACCACCTCCCTCCTCCCCGTGCTATAGATGGAGAAATGGCAGCATAGGTGAATCCTGGGGTCACACAGCCTGGGGGGCTTAACTCCAGCTCCTCCCCACCCCCAGTTCAATCTTGGTCCCACCCTAAGCCCCCTCCTAGCACTCTGAGGAGCTGAGCATGTGTCCAGTCATGGGAACCTGCACAGGCTGGGGCTCAGCATAGAGAGTCTTGCCCAGAGGCAGGCCGCCTTCACCTAGGTCCCCCTGTTCCAACTCTCCACGTTCAGCTCCTCGCTCCCTCCCACTCCTGCTCCCCCACACACAGCGCCCCTGCTAGGTGACCCCGGCCCATCTGGACAGCCTCACGACCTCAACAGGAAGGAGAGAAAAGGCTGCTGGGGACATGCCCTGGGAAGGGGTGGGGGCGATGAAGGAGACACACAGGAAAGTCCAGAGAGACCCAAGGAGAGACAGTGACAGTGGAAGAGGAACAGAGAAGAGCAAGACAGAGACAGACAGAGTGGGAGAGAGAAGGCAGAGCAGAGGCGGGGGCAGAGAACTGGGTGAGGGAGGGCAGACAGCAGGAGAGAGAGACACAGAGAGACCCAGAGGCCAGGCAGAAAGACAGTGGGAGAGAGAGGAGAGAGAGAGACAGAGAGACAGTGGGAGAGAGAGGAAGAGACCCAGAGAAAGCAGAGAGACCGAGACAGAGAGATGGAGGAGAGAGAGAAGGAAGCAGAGCGGTGGAGAGACGGGGAAGGGAGCTGGAGTGGTCTGGGGCAGAGATACAGAGGGAGAGAGAGAGATGCAGCACAGAAACCCAAAAGGCTCCTCGAGAGAGAGGGGGAGGGAGAGCAGGGGTGATTGAGGACAGGCGGGGAGCCCAGGAAGTCCCTCTGGGCCCCTCGCCGTCCACCCAGACTCACCGGCACCTTTGAGCCGCCGCCTCACCACGCCCAGCCGCCACTTGAGTGACACCGCCAGCATTGTGCCCTCCTGCCCTCTGGCAGAGCCCTGTGCAGCCTGCCCCAGCCTCCCACGCCTGGAGTCGGCGCTCCTGTGCCTGCTCCAGAGCTGCCTGCGCTAACTGGCACAGGCTGGGCGCTCCCTTCCTCCGCCCTCCGGGAGTTGCTAAAATAGATAATCCTCCCCGGAGCCAGCGGTGGCATTGGTGGCGGCAAGGCCCTTCCTCCACAGCAGCCCGGCCTGGGGAGTACAGCGCCGGATGTTCTAGCCTCTGCAGCAAACCTTCATCAGGCCCCACCCTCAAGTCCTCTTCCCGCCAAAGTGCTCACCTGGCCCACCCCACCTTTTGCTGAAATCTACCAATCCCCTCCTCCCCTCTTCCCCGGGCTGGCTGTTTGATACCTGAAGGCCTCTGCACCTGCAAGGCCCTCCCTCTAGAATGCCCTTCCCCTCTAGTGGGGCTCCACGCATCCTCTCTGCCTGGGAATGTTTGCTCCCTTCAGGGCACCCCACCTGCTGGATCTCAACACATTTCATGCTAGGTTGAGATTATCTACCTGACCCCAAGAAGAAGGAGTTCTGAGACAAGGACAAGAGTCCACTTGTCCTGTGTCCCCAGCAGACAACACCGCACTGGGCATGTGACTGGGGCCACCAGAGTAGAACGAGGAGACTCAGGCCCCTCCTCTTAACTCCTAACACCTACAACTATAACACATAACATGGGGATACTGGAAGAAGCCGCTCAAACTGCTGGTTGGGTGGAGTTTTGGGGACTATGTGTGAGTACTCAGAAAACACATCCAGCATCCCTTCTTGTCGTACACATGGCTAGCCTCCTCTCTCATCCCACATCCTGACCCCTGAGTTTGGCAGGGCAGTGTTGCCCTAGGGGAGACTGAGGCAGATGGGCAGTGACTTGCTCATGGTCACAGAGCACATACGTTGCAGAGGTGGCTCTAGAACCCCAGGTTCCTACCCTCTCTCTACCAAGGCAGGTGTTCATGCTTTCTCCATCCTTTCCCCAAACCATGAAAGCCCCTCTGATGAATCAGGTTACAGACCACACTCATAGGAAGGGCAAGACACCCGCTCGGGAATCACGGCTGCCACAGAAATCAGACTTCGTGTGTGAACCAGCAGTGAGGGCCTCCCTTGAGAAGGTCAGAGGGTTCCCCCACATGCAGAACTCCTGCCAATCCCCATCACTTCACAGCAATCCTATCTCTGGAATCCTTTGGCCCAGCATTCACCAGCACACAGGATTAGGATGGATGGAACACAGGGCAGTTCTGGATACACAGATTCAACCAGTAATAAAAATGAATTACACAGCGAGGAAGTGATTCCCTTTTCAGCAATCTCCCGTCCCTTCAGATTCCATGCAGGAGGCTCCTTTCGGCTCTACCGCACTACCTCCCTGAAACTTGCAGACAAGTAATTTTAAACAAAGAGAGAGCAGGCCCCCAGGCTCAGAACCTCCACAGCACATGGATTCCAGCCCAAAGCATCAGGAGGCACTACTGGCAGAAGGTGAGGCTCAGGGAGGCTCTGTTGGGGCAACTCAGCTAGGTTGGAGGTCCTGGGCTCCTTTACACAGACTCTGCTGAGGGATTCTGTCTTCATCCTAAAGGTGTGGGTGGTAGAGGCCTCTCAGGGCTAGCCGAGGAAGCAGGAAGTGGGCACTTGAATGGCATTACTCAGCTCCTTCTCGAGACCTGAGGACAGCATGAGTGCTACCCCACTGCCATAGCCCCTGTCCCATCCCCACCGTAAGCCTCTCCTCTGCAGATGGGAGACGTAAGCCTCTAGAGGAGCAGCAAAGCTGTGGTTCAGCTGTGCAAACAGAGAGGAAGGGAAGGGAGCAGAGTACACATGCCTTTAGGGATGGGCAGATCTGAGTTCAAATCCCCTCAGTGTGCCTTAGTTTCCTCATCTGACAGATGGGGCTAACAGTTCCTGCCTCCAGTATGGCAGGGCTACACGAGATCACAAGCATAGAGCACTTGGCGGAGCCTGGCACACAGTAGGTGATAGATAAATAAATACTATGTAGCTGTTATTAACGTTGTGGTTATTCTGCGTGGAGCTCAACCCCTGTGTGTGAATGGGGATGCGAGGCCCAGTGAGGTGAAGGCAGGAAAGTCAGGGATCTGATGCGTGCCATGAACTACCACATCAAATCCTCAGAGCGCATGAGGTCCTAGGAACATAGCGATTTTACAAGCAAGGAAACTGAAGCTCAGAGAGGTATGGTACTCCACCAGAGTCACACAGCATGCAAGCGGCAAAACAGGTCTCAGGTCCCAGCCACCAGATTAGGCCGCTGCCACATCTAGGCCCAGGAAGCACCCATTATACAACCACTACTGTGGGCCAGGCTGTAGGCCGAGACCCCCACGCTGGCTTAGCCCAGGGAGGGGAGGCTGCACTGCCTGGGGTTGTGCACACTGTTAAGTGGCAGAGCACGGTCAGGAGCTCTGGCCATGGATGAGGCCGCTTCTCACCTCCATCAGTGCCTTTGGTAGGAAGAGAAATGGCCCAGGTGGTCTGCAGTGCCAGCTGAAATTGACGTGTGGAAAGCACAGCAATAAATAAGTAATAAGTAAATAAGGAGGCCGAGGCTCCCAGGGTGTGGGAGAGGCAGAGTTCTGACCTGGTGGGGCTTCCTGTCACCAGTTAACCCTGAAGGGTGCCCTGTAAGTGTCCCAGGCCTTACAGGTGAGGACACCCCCAGGACCACATCCAGACCTGCATAGAGAGGTGAGTCTGCCAGCTCGAGGCCCAGCTCTGGGTCTCTGTCCCCTACACACCCACCCCAGGAACCTCACAGGCCTCAGGGCCCACTGCAGGAGTATACATTTATGTGCAAAACTGACTACGGAGCCCAGCCTGAAAACTCCCTGACTATGTGGCCTTAGGCCACTTCCCTTCCCTGGGGCCCCTTAGCTCTTCAGCTGCAAGAGGGAGATAACCTTGCCCTGCCTGCCACCTACAGCTGTCCTGGGTCAAATGAAGAACAGGAGCTCTGAGGGCAGGGTGATCTGTCCATTACGCCTGGCACTGACTTGGAGGGGATAAAATACTTGTTAGGTGCAATCTCAGGAGTGTTTAACAGTGTGGGCTGTGGAGCCAGCCTGCCTGGGTTCAAATCCCAGCTCCACCACCTTCCAGCTGTGCAACAAGACTGTGTCACTTACCTGCCTGAGCCTCAGTTTCCACACCTGTAAAGTGGAGATGATAATAGGATATGCCTTCCTGTATGCTGTGAGAGTGAAAGGGGATCAAATGAACATGAAGCTCCTCACACACACTCATTAAAAGCACAGAGCATTATTCTTAAGTTTGGTGTTGCAGAGTTTCCAAGTGAAGCTGGAATTCAGGTAGACCTCGGGGAGTCAAGTCGACCAAGGGCCAATTCCTTGGTTGAAGTGGAATTCGGGTAGACCCTGGTAGGTCTGATAAATTAGTAGTGCAGGTGAGCCAAGGTGTGTGCTGAGAAAGAATTTATCTTTTAAAAAAAAAAAAGGAGCCAAGAGAGATGTGATCCAGGAGTTTCTGATGGTAGCATCCCAGCATTATGTTGGGCCCAAGAGAAGACAACTGTGGGAGGGAGTGGTCGGTGTGTTTCCCCATCTCGCCCCAAGCTCAGGGCATCATGTGTCACCTCTGTCTTGGGGGTGCAGGATCCACCAGAAGTCACTAGGGCTCAACCTGTTCAGAGCTAATTTGGGAGATGGCTCTGTCGATCCCAAAAGATCCAGGTCCCACTGAGGAGCTGCCTGGCTGCAGAAGCAGCAGAACTGAGGAAGACATGGTCCCTGTCCTCTAAAAACTCCTGGCAGAGACAGATGCTGCTTCTCCCTGAGCCTCAGTTTCCCCACCTGAACGCTGAGGTCAAGAATCCGCACCTCGCAGTGCTGCAGGAAAAGAAATAATGATTCCACATAACTCCCAGTCCCATCCCTGTGTCAGTAGAGGCTGGGGAGAACTTGAGGCCAGTTATGATTTGATGATTTATGCTAGGCATCTGAGGATGGGCTTGGTGGCTCAGGCCCGTAATTCCAGCCCTTTGGGAGGCCAAGTTGGGATAATCACTTCAGGCCAGGAGTTCAAGACCAGCCTGGGTAACATAGTGAGACTCTGTCTCTATAAAAAAATTGTTTTAATTAGCCTGGCATGGTGGTGAATGCCTACAGTCCCAGCCACTCACGAGGCTGAGGCAGGAGGATCACTTGAGCCCAGGAGTTTGAGGCTGCAGTGAACTATGATCGTAGCACTGCATTCCAGCCTGAGTGACAGAGAGAGATCCTGTTTAAAAAAACTCAGCAACAACCAAACAAAAACAAAAAGCATCTGTATGTATACAGTATACAGTCAATACGCTTCTCTCCCCATGTGCAGTCCAGCTTCTTCAGACTGCTATCCCCTTTTCTTCCAGCAATGTCACCCCCATTTCCCTTGGGGAGCTGCTCCTTCCCTGCACCCAGGGGAGGAGCTTTGTCCTTCAGCTCCAGGAGGGCCTTGCCCCAAAGCAGACCAGGTAGCCTATCCCAACCGCCAGCCAAGGCAAGCAGCTCAGGGATGGGCACATGACCCAAGGCAACCCAATGAGATGCTGTTCTGGGGCTTTTGATGAAGCCACTAGGAAAGGGAATCTCCTGGAGGTGTGGAGAAGCCATGTCAGTCTGAGGCTGCTGGCGGCCACTGTGGCACCAAAAGAGAAGGAGAGAAAGACAAATCCAATCCTGATGATGATGGCATCTCAGCACCTGGAACCCACCATGCCTGAAGCTGGGTATCCCTTTTGAACTTAAGCCAATACATTCCCTTCTTTGCTTAAGCCAGTTTGGGTTTGGTTTTTGGTAACTTGGGCCCAAAAGAATTCTGACTAATCCAGTGTCTTCCTCATCTCAGAGTCCCAGATTCCAGCACACAGCAGGGACACAGCAAGAGCTCAGTGAATAAGAAATGGAACACGGAATAATATGCTCCCCAAACTCTGCCCTCAGCAGAGGACCCCTGGGCCCTCAACTTTAGTCAAAGGAAGCCACAGCTGGATATGAATTCCTTTGGGTACAGGGGCCCCAGCTGAGCAGTTCGACTGGAAGATGAGGACAACAGCAGAGGGAGGCTTGGGGTCCTAGGTTCCAGCCATCTGAAGCTTGCTCATTACCTGAGCCACCTACCAGGCTCCCCAGTGCTCCCCAGATTTTTGCAGGCTCCTTCTGCAGACAGCAGCCCCAGGGAATTGTGAGGGAGCAGAGGCCCCCTTAGAGGAGATGAATCCATGGATGCTTCAGGCTGAGTCATCAAGGAAATAGCAAGGGCAGATCAGCCCAGCTGGGAGCCGAGAGGTCTGCGTTCAGGCCCCAGCCAGTGTGCACTACTGTGTGGCCTCGAGCAAGTCCCTGCTGTTCTCTGGCCTCCATGGGCTATACTCCATGGTCCCCCCTAAGTTCATCCTCCCTATAGCATTCTCACTTTATTGATCCCAAGGCCCAAAGAGGTTCCCCTTGTTGCCTGAAGTCACACAGCCACTAAGGCGGCCAAGCCAGGATTCAAACACAGGACTATCTGGCTCTCCTCAAAACTGAGGCTGCACAGAGCCCAGGAGATAGGTTAAAGAAGGGAAAAGATCACAGAGGGATCCAGGCCAGCCTCCACCAACACTGCTTTTTCCATTCCTGCCTCAGCTTCACAAAACCCCAGAGGCATGGGGTTGCTGCCACCCCCACCTGCTTCCTGAAACAAATTAGCATCTCATCAGAGATGCCTTTAATCTTCTGGGCCTTTTCTTCCCCACGGGCCAAGCGGTGACATTTCTTCTGCCCAGCTCTACTGATCTAAATAAGACCAAGGCCGCTGAGGCTGGCTCTGTGGGTGGAAGAGAGGGGGCTGGGGGAAGACCCTCTTGACCGCTTATCCAGGCTGGGGGAGGGAGAGGATGTGGGCAGATGCAGGTCATCCGTGCATCTCTCCATCCATTTGTTCATTCAGCAGATGTTTATTCAGCACCATCTGTGTGCCAAGCGTGGAGGTACAGCCACCAAGGCTTCAAGGTGCTAATATTCTAGTGAGGAAGACAGGATAAATGATAGATGTAACAGACAAGTAAAGGATGCAACATGTTGTGAGGTGAAAGCTGCAAGAAATAAACAGAGCAAGTGAGGAGTACTGGAGTACAGAGATTGATGTTGCCAATTACAAAGGAGCTATTATCCCCAGAACCCAGATTCTGGATTCTAAAGTCCTTTGCCCAGCAAAAGGAACCCCAGGACTCCTGAAAGCAATGGATGATTCCAGGGCTGAGTCAGGGAAAATACAAGATGAGTCTTTCTTATAGTCTCAGAAAGTAAGGAAGTGCTCAAGGTCTGAGTGGGGAAAGTTGGGAGAACACAGAAGCCAGCTGGAGGGGTCTCCCACCGGCCAAATTTGGGACAACTTGTACATCAGAAAAGAATCATGACTACAAAACTGTAGAGATCCATGTGTTCCTATTGATTTTGAAAAGAAAAACAAAACAAAAAAAACCTGGCTGGTTCCTTTGGGGGTGGTTAAGATATCACATTTTTCTGTGAACAGATACATGAAGTTAAAGAATGAAGCACCTTTCCTGTGTTTCCTGTATACGCAGTGTTTTAGGAGGCCCTAATAAGGGAAAGGCAACCTTCAGAGAAGAACCACAGTAGGTAAGTGCTAAAGAAATGACAGAATTGGAAAACCACCTTTTTGCAATCCTAGTGAAATAAAGGATCCGGCACTGACTCTGTGACAGAGGGATGCGGCAGACAGTCCTTGGACTCCTGGACAGGTCTCAGCACCACCCAGAGTGGAACTACGTGGCATTACGGGCCCCAGATGGGATGTGTAAGGACGCCCACAGCATACCCTGACATGGATTCTTTCCTGCAAAATTGGACCTGAATCAAATCCAGCTTTAGCCTCAAATAACAGTTGGGAGAAAGTACAATAGGGCCGAAGAATGAATTAAATGATACCACGAGAACATTCCACAGGCAAAAAGGCCTGGGTTCTCCAACAAATAATGAGAGTGGGGAAAAAAAAAGAGGGAAAAGGGACTGTTACAGATTAAAAGAGACATAAGAGACTGATCAACCAAACGCGACAAGGGACCTTACTTGAATCCTGATTTGAATAAACCGATCATGAAAAGACATTTTGGAGACAACCAGGGAAAATGGCACGAAGACTGGGTACGAGATGATATGAAGAAATTACGGTTAATTCCGTTGGGTTGCTACTGTTGTAATTAGAGTTGAGAAAAAGTCTTTATCTGTGGATATACAGACAAAACAAAAAAAAAGGTCTGATTTGCCCTTAAAATGCCTCAGGGGTATTCCTGTGTTATATGTGCTATTTGGAAGTAAATGAAAATTTAAAATATAAAATAAAAATTAAAAGAGGGAGTCATAAAAGGCCTCACTAAAAAGGTGACATTTAGAGAAAGGGTTAAAAGAGGGAGGGTGCTGTGGTGGGCGGGGGCTTGCGGGAGAGTGTGCTCCTGAGGGAGGGGGAGCAGCGCGGGCCTGGAGGGTCCCAGTAAGGGCAGGCAATGCAGGGTCTCCTGAGGATCTGGCTTCTCCTCTGAGGATGTGGGAGCTTTGCCTGGGGCTTTAACACCATCCCTCTGGCTGCTGGAGGGAGAAGGCAGGGAGGAGGGGTGGAGGGGAAGGGCAAAGGCAGGCAGAGCAGGGAGGAACCCTGCACGGTGCAGGAGAGTGGTGGTATGGCCACCTGGACCGAATGGGGGCAGAGGAGGGAGGGAGAGGAGTGGACTCAGGCTTTATTGTGCAGTCGAGCTGAGCCTTGGTATGGCATGGCCACTGGACCGAAGTGGGGGCAGAGGAGAGAGGAGAGGAGTGGACTCAGGCTTACTGTGCAGCTGAGCTGCCTTCCTCTGCCAGAGCTCAGCATTTCCAGAGCAGCCACTCCTCTGTCTGGCTTAGCAGTATGAGCTCTGGGGTCAAACATACTAGGCCTCAGTTTCCCCATCGATAATATAAAGGGTGATTATGAAGCACTCAGACAATCAATCAGATGCTCTATGGAGACAAAGCAAATGAGAACGTCCTGCAAACTGATCAGGATTGGGCATGTGTCACCAAGAGGGAAGCCACCTTTACTGGGCACCTACTGTGCACCAAGCACAGAACTCAGGGCTCCGCAGTCATCAAGCCTCGCTTATCATAAGGTGATGTCACCTGGCTGCTATCATTACAGGTGAGCTTAAAAGAACTAGTGCTGAATCAGAAATGTGGGGGGTGGCATCCAGGCAGTGGCCACTTTTTCAACTTCCCCAGTGATTCCACTGAACACTGGGATGGAGAGTCACTGTCACCTTGCTGCCCTATGATGAAGATGGGAACACTGCCATTCAGAGAAAGAAAGCAGCTGTTTCTCTTCACATGGTGTCCAAGCGGCAGAGGAAGGATTTCCAACAAACCCCTCCACCCCTACCCATCTCCTGCCCTCCACCCTCACCAGACCCGCTCTGAGGCTCAGGAAGTAGAGGAAGCAGCCCCAAGGGAGGCTAAAACCCTGCCAGGGGAAGCAGCTCATCCATCTGATGGCTCCTAGACAATCCCGAGCCAAGAAAGAAAATGCCACCAAGCGTCTTCAGTATGGGCTAGGGCGGCTGGCCGACAGGTGCACCCACAGGGCCACCTGCCAAGAAACAGGTGGCATGCCTGTTAATATTCCTGGCACTGCCTTTAAAGAGCAATAATTAGGAGCAAAAGCCTGGGCAGGCACCATTAACAAGTACACAGATTAAATCATGGGCCGTGTGGGTGGAGGTGTCAGAAATGTTGCCACTACGGTCCTCGTGTGCCACGGGGCAGCAGCTCCCCAGAGCTCCTCCTCAAGCCAGGGCACGGCAGTGCCAGCCGCCTCCTCCACTCTGATCCCAGGCTGCCTCCCCACACCTGCCATGTCTCAGGGAGAGGACGGCCTGCTGAGGGGGTTCAGAGTCAGACAGTGCTGGATTCAAATTCCATGTTGCTTGTCCATTCCTAAAGTCAGTAAGTATGGCATCACCCAGGCACCTGGCAGTGTGACAGTTTTATGAAAATGACACAAGTCTGGGGCCTGCAAGGGCTCCGTGCATGGGACCTGTCTTAAAATTATGTACCAGGCATTTCTCTTGCAGAGCTTCAGTTTCCTCATCTGAAAAATGGGGAAAGGGGACAAAGATGAATCACGTTAATGATCACTCTGTGGCAATGGCAGACACTGTTTCCAACCCCGAATGCACATTAATCTTCTCCAACACCCCATCACATGGGGCCTGATTATGCTTACTTCATGAATGGGGCGATCAGGCAGGGGGCCAAGGTCATGCAGCTTGGAGCCGAGTGGGAGTCTGAATCAGGCGCTGGCCAGGCCCACCCTGGGACCCACCCTGCTACTCCAAGCACAGACGCACCTCTTGCTCAGCTCCATGTGAGCGGGTGGGTGCTGTGGTTCAATACAGAAAACACGGCACACCAAGCGCAAGGGGTACAGCACAGCCCACGGCCGCACACCCGAGCTCCAGTGACCCTGGATCTCTGTGCCAGGAGGTCTGCCCAGCATTTCTGGGGGTTGGGAGGGCTCTTCCGGGTCAGAAGTGGGAGGTGGGATCAGGTTCCCGCTCATCCCTGGGCACCAGCCAGTGACACCCTCATCTGGGAAACAAGGCAAGAATTAAGGGAAAGGGGCAAAGGCTGGGTCTGCCCTTGGGGAGACAGTGTTACTTGAGGGTTTCTCGTCCCCTCTGGCAGGTGGGTTAACTGAGAAGGTAAAAAACAAGCTCAAGGTCACAGAGTCCATTGAAAGTAGAGTCAAGGCTTGAACCCCAGTGCTGGGCTCCCAGTCGGGGCTGCTGTTTCCGCTTAGCAGATGTGCCTTTTGGGCCAGTGGCTGGAGTGGAGCTGGACTCCCGCACTGACAGGGCTTCTCAGGCCCTCACACACACAGGAAAAGGCCTCCAGCATCCAAATGGCAACAAGCACCAACCTGCAGGGCTGGGCAGGACCCTGCCTCCTCTCTCCCTACCTCCCCACCAGATTCCACACCCCAAGTCCCGAAGGCCCGGAGAGGTGGGAGAGCAGGGTTGTGCCACAGGATGAGAAGGGGCTGTGTAAAATTTACCCACTCTGGGCCTTGGCATCCTCAGCATTGCCAGCAGCACAGCACTGCCTTGGGAAAGTGGGTGTGACAGACTCTTGCAGGGAGCTGCGTCCCAGCATCACCCTTCCTGCAGGCAGTCTGCAGGTCTGTACCTCCCACCTGACCCATAGAAAACTGGAAGCCCACACAGAGGGGCTCTGGAGCTTGTCCCAGCTACCTCGTCACCAGCACAGCCCCCATCCTGCCATGCGTCTCACCCCCAAAACTGCCAGGCTCAAGCACAGAGAAAGGAGGGTGCCCGAGGCGACACAGCTCATTCACAGCTTGCTAGTGCAAGGGCCATCGCTGGGTGCTGCTTCCTGTGGGTCACAGCATGGAGGCTTCTAGCCCCAGATGAAGAAAGGGAGGCGCGCCCCAGATGAAGAAAGGGAGGCGCATCCCAGAGGTGCCCTGAGGCTCTCAGACAGCCCAGCCTTGTTGCAGGATGGCCAATATCTGTGTGATTTTTTTCCAGGTCAGGAGGGTCAATGATCTGGACAAAGTTGGATGACTCTGGCCATTCAAACGAGCCACTGTAATGTGGGAATCGGAGTCTAGCAGGAAACTGGATGACAGACTACGAGAGCCACAGGGCTCTTAGACAAGATCACAGAGCCACATGACCACAGGGGACTGGGTGACAGCCCACAAGGCCACAGAGCTCCCGGGGGTGGGGACGCAGGGCCACACAACACAGGGGACTGGGTGACAGCCCACAAGGCCACACAAAATTGAAACCCTGGAGCCACAGAATGTTAGTTTCAGGAAGCCCCAGATGGTGGCTCAAGAACTGCAGGGCATTAAGCTCATGGATCCATACCCACCACACTGGGGTCTGGCCACAGGCCATTAGAACCGCAGCAGAGAATTCCAGAACTACAGACAGAAGCCACAGCGGCAAGTGCAGCCAAACCACAGGTTATCAGAGTCAGGGAGGGGACAGAGCAAGGCGATCAACATCACTGGGCCTCAGACCATTCAGTGTTCAAAGCGATAGTATAAGTCCTCCATGTTGCTCACCAAGCAAACCGTGACCCCCCAAAAGCTCCTTTTCATAGCCCCTGACCCCTCCAGTCTTGCCCTTAACCCTGGAAAACTCCCCTTTCCATGGCTTCCAGTGAGAGATGCAGTCACATGGCCACTGTGTGACGTGGGATGATTCTCTGCCTACTCTGAGCCTCAGTTTCCCCACTGTAAAATTAGAAGTTAGCCCTCTCTGAGGTCCTTTCTGATTATTGGAGGTGGGGTCCAATAATCAAAGGAAGGGTCAACCTCACCTCCAATAATCTGTGAAAGGATCACATCACTTCTCTCCCTCTCTACAATCTTCTGTGGCTCCCAAAGGACTCATTTGAATGAATGAATGAATGAATGAATGAATGTCAACTGCCCAACCTTGAGGCATCTTTTTGCTCTTTGCCCTCAGTCCTGCCCCTTGAAGCCAGATGGAGCATTCAAGAATTCCCCTCAATTTCCCTTTCAGTTTGGGGCAGATTCTTATGCAACTCACTCAGCAGTGAGGGCAAGGCTAGGACTCAAACCCAGGACCCTTGATTCCAAACACCCTTCTAATCTGTTCCTGAGCATTGGAAAAAATACCTACAAGGAAGAAGAGAGCAGGCCCCTAAAAGAAATCTCGGTTATAAGTCATTCCAAGCCCCCTGCCTCTGCAGCATGGGATCCCGCTCAGTGAGGCCAACCATCCCTCATGCCCTCCATGGGGACCCTGCATGACTCTGGGCTGCAGTGTCACATGGCATCCCAGGAGACATGGCATCCCAGGAGTCAGGAGAGACAGCACGAGATTCAGGATGATGCCACCACTCCAGGGATAAGGAAAACCAGGGGTGATAACAAGGTCACAACACACACTGGGGACTCTTCTAGTCCTCAAACAAAGATTTTCTTAAGGCTCTGGCAGTGGGAGCATTGAGAGAAACAGTAATGATGATGACAGCAGTATAATCCAGTAGCGTTTATTCCCAGGCCCAAAGCATTCGATTGTGCCCATCATTCATTCACTTGCTCATGTGCTGGGCAGCTGTAACGCACTAGCAGTGAATAAGGCTTCTAGCACTTACATTCTACACAGAGAGACAGACAAAGACATGATAAATATGTAATACAATACTGGTTGAAATAAGTGCTTTGAAGAAAAATGAAGTGGCGTGAGACGGTTATGAGGTAGTAGGAGGTCTCTGTGATCAAGTCTTCACACAAATGAAGGGAATGGGGGACCCAGCCATGCCCAACTATGCAGATTGCTGAGCCAGGCAAAGAACACAGCCCATGCAAAGGCCCTGGGGCAGGACCGTGTCTGGTGTGTCTGAGGTCCAGCAAGGAGGCCAAAGCTGGAGCTGAGTGATGGAGGAAGTAGCAGAAAGGATGTCAGGGGGGTCCCAGGGGCAGACCACCAAGGGCCAGGTTGGCTGCAGTGACAACTCTGGTCTTCCTCAGAGGGAGGTGGGAGCCATGGGAGGGTGTTGAAGAGAGGAAGGAGTGATCTGACCTAGGTTTTAACAGTATCCCTGTGGCTGCAGGAGAGGGACAGACTGAGGAGGGAGTGAGGGTGGTATGGGAAGACCAGTGAAGAGGCTGCTGCAACCATGCAACTAATAGATGCTGGGACGCAGACCAAGGCCGTGAGAGGCAGCCAGTCACGGACATGTTTTAAAGAAAAGTAGTGACTCATTACAGACACACACAGCCCTGTGAGGCCAGGAGAAGTATGTCCACTTCACAGAGGAGGAACCTGAGGCTCAGAGATGTTAAGTCACCTGCCCAGTGTCACACAGCAAGGGAGTGTCAGAGTTGGGATTAAAACCCAGGCCATCTGGTTCCAAGGCCCGTGCTCTCTCATTCTGTCATGAGTGTCTCCTTGGGACTCATACCTGACTAATGTGGCACAAGGTCTGGGGTCTGAGATTGGAAGTGGACCATCCCCACCCCCATTGCTAGTGCCAGGATCAGCTACAAAGCAAAACTGGGAAGGGGTCCAGAAGTATGCCTGTGTGGGAGGGAGAGAGAGATGGGATGGGGCCCCTGCATAGCTTGGGACAGGTGAGAACAAGGGAGGAAGTAGGTAGGGATGTATTCCAGCTTTCTAGGCCTGGATGTGGAGCGTGAGGTCAGCACACTATGAGCACTCAGCAAACAACCCACATGGGCAGGACGTGTAGTCAGACAACCGAGGCTCTAACCCCAGTTCTGCCCTTCACCAGCTGTGTGGCCTCCAGAGCATCACTTACCCTCTCCATGTCTTGGCTTCCTCACCTGCTCACTGGGGCTGTTGTGGGGGTAATGCAGGGAAAATGCTGGCCGGGCAGCTAGCAGAGTAATCAATCCAGCTGACAGGCAGCAGCTGGGCTATCAGGATTACGGGGAGGGGCTGCAGTGACAGCCTTCCCCACTCTGCCCAGATGCCCTGCCTTGTGGGGCTTTGCCTCCCACCCACTTTCCATCTTCTGCAATGTACTCAGGGCCTCCTTTCTGTCCCTGATTCAGGAGTGACAGCCAAGACTGAGTTGTGCCTGCTTGCCTGGAATTACGACTTCTGGGGAAGAAAACGATTAACATGGTTGCAGAAGGCTGGATTCTTAGAATCGGGCTGTGTCAGAGAAAGCTTCTGGTCAAAACTACAACCCACCCATTTTACAGATGGGGAAACTGAGGCCAGAAGAGAGGGTACATTTTCTAAGTCACTGGATCCCTAGGGTCTGGTGCCTAGTCCGCTGCCCTGGGGGAGTCCCAGGGAGGTCTAGGGGATATAGGCAGGGCAATGGGCTTGGCCAATCCAGATGGCCAGGGCCCTGCTAGGCCACGCATTAAAGTTCTGGTTGCTGGATTGTGGGAGATCCAGGGGCCCTGGGGGAGAGACCAGGAGACATTGGGTGAGGAGACCTTGGGGAACCAGTTGTTTCCCAGCCAGTGTGGGGGTGCTGCAGTATTTTAACACCAGCCATGCACACACCAGCGCCGCTTCCTCCACCACATCCCTCTTGCTGCGATAGGTGCAGCTCCTTCCAGCCTCAGCCTCCGTGCTGCACCCTTTATATGCGTTTTCCTCCACAGCCTCACAAGCACCCTGTGAGGCCGCATTTTTAACTTCAAGGACCACCACTTGCCGCGGGGAAGTGACCTGCCGTGGTCCCACAGCTGGTTTGTGGCAGAGGCAGAAGTCAAGCCAGGCCCTGTTCTAAGCACTTTATGTATATGAACTTATTTAACTCTCACAAAAACCTTTGCACAAGGACTATAATTATCCCAATTTGACAGTGGAGGAAACTGAGGCTCAGAGAGGCGACATGGCTTGCTCAAGGTCACCCACTTGGCTAGTGGCAGAGCTGGGATTTGAACCCAGGCTGTCTGGCCCCAGACACCAAGCAAAGGAAGAGGGGTTTGTGGCAATGGGGTGAAGGTGAGAGGAAGGATGGGGGAGACATGCCCCAGTGGAGGAAGGACTTTTGAGAACAGGGGTGTCCAACGTTCAATCGCATGTGTGATGAAATTCCCTTTGTCACCTCCTTCCTGCCAGCATCACAGAGTTGTTCCTCTTTGGTCTTCAGAGCAGGTGTGTCCCAGGCTGACCCCAGATAGCATCGTGCCTACAGAGACAGCCCAGCTGGGATGGGGACATGACCCTTACACTGAAGCAGCAGAACGTCAGAGCCAGGGGGCCGAGAGGGGAGCAGCCCTGGGCACAGTGGAGGGTGTCTGGGCCAGTTGGGACCAGGACCAGGGGTGCTGAGGCCATCAGAGCCTCAGTCAGATTAAAAGCAGAGCTACGCAAAGTGCAGCTGCAGGCCCCGTCCTGTCTTTGAACTATTTGTTGCTGGACAGTGATTGTTACTCTTGGAAACAAACATTTCAGAAGCAATGGTTAGAAACTATTACAGCAATTTCACACATTGCCACAATATCCAAGTGCCTGATCAGTGGCTTATAGTTTTCGTTTCTTTGTGTTTTAATTTCATTTTTCAACAACTCATTGTTAGTGTATTTTTCTCAAATGTATCAGTCTCCAGTGGATTGAAAATAAAAAGAAAACACTGGCCTTCCCCAGATAGCCAAGAGGCACTGCTTTTACCGGAGCTACCCAGTGGTGAGAAGCTGGCACTCGACCTGAGGTACAATTCAACCTAAAATAAAGCTGTAAGGTAGAAGTTCTGCTTTTGAAATGAACAAAACTTTCATGTGAGCTGAAAGAGATGTAACTTTTTTTAGGTCAGGGTTTCTCAGCCTCCGGCAGGATTGACATTTTGGGCCAGACAAATTCTTTGTGGTGGCGGGGAGCTGTCCTGTGCGCTACAGGATGTTTGACAGCATCCCTGTCCCCTGCCACTGGATGCCAGTGGCACACACCCTCTCCCCACTTGTGATGATCCAAAATGTCTCCAGATATTGCCAAATGTCCCCTGGGGAAAAAATATCACTCCTGTTGAGAATGGCTGGTTTGGATGCTCTGCTTTTCTGTATGTGAAAAAGAATGTGTCTAGGAGAGTGTCTGTACATGCAGGTGTGTGTCTGTGTGGGCCTGGGCATGTGTGTGCTTTATTCCAGGCCCATCTTCCTCATTGCCTGGCCCCATAGGCATCTGTGTTTGCAATCCTGGTGTCACCCATTACTCTCAAGTAGCGCCCGTCAGATCTTCCCTCCCTACAGGCTGTCACTGAGGCACAGTCTATGAAGGTTGCAGTGGAAACCAGGGGACCCTCGGAGCCACTGTCTTCACTGGGTGAAGCTGCTCTCCAATGCCTCCCACCCCCCCTCAGATCCCTACCCACACCACACCTCCCAAGACACCGAGGCACAGACAAGATCTCAGCAGTTGGACAGAAACCAATGCTCCTGCCAGAGAAGGGCTTCAGGCCTGAAGAACAACAGCCTGAGGTTAAGTAAAGGGGTCATCGAGAACCAGGGGTAAGTAAGAAGCTGAACTGTCACCTGACAGGGGAGCTGGTGGAACAGAGGCTTGCGGTGGGGAATTTGGGGGAGTGCAGCTTGTTCAATCTGCACGTCTGTGCCCCAGCTCTGATTCAGGGGACTCTGACTCAGAACAACCTGGGCAGGGTCCCAGGGTCTGTATTTTTAAAGCTCACCAGGTGGTGTTGATACACAGCAAGAGTTGAGAATCCCCTGGGAAGCTTGATAGAACTATAAATTCATGGCAAAAGCAAAGGAAGGAGTCTGACAGTACCAAGCACTGCTGAGGATGTGGAGCAACTGGAACTCTCAGACACTGCTGGTGGTGATGTCAAGTGGTACAGCTACTGTGGAAAGGTGCTTGACAGTATCCATTAAAATTTCAAGATATGTATATTCTAAAATATATCTCAATAAAGCTGTTAAATATATGCATATCCTATGGGTTGGTGCCAATTCCACTTGACGGTATATATGCAACAGAAATGTATGCATTTAGGTATCAGAGGCATGTTTAGGCACCAGAGTATTCACAGCAGCATTTTCCATGAAAGTCAAAAATTGAAACAAACTAAAAGTCCAACCACAGTAGAAGAGATCAATAACAATGGTGGCACATCCACACAATGGAACTGTTTTTTACTAAAACGCTCCCAGTCCATTTATTGGCCACATGAGGTGGTCGTCAAGAGACAAGTTAGAAGATTCTCACAGGAAGTAGTATAATAAATGCCCGGCAGCACGAGGGGTTCAACAGACGTGAACAAGGCACAAGAGGTCTGTCTTCAGGAAACAGGCCAGTCCCCACATGGAGCAGGTGACTCCTGTAAGCCTGTGAGGCTCAGGGTTGTCGTGTCTGGCTCTGGCCTGCTGGAGCGCATGGTCCCTGGAGCCCACAGCCAGCTTGGTGGAGCTCAGCATCCAGTTCGTACTTCTCGAAGAACTTGTCAGTGAAGGGGATGCAGGTGAGGAACTCACACCGCTCACAGCGGACAGGATAGAAGTAGAAGAGGACCACCAGGCCAGCCAGGAGGCCCAGGAAGACCACCTGAAAGATGATGATCTGGCAGCATTTCTGGTACAGATTGAACTTGCCAAAGCTGATGTAGGGCTAGAAGGCGAAGGAGAGGAAGAGGCCACTGATGAACCCCGAGGTGTGGGCAAAGTTGTCGATCCAGGGCAGCAGCCCAAAGGTGAAGAGGAAGAGCACCACAGCCAGCAGCTTGAAGAAGGCATGCCAGGGCCACTCCAGGATCTGCCAGCTCTGGAAGAGCTCCACGAAGAGTCAGGCCAGGATGCCAAACTGGGAGCCAGCCGGAATCACCACTTCTTGGGACAGCAGGAAGATGGCACTGGCCAGGTTGCCAGTGACACCACTCAGCAGCTAGATGATGGCTATGTGGTGTCACCCTGCCAGCTTCTCCAGGTCCTACAGGACTGTCATTTGGAAGCACATGGACACCAGGCAGTGCAGGATCCTGGTGTGCAGGAAGAGGGACAGCCACAGGCGGTAGAACTGGTCAGGCACCTCAGGGTTGAGGAAAGGCAGGAGCCCACACACATCATCCATGCAGTGCACCTGAGAGCAGAGCGTGGCCTCCTCATGGAAATAGCCCATCATGAAGTTGCAGTACTCCCGAGAGGTGATCACATACTTGCCCTTGGTGCCAACGCAGCAGGACCACCCTGTGATGACACCGTCCATGTGAAGAAGGTTGGTGTGGTTCCTGGCGCTGGTTTTGGTGCAGATCGGCCACTTGGTAATGTCTTCTGGCCATTCATGGGGGTCTTCCCGGGAGGGCTCATCACATACCCTGGGATCCTGGTGGCAGACAGAGCCAAACTGTCTCTTGTGGCTGGCAAGCTCTGGGGCGCTGGGATGGATGGGCCACATCACCCACACTGTCAGCGTGGACGAGCACTCCTCCTCCGAGGTCTGCAGGCAGCCCGACCTGTCATTGTGCACGCAGCAGGCCAACTGCTTCTCACACTCGGGCCCGCACCCTGAGCGAATGAAGCTGTGCACCTGTGGATCCTGGCACACGCAGGGCGAAAACTTGGCGCCCAGGTGGATGAGGGCCTCCGAGCTGGGCCCGATCCAGAAATTATCCTGCTGCATGTACTTGATGTTCTCATAGACCCCATGGTTCCATAGCACCGAGTCCACCATTTCATGTTGCGAGAAGCCCACGGGCATGATGCCATAGATGCACCCGGCTAGAACGGTGACAAGCGAGTGCATGAAGGTGAGCCAGTAGGTGAAGAAGGGCCTGTGGTTGTCCATGTCCTCAATCTGTCGCCTGACGGAACTGTCGATGTGCTTGTGGTAGGTGCGGCTGGTGAGCTGTCCCACCATGCTCAGCCCATACAGCCGCTTCTCCCGGGCGAAGAACTTGCACACTGGCACAGCGATGCGCTGGCCCCGCCGCGGCCCCACGGTGCTCACCACCTCCTGTCGGAGCCGCACTTTGGGCTGGGAGGCTGTAGCGCCCTCCTGCTTCCGCTAGCCTCGCTCCAGAAGCAGCATAAGTGGCTGTGCTCAAGCTCACTGCGGTCCAGGGCCCTGCTTGTGAGGTCCTCCTGCTCCGGTGCCTTCTCCCAGTCCTGGAGTGCTGCCTCCGATGGGGACTCAAAAACTTCGTCCAGGTATGTGGACAGCTCTTCATGAAGGATACCTTCCTGGGCAAAGAAGGATATGTCCAGCTCATCAGGGAAATCAGTCGTGTCCTCTGCCAGAAAGCTGGTTGGAGTGAAGTTTCAACGCTATGCCCGGCACAAGGCGCCGTCCCTAATGCCTTTCATCAGTGCTACGGCTGCCCGGAAGCTCATCTTGACCACTGACTCTCGCTTCCCACAATGGAAGTTTACATAACAATGAAAAAGAATGCGCAACATACAACAAAACGGATAAATATCAAAAACATCATGCTGAATGAAAAGGACTGGACAGTGAAAAATATACACTGTATTATTCCATTGATAAAAAATTCAAGAACAGGTGAAAACAAACTTCCCTGTGCAGTGATACACATAAGGTGATAACACCATAAAGAACAGCCAGAGAATGATTTTCAAAAAAGGTCAGGAGGGTGGGTACCTCTGGGGGAGCAGAAGGGGGATACGATTTGAGATGAGCCCATGTGGCAGGGTGGGGGGATCTTCTAAGGGGATAGCAATGTTCTGTTTCTCAACCAGGGTGGTTATGAGGGTGTTTACTTTTCATTACTCTCTACGCTGCACCTCTGTGTTAAACTCACACGTATATTTTATAATTTTAAGTAAAAGAGGAGAAAAAAGATGCATCTGTGCCACTGCCTGCAATGCTGATTCCTTATGTTTGGGCTGGGGCCTGGGATGAGCGTTCTGAATATGCCCACACCACCCCCACGTGATTTCAGTTCACAAGGTTCTGGGGCCACACTGGGGTCTAAGACGTCTGCTGAGCACACATAGGGTGAGGAATCCAGAAGCCAGCCTCAAATGGGTGGGTCCCACCTCTCTACCCATTGCTGGTTTTGAGTGGTGTGTGGTACCTGAGGTGGGGACCCAGCAAGCCCCCAGCAGAGCAGCCGGCCCACAGGCCACACTCAGTTGATGCCAGTCCTCTACAGAATTGTCCTGTGGGATATTCGTTTTAATAGGAGCATGCTGGGCTTACAGAGGGACTCCAGACAGAAGGGTGGGAGTTCGTCACCAGTCACTGGAATCCCACAGCTGAGGCTGGCAGCCTGGAGAACCCACCCTGAAGGCTGGGCCCTTTAACAAAAGGGTGGGGAGGAAGCAACTGAGGGGCTGTCATCAGGGAGGCAGCTGGCATCTGCTGGGGCATCTGCTGAGGCCCGCCCTGTCTCCCCAGAGTGTGAGGGGCATGCCAGCAGGCGGGCAGGAGAAAAGGGGAGCTTCAAGCCCATGCTCTGTGTTAGAAGTCACAGAAGATGGCAGCTGCGTGGAGGCTGTGCCCTCTTATCAGCCAGGACAGGCTTGGGCAGGTGAGTCTTGACCCCACCCCATCACCACCTAAGGTGGTGATTTGTTAATCACCTGCTAAGTGCAGGCAGCCATGGCCAGTGCTGGAAATGGGAGGACCCACCCTGTGGGGCTCAGGACTGCTGTGTTATAAAAGGCAGTGAGTGGATCGCGGGTGTGGTGAGAGGGTGTAGCAGGGAGCAGCTCCAGGAGGCTGGGGGCAAGGTCTGGAGATCCGTGGGAATTGGCCACACCAGGAACCCCAGGCAGATAGAAGAGTCTGGGCAGGGCGTGGGGTGGGCTGACAGTGAGCACAGGCTGAGCCTTCCACGCAGCAGGCGTGGCTCTCAAAGCTTTCCTGCATTCACTCCATCCATCCTCAGGACGGCACTGGGATGCAGGCGCTGTGAGTCCCATTCTACAGATGGAGAACTGGGCCGCAGAGAGGTTAAGAAACCTGCACAAGGTTACACAGCTCATCAGCAACTGAGGCTGGATTGGAACCCACTTCATTACGCAGCCTCACATTCGGCTTGTTTTTCCCCAAGAATGGAAAGACCAGTGAGCAAGGAAGGCAGGGAGAGGCGAGGGTGAGAGGCCTGGTGCTGGGCCACGCTGAGCCGGAGGACCATGGGAAGACTTTGAACTTGATCCTTACAGCAGTGGGGAGCCACTGACCATAGAGAGGAAGTAATGATATCAGATACGTATTTTACAGGTGCTCTCCTGCCATGTACAGCCTGACCGTGAGGCAACACTGGCCAGTCAACAAACATGGCCTCACTGGTGCAACATTTGCCAAGAATCTTGTGGGCACCATCTTCTCTTCAGGCTGTAGGTTCCATTTTGACCCCACTGTTAGCAAGGACATCTCAAATACCAACGTACGAATTTTACCGACTTTGATGACTGTAAGGAAGCCCTGTCCTGCACAAACCCCATCAACCACTTGAACTATTGATTCATCCTCTAAAAAGCACAGTTAGGCTACTTTCAAGTTTTTCCACTTTCAGTCTTGCTTTGTTGAGATAGGTTTCATGAAGTCTTTCCTAATTAAAGTTTGTAATGAGGATTTGATTCGCCAATCCATTTCTTTGCTCGTAGCTCCTATACCAGTTGTAGACAACTTCTACCACTGTGGAGTTCCTTTTTTGCCCATTATTTCCTTCGGCTCCAATTCTCTCCCATCAGATTTTGGCAGAATTTAATGTTGGCATGGAGATTAGATTCGTCTGTCAATTTTAGATCAATAACTATTTTTACTGTGCACAGTTTTAGTTGATGCCAGTTTTATTTTGTGTTGATTATTTTTACTAGTGATGTTCATGATGAATTGGATAAGAGACAAATGGTACATGTTTCTTTCTTAGGAAACTGATGAGAAATCGAAAAATGTTTGTGAGTCAGAAAAAGAAAAGAAGACAGACAACCAAGAGAAAGAGATCCAGCAAAAGACAGAGGCTGATAGAGAGGCAGAGACAGGAAGACACAGAGACAAAGCAGAGAGAGACACACGCAGTGATGGTTTGGCTCCTGGCCACTCAGTGGAGTCAAATGACAGTGTCCATCCTAGTGTGCCCCATTGCCCTGCTTCCTCTACAATCAAAAGCTGGACATTCCCACCTCCAGGCAGTTGCCTCAACCTGGAAGGTCCTTTCCTTCTGGACTCAGCTCAAGGTTGCTCATTCAATTGCTCAGAACAGCTTTATCAAAATAAGATAAAAGGTCACCCAGATGGTGTCCCAGCAGACATGACCTCTGGGAAGATACTGACCAACGGACAACACCCCAGGCCCAAGTAAAACCAACTCATCCCTTGGCCTAAGTCAAGTTGCTCACATGTACCCTAGGTGCATGTGCGGCTGGGGGTCCCACTTGTGAAGTATCTAGCAGGGCACTGGCACACAGTGGATGCTTAAATAGTGCCCCTCTGCCCTGATGTCATCATGGTCCCTACCTCAATGGGCTGGCTAAGGATGACGCAAACCCTCTCAGCTCTGGCTTCGCTTGCAACAGAACAGTGGCCTCATCCTTGCCCAGGGCCTGTGGGGTGAAGAGGATGTGAGCTTAAGGTCTCCCTGGTTCAGCCTTCAAGCTGGTGAGGGGTTCTCCTTTGCAGGACAGACCTAGACTCTGAGATTGAGCAGAGGCAGACTCTCATTGGCCTTCTCTTCCTGCCATCTCCACGGTGTGGAGCTCCACGTTAAGAAAGCCTCTGAGGCTGAGCCTTCGGGAAGGACTGTGGTGATCGATGAGCACTGTCATCGACAAGGGCCAGGGGAGCTTGTCTTGTGTTTCCTGCATCTTTAGTTGCTGCACTGCAAAGACCAAGAGCACAGAGACCTGGGTCTGAGCCTTAGCTACACCACCTCCAGCTAGTGACCGTGGGCAAGTCATGTCACCTCTCTGAGCCTCAGTTCTTCATCTGGGAAATAGGGATAATACCATGATTTATCTCATAGGGTTGTCATGAGGACTAAGAGAAGTGACACATACGTGGGTGCTAATAAGAATTTATGAAGGGGCTGGGCACCATGGCTCACACCTGTAATCCTAGCATGTTGGGAGGCCAAGGTGGGAGGATCGCTTGAGGTCAGGAGTTCAAGACCAGCCTGGCCAACATGGTGAAACACCGTCTCTACTAAAAATACAAAAATCAGCCAGGCGTAGTGGCAGGCACCTATAATTCCAGCTACTCGGGAAGCTGAAACAGGAGAATCACTTGAGCCCGGGAGGCAGAGGTTGCAGTGAGCTGAGATCGTGCCACTGCATTCCAGCCTGGGCGACAGAGCAAGACTCCGTCTCAGAAAAAAAAAGAAGAAGAAGAAAAAAAAAGAATTTATGAAGGAATGGGTTTTTCCTCCCTTATTTGTCAGGTGAGTCAACAGTGAGGTAGAAGAGCTGTGGTCTGAGCTGGATTATTTTCACATGTAGTGACCCATGCCAGCTGTTTTCTCTCTCTCTGGCCCTCAATTTCCTCTCCAATAAAGTGAACCTAACAGTTTCTTGTAAAAAGCTAAATACACACTTAGCATTCAACCCAGCAATCCCACTGCTAGGTATTTAGCCAAGAGAAAGGAAACACACATTCACATGACACTTGCATATCCGTGTTTAGGGCAGCTTTATCCACAGCATCCCAAACTAGAACCCACACAAATGCCCACGAACAAGTGGATGGATGAACGCTCTGAGGTACACCCACTCCCTGGAAGAACAAGGCACTGACACGTGCAACCACATGGGTGCGTCTCAAAACAGGCTGAGCCAAAGAAGCCGGAGACAAAAGATATCCATGCTGTGATTCAGTTTATACGAAACTCTTAAACACAAATCAAATACATACCAACAGGAAGATCAGTGGTAGCCTAGGTCTGGTGGGAATGTTCTAATTGTACCTTGATTGGGTTGGTGGCTACACAAATGTATACATTTGCCAAAAAGTACTAAACTGTACACTAAAAATGAGTGTGTTTTATTGTATATACATTAGACTTCAACAAAGTTAATTTTTTTTAAATGTCCCTGAGACAACCTTCTTGCAAACTTTTCAGGGCTCGTATGTGATCGGATGGGAGGTTGGGCATGTAGGAACTTTGTCAGGCGGGAAAGCACTTCACAGGTGGGAGGCATTGTGGTAACTTCTATGGTTGGTACTGAAAACAGCAACTATAGCCCAACAACGCAGGTTCTACTGAGAGTCTCCCACCAAGGTGAGAATGCCACAGCCCTGGAGTCAGGCCCAATCAGGCTGGCGTTCAGTCTCCCACCTTCACAACCCGCTCTGCCACCTGCCTGGGGCAAAGTGGCCTTCCTCCCCAAGCCTCTGTTTCTGAAACAGTCCCCTCAGCTTGGCTCTGGGCTGAACACAAGGTATGCCATCAACCCTTATCAAATGTTGATTTCTCCAGTATCGCATTGACTGTGAGACCAGGGCAGAGAGGAGCAGCCTCCCCAGGGCTCACAGCTCTGCAGCAGCAGAAGCAGACAGAACCTCACATCCTTCCATGCCATTCCTGGACTGGCCTCTGGGCTGTACCCGATGCCACACGGGGTGGGGTGGTGGGGTGAGGCTGTCCATCACACGGGTAACAGGTTCCCTCTGTGGCTCTCGTGACAGTGTCTGGCAGCCTCTCCTTTCAGCATAGAGGCTGATGGCTAAGTCACTGCATGCCAGGGTACTCAGAGAACTACTGTGTCCAACACAGGACTTCATGTTGGTCCGTATGGGGCAGGGGCTGGGTCTGGTCACCTCCACACTCCAGCACCTAGAGCAGGTGCTAAGCCAACACTCATTTACAAGTGGTCCATGGAGACCACATTGTGCCAAGTCCTGGTGGCCCCAGAAGGTTCTCCTCCCTCTCCCTCTGCTAAGACCCCATGGCCTCTCCTGCCTTCCCTGAGTGGTTTCTCCCAGCCTCAGGTGGGAAAGGGACCACACATCTTTAAATTGCCTCCTGGTGTTGGATAAGCACCTTTGCTTCCCCATAATGGTTCGTTTATGTGTCAACTTGGCCAGGCTGGGCTGGACGTGATGGTGCACACCTGTAATCCCAGCACTTTAGGAAGCCAAGGCGGGAGGATCACCTGAACTCAGGAGTTCCAGACCAGCCCTGGGCAACATAGTGAGACCTTGTCTCTACAAAAACTAAAAAAAAAAATTAGCCGAGTGTGGTGGCCTATGCTTGTAATTCCAACTTGAGAGACTGAGGCAGGAGGATCACTTGAGCCCGGGAGTTTGAGGCTGCAGTGAGCTGAGATTGCACCGCTGTACTCCATGCACTCCAGCCTGGGCCACAGAATGAGATCCTTTCTCAAAAACAAACAAACAAACAAACAAGAAACCCCAAAACCCACAACTTGCCCAGGCTTTAGTGCCCAGTTGTTTGGTCAAACAGTCTGGTTGTGGCTGTGAAGGTATTTTTTAGATGTGATTACATTTAAATCAACAGACTTTTGAGTAAAGCATTTTACCCTCCACAATGTGGGTGGGCCTGACGCAACCAGTAGTGAAATTAAGAGCAAAGACTGAGATTCTCTAAAGAAGAAGGAATTGTTTTCAAGGCTGCAACATAGAGACCCTGCCTGAGCCTGCCTGGGCTGCCCTGCAGATTACTGACTGCCAGCTCCACAACTGCATGAGCCAATTCCTTTAAATCAACCTCTCTCTCTCTCTCTCTCTCTCTCTCTCTCTCTCTCTCTCTCTCTCTCTCTGGATAGACATGATAGATGGATGGATAGATAGATGATAGATAGATGGACGGGCGGATGGGTGGATAGATAGATGTTCAGATGAGTGGATGGATCTATTGGTTCTCTTTCTCTGGAGAACTCTAACTAATACACTCTTGGAGCCCCACCCTCCTCATCCAAATGAACTGAGGCTCCCACAGTGGATATCAGCTGTTTCTGCCCATCCAGCATTCAGACCTCCTTTTGGTAACAGCACCCTGATTTTGCTCTGAGGAGACCCCTCCCCCATCCCCTGTCCGTGTGATTTCCTGGCTTATGGATAAGTTGGGTAAGAGCACCAGGTAAGACTGACTGTAGAGGGAGGTCTCCCTCCCACACCCCCGTCCATGTGGTTCACAGGGCTGACATTGCTTCCAAGATAGGCACAAGCCAGGTTTATCCAATCGGAACAGTCCTTTCTCCAGGCCACAGTGACTGGCTGAGAGGCCAGCACGTGACCTCACACTGTCCAATGGGAGACAGCCCCAGGACTTTTGCTGGAGCCATCTGCATGTTCTTTGTCCACTGGAAGGTAGAAAAGCCAATAGCCCAGAGAAAGAGAGAAGTGAAGGATGGGAAGACCAAGCTCTGATGTTGTCCCTTGAGCCCGTGGATACAGCCCTTCCTGAAGCCGATATGAGCATTGAAGTTCTCTTTCTCACTTGGGCGAGTTGGGGTTGGGTTTCTACCACTTAAAACCTAACACTGCCTGCCTGCTACTGCCTTCTTGGAAAGGCGTGAGAAGGAACAGGTAGTCGTGGCTCAGCTGATAGAGTTTGGCCTGGCCTCTGTTTTGGATGCTGGTGTTTGCAAGCTTGGAAGCAAAGCGGAGGAGTGGGGCAACAGAGGAAAGACTGTGAGACAGGGGAGAAGTAATGGGAAAAGGAATTCAGCCGCAGTGCTGCCAGGGAGACAGGCTAGGGGAGACAAGAGAGATAGCGGTCAGGGAGCGTGATGCGTTGCTCCTCGTATCTCAGGAACTCCTCAGGAAAGCCACAGTTATACTCCCGCTGCAGGGTATGAGAGTCTCACAGTTCCACTTCCACACAAACGTTCAAACACTTGGAATTGTCAAAGTTTCTAATGTCAGCCCTCCTGGCAGGTATCCCACTGTGGTTTTAATTTCCATTTTCCTCACGTGAGAAGCTATTGAGCACCTTTTCATGCATTTACTGGCTACTTCGATCACTGCTCAAGTCACTAGCCCAATTTTCTATTGAGTTGTCTGTCTTCTTCTATAAGTGTTAAATACAGCTGCAAGGTAGGCACAGGGTGAGACCGGAGGCCACCCACAAGATTTAGGCACATCTGGATGGATCTAAAGGGGGTCTTTGCACAAATCACCAAGTCTTTCTAGCTTGGATGTTTTAGGAATCTGTGACCCTCACTCTTAGATTACAGGAAGGTTTAAAGCAGGAGGTCTGGAGAAGAGAGGAAGTGAGGGCCAACAGATATCTGCTTCGTGTCCAGAGCCACTTCACCTCACTGTGCCGCAGCCACCCTTGTCTTCCCTGAACATGTCAAGCTTGTTTGCGCCTCAGGGCCTTTGTATTTGTGCATACAGTTCCTTGTTCCTTCTCATCATTCAGAAAGTCTTCCCCAAGCATCTCAGCTGAGAAGGAGTCTCCCTCCCTCTCTATCCCCTGATTCTGCTTCATTTATTTTCACTCCATGACCTAATTAGTGTGTACATCTATTTGTTGACATGTGCTTGACTGACTTGCCCATTAGAATTGAAGATCCATCAGGGCAAGGTCCTAGTCTCTGTTGTGTTCACCACTGTGTCCTGAGGGCCTAAGGCAGTGCCTGGCACATAGTAGCTGCCCAGTAAACATTTGTTGAGTGAATGAGTGAACAAGTCTTAACAACCCTGTTAGGTAGACACTGACTATGTATTCATTTCCCAGATGAAGACACTGAGACTCAGAGCAAGTGACTGAGCAGGAGTGGAACCCAGGTCTTCCTGACTCCATAGGTTGCCCTCGCTCCCCTGCCCCTCTCCAGCTTTCTTTCGGCTCTGGGGGTGGCAGTTCCATGAATTCTTACCCTGTCTTATAACCGTTTCCTGGCTCGTGGATGAGCTGGGTAAGAGCAGCAGAAGAGACTGACTGCAGTGGTGGTGGGGGGGGATTTGGGGGGCTGGGAGCCCTGTGATGAGGCCAGTGCATGAACCAGATGCAGGGCAAGTTTACAAACCTAGGCCCACCTCAGTGGTGAAACCATCACGAGAGATGTCTCAAGAGGTGTCCTGAAAGCCTCCTAGTCCAACCCCCAGCCAGAACAGGAACCCTTTTGACAGCAACCTTGATCAGGGCCCACCACCTCCCAGGGCAGTCCAGTCCAGTCTTGCCCAGCTCCAAGGGGAGCACAAGTTACTGGCGCCTTCTTTGACCAGAGCTCAGCTGGGAAGCCAGGAGGCTGGGAGGCTAGGAGGCTGGGAGGCCAGGAGGGAAAGCCCAGCACCTCCTAACTGGGAATTCTGAGCACTGCTGGATGTGTGGCAAGAAATTAGGTTAAAGGAAGAATAATCAGCTCATTAACCCCCTTGCCAGACTCCACATGCTCACAGAGGCCTGCTTCTAAGCTATGCTGCTGTCACTGCCTGCCGGGATCCGGGTGGAGTGGTAAAAGTGAGATATTTTATTTATGTGTCATGCATATTTATTAGGAAGAGGTAAATAAATTAGCTGCCTGCCATCTGCAACCACCAGTGTACGCCAAGTTCCTTCCCTCCTCCTCCACCTTGGGAGGGGCCACACCAGCAAAGCCCAAAACTTGTGAAAAGGAGGGGCTCCTTTCTAGTCAGATTTCCTCCATAGTTTCAGCAGTCCTAAAATTAGAATTTTTCCAAGAGGAAATGGATGCCAGTGCTATCCTAGGCCACTTGCCAATATCTGATCTTCCCAGCAACCCTGAAAGGTGGGTTGCCATCCGCATTTTATAGACAAAGACACTCTGGTTCAGAGAGGTCAGGTCACTTGCCCAGGGTCACACAGCAGGTGAGGGGAGTAGCTCAGCTCAAGTCACGGAGGCCCAGGGACTTCTGTGACAAGCCAGAGAGAAAAGCTGGACCAGCAGGTGACTGCATTCTTGCTCTGGCATTAGTTTCTGTGGGTCCAGGCTGGTCCCATAACTCTCTTGGCCCTTCTGTGTTGAAAGGGAAAATAAAACACAACAGAACAGAATCCACGTGGGGCTGTGTGGAGAATCAGGTCACCACTCATCCAAATCCTGAGTGTCCTTCAAGCCCACTGTGGAGGCTCCTGACTCTGCGAAGGGGCCACATGACCCCATGACCCCTTGCTGCGTGACTCTGTGTGTATCAGTGGACCTCTTGGAGCCTCAGTTTCCTCCTTTGTAACATGGAAAAACAACTTTCGGGGAAGAGGTGCTGGCTACAAGGAAGAGGATTTCGCTGTGTGGAAATCCTTGTAAAACACATGTCCAGTGGGAGGTGGGCAGCAGGCTGGGACCACGGACTATGGGCAGAGGAGGGGCTCCAGGATGCCCAATGGTGCTGCAGAGCCCAGAGAGGGGCCATGACTTGCCCAGGCTCACACAGCAATTAGAGCTGTTGGGAGCCCTAGAACACCTGCCTCTCAGACTGCAGAGGAGGATCCCAGATCAGTGAGCCTAGATCTGAATCTCTTATGAAGCACCCATCCATCTCCTCTGGAATCACTCCTGCCCGCAGCCCATAGTGAGGCAGCCCACTCCTGCCTCCTGCCTCACTGCCTCACTCCTGCCTCACTGCCTCACTCCTGCCTCACTGCCTCACTCCTGCCTCACTGCCTCACTGCCTCTGCCTCCCTACAGGGTCTTTTCATTAAATGAAGTGCAGAATCCAATGCAATTGCTGTTGATTTTCCCCAAGAGGCCACCTGCCACCTCTTTCCAGGATGCCTGTGGGGCCAGGACTGAGGCAAGGCACTCACACACCCCCAAACAAATATTATGGAGTTGTGTTGTTGTTGTTGTTGTTGTTGTTGTTGTTATTGTTTGAGACAGAGTCTCGCTCTATTGCCGAGGCTGGAGTGCAGTGGCACGATCTCAGCTCACTGCAACCTCCGCCTCCTGGGTTCAAACGATTCTCCTGTCTCCCAAGTAGCTGGGACTACAGACGCCCGCCACCATGCCCAGCTAATTTTTGTATTTTTAGTAGAGACAGGTTTCACCATACTGACCAGGCTGGTCTGAAACTCCTGATCTCGTGATCCACCTGCCTCGGCTTCCCAAAGTGCTGGGATTACAGGCATGAGCCACCACCACCACGCCCGGCCATATTATGGAGATTTCAACAAAAAATATTATTTTTAAAGGTGTGTGATTTAATATCTTTGAACCTGATGTTAGTGAGCCCCCATGGGGCCCACACAGCCTCCCTATAGCTCTGGGAGGTAGAATTGGCCCATTTCACACATAAAGGACAGTTCAGAGCAGACACAGGCCAATTGGGCCCCCACTTCTGGGACTGAGGCAGCTGGAGGGGAAAGGGACTGCAGCTGTGCAGAGCCACCTTGTCCTAGGGTGACTATCAGAGGAAACAGGCATGAGCTGCAAGGAGGAGGCAGGCTAGGCTTGAAGGAGACCAGAGAGAGCAAACCTCAGCCCCCCAGCTTCCTTCAGGAGGCATATACACAGCTAGCTCAACCAAGCACCCACTGCATACCAGGCACTTGTCACACTGGCTCATTTAATTCTCACCACCTCTCCAGCAGAAAGGTACCATTTTTATTCCATTTTACAGATGAGGAAATGGAGGGTCCCTTCAGCCTAAAGACGACAGAGTCGGGGGGACAGCAGATGTAAGGTCTCAGGAATGAGGAATCAGAACCCACATCAGCCCCCCCCAACTTCCACATCCCCATATGCCCCCCCCCCCCCACCCCCCCC